>NC_084466.1:101721114-102026292 GCF_027409185.1 Cynocephalus volans
AAAGATTCCTTGCTATTAGAAGACAATATTTAGATCAGCTAACTTTTCAAACCAGTTAGACTAGAAAAGGAGCCAATCCAACAAGAGGCAGAGTCGATAATGTAGTGCTTAGTGACTGTGACTAATTAGAGAACTTAATTAAGCTGTCAAGAAAGAATAAAGATAATCACTCTCAGACAGATTTCACTCTTATGCACCCAGGAGCATGAGAAAATCCATTTTCTCCCAGGACACCACATGATCCTTGCTCTTTCACTTTATATATATGTAACCTCATGTGCACCTTCCTGAGGTGATCCAGGTTATATAAGTAAATGGCATATGCTTTGCCTTTTGTTTCATTCTGCTATAGCAGGTTTATTCATATCACAGTCATCTGTCATATAAAATATTTGAATTTGCTACTTTAATCATAATCTATCTCCACTACAGCCTAAAAGTTCCATTTGCTATTTCTTTTCTTGTTAATGCTGATTCTTATTTTAATAATAACAGAAATATCAGTACTGACACTAATCAGGTTAATCATATCATTGTTATCACCTAGAATGTAGCAAGCATTTATAAGTGGTAAAAATCATGGATGTGCTTATAATATGTGCCAGAAACCTTACATACATCCTCACATTTCAATTCTACGATAACTTGACGAGATGGGTTTTATTAAGCCTGTTGTCAAGATGAAAAACCAGAGGCAGAGAGAATTTAAATAAGTGTAGAATGTCTCACAGCTAATAAAGGGTGAAGCTTAATGTGGACCTAGTTCCATTTGACCTTACTTTGCTAAATATACATGGTTTGTAATTGAGTTATGTAGCTAACTACTAGATTATTTAGCCTGACATCAGTGTGTGCGTGTGTGTTTATTAATATCAAGTAGCAATATCTTTGCTTGTGGGAAAAAAAATAGTTTCATAAACATAAAGCCAGGGAAAATCTTGTAACATTTTAATATTAACTAATTGCATGCAGGGATATGTAGTTTACATATTCAATCACCATAGAATTTCAAGGCAGAACCAGTGAGTGAGAATGGGGGACAACTTCAGTTAAAAGCATTCCCTTGACTGGAAAAATTGTTTTAGGTCAAACTATTAGGATGTCTTTTAGCAACAAATGAATAAATGCATTTGTGTTTGTTTTATGTGCTTTGCATGCTCTGGCCTGGAGGCAGGTAGTTTGTCCAGAAGAAATTAAGATCTTTTGAATTCTAAGACTTCATAAATAAAGTATAAACAGAACTGTATTATTCAACTATGCAGAAATTGTATTTGTAAAACAAAATTGTATATTGTTTATTTACTTTACACTGGTGTGTTTGATTAGGTATAGTCTTGAAAATCATATTGATTTATTGTATATTGTTATTTTGTGCATGAAGGATTGTTCATTTTGTGTTTATTTTTCTGTCAGCACTTAATTCAGAATACACTTAACTGTCATCTTTAGTAATGTGAATATTCTAGAAAGTTTGTGATTCTATTCAAGCCTGTAGTTATAGAAATGCTTAAGAGACACAGTGTTCCCAGATATAGATCAGGAGTGGATCCTGCTTTCATTGGGACTGAAGCTTATACAATTTGGAGGGCCCTTATCAAGAAAAAGAATACAAAATTGTGAACATAAAATTAATTACAAAAGTGGGTGGTAGGAACACTTCTGTAATCCAATTCTATTCTGGGAAGACTAGCTATAACTAACTATACACAGAAGTAACTGCAAACCACAGAAATATAGACCCCCCTACCCGAAATGACGGAATCCCTAAATATATTCCTCTTAACCAGGTCTTAGTGGGTCTACAGGCAGTCTAGTTCTTGAATTAGAACTTGTATACCAGCCGTATTTTATGACCATGATTAAAGCTCAGTTAATCAACTCTTATGAGATATCAACTCTGTTTATGGGAGATGGTATGTATTCTAGTCTTTAGGTAGGCTAACCTTTTATTGTCTCCGAGGACATGAAAAGATGACATTGTTTTTTCCAATATTTTGTAAGCATTCTTTCACACATACCTCAATAATATAATACATGTATATGGTGGCAATAGAACATAAGAGGTTAGGTGAGAGTACAGTAGTATACTCATGAGAAAACATAGTACTACCAGTGTAAATAAAACTTGAAAATATTCCTCCCTGACCAAAATCCCCTGTCAGTGACTAAATGTATATGCATAATGGATTATACAACAGCCATTTACAATGGCAGTTTATCATTAGAGATACGGAAGTTGTTTGGGAAATTTAAGACACCCCTGATATCTTTATGGCTTTGAAGAACCCTTGAGCTACATCTTTCATCCTCTGCCCACTGTTAGCTCTGAGGTCTGAAATTCCCAGACCTCACTCCCACAAAAATATTAGCAAATTCGTACAAAGATAAAAGCCCATGGTAAGCTTCATCTTTTCTGAAGCTTTGTCTGCCTTCAAGATATTGTATTGATTATATTTTGTGTCATTAAATTTTTATTGCTTAGAAAATGTTCTGTGACATTGTCGTCTGCTCACAGCATTGTCTCCTTTACAGCCCTGCAGTGTTCCTTTTCCTTATTGTAGTCTTTTTACTTAAAATAGTACCTCCCCGTTTGTTTTCATAATTATCCCTTTGCAGTGGGAATTGTGAAAGGTCATGTTATGTATCCTGTTCATCCTTCTCTGTGTCTGTAGTTCAGCTTCTCTACTTTTGCTCTCTCCCCATGTACGTTATGCTTTATTGGATTTATTCTAACAACAACAAAAAACTCAATGGGAAGCTATGGGCAGTTCTAATACTTGTACCTATGGAAGAGAAAAAAACAAACAAACTTACGTTCCATGCTGGGTGCCACATTTTTACATTGAAATCTGACACTTTAAGAGCCTCTGCAACTTTCTGAAAGATACACAAGTAAGAGGTGGTGAAGCTGGGGTTTGGACTCAGGACTTGCTGGCTCTAAAACATGTCTTCCCTCATTTTCACTGCTTTTATTTGAAAAAATAAAAACTGTGATGTCCTGGTTAATGAGTCTCTTTATAACAAAGTCAGCTATGTTTAATTTTTAATGAATATTTTTTTGGAGATAAGTTATCTTATAAACTAAAGGTGTTTGTGTATAGGCTACATTTAACATTATAGCAAAGGTCGTTTGCAACATTTGCTATAATATACTAATAGAATCTCTTGGAAATATTGGGCTTCCTATGTCACAAGTACTCAAAAGTAGTATCGGTGAACAGTTTGGGTCACTAGGTTGGCACCATTAAGGGAGATAAGATCTCTCCCTACCCTAAAGCCACCTGGAGAATTGAGAAGTAGTTCAACCGAATGGAAGGAAGGGTGAGTGGTGCCAGATTCTTAATGCTTCTTAATAACATTCTTAATGCTTCTCCCTCTTGTGACACTGTTTCTCTATTTCCCACCATTTGGGAGTACTGCATCCTATTGAGCCCGGAGGGAGGAGTGGTAAGAAAGGGGTTAATTATTTGAGCATTGCCTTTTTCTATTAGGGAGTCTGCAAGGCATTTGTAGTCAAGCATTTACTTTAAAACATCACGATTGTTGAACCCATGTTAGTATATTTAGGAGGAATTCATGCTATGATTCCTCCTAAATATGATGAGGCATTAGGCCGGAGGCTGAAGTAGAAGTTCAGATTGGTTTGGTGGATCGATGGTGTGACCTGACTGCCCTCATCAGTCACTTAGCTTTGAACAGTGGGAGAGTTTATCATTAAAGGCATAGGTCGCATTTCTGCTTTTGTTAAATTTCAGTACTTTTATTCTACATATTTCTTCCTGATGTCCTAGAATCAATTTTTATGTCTTCGCTCTGCTGACAAATGTGTACTTTTGGGATACATCCTTTTTATTTATAAAGTTCTGTTATGACGATGAGGTCTGCTGACGGGTCGTGAAGTACTTTCTGAATTATCACTGCCTTCTTGTATGAGTTTGTAGAATTACAGAGACCACAAGCACTGAACTGCTTACTTGACGCTGAAAATATCTTAAGCGTTTGGGATCTACAAAGAGGGACAAAATTAAGGAAATTGGCCAGTGGACTATTTTAGAGATATGCAGGTCGTATGGGGGAGGGAGTTACTGTTTCCCAGATGTATTGATGTCATAAGGTCATTAAGAAAGATTAGCCAAATTCTCATGATTGTATAGCCCTTTCTAGCACAAGTTGTATATAAACTCATGCTCATTTAAATATGTGGCCCCCGAATTTTGTTTTTGCTTCAAAAGATGAACCTCAGTGGGAAAATGAGTGAATTTGATCTTGCAATTCTTTTAACAGAGTTCTTTTCACACACAGTCCCTCCATTGCCTACCATCGTTTTTCCATTTGTTTTTGCTCTTAGAGGATTATTCTTTAATTCTTTGAAACATTTCCAGGGAATTTACAATTTATAACGGGACCTTTAAAGAGCAAAAAGTGCTTAAGATAAAAATAAATGAATTTATGTTGCTTGTGTTATAGATAATGGAGGAAATATGTGTATTACTAGCTCTATATCAAGCTCGTTCAAGTGATATGCATATAGATTCTGATTAATGGGCAGCCTGACAAATATAATCCAAAATTCTTAGCATTTAGCTTTATGTGCATTATAACAATATTCTCCACGCTTGCCAGATAGTAAGATTTACTGGAGACACTTTTAACAAATTCAGATTCCTTATATCTCTCTTATATGAATAGAATCAGATTTTTTCAGATAGTCTGTGAATTTGTTTGTATAGATTTAGAATTGAAATATTTAGGAAACACTGCATCATAGTATTTAGGTAGCCTTCCTCTTTCCTACTTGTGCTAAAGTTTATTGTATTAAAGTTGAGCAAATCTTAATATTCTAAGAATGGTTGTTTACTAGAAAACAGAACATTACGAAGAGTAATTATATTATCATTATGAAGTATTATTACAAAGTTCCGCATATTTTAGCAGATGGCATATCTCTAGTATTTTTTATGTGTTTTAGAATAAATTTCTATACCTGCTCTTTAATGTTATTTTTCTCCACAACTTAAACACATAGTGAACTTAAGTACACACCATTTAAGAACAACAATTATCCTACTGAAGTGAATGGTTTGCCACTTTAGGTGTGCCAAAGGAATACTATTATTGCTTCAATTATATTTACAATTTATGAAACTTAGAACTAATATAAACATTTTTTGTTTAAATAGGAAGAGCAAAATATAAGAGAGGGTTTGCAAACTTTGTTTTCTGTAGTAGCAAAACTTGTTGGCTGGGAGGCTTTACCATTATGTGAAAACTTGAAAACGTACATCATTTATAATATAACGACTTGTTATAATAGTCATTTTTGGGGTTTTGATGCATAATGTATGACAATGTGTGTTGTTCAAAAGTCAAATGTGCTAATATCCAGGAAAATCTGTGTATCTTTTAAAGTAGCAGATTAGGAAAAGACAACAAACTGTTATGTAACATGAAAATTTTTAGAGAAGAGTAGCTTTTAATTACAGGTGATAGCAAAATGTGGGGGGTTGGAGGAACTGTACTTGGAGCCATGAAATATGGATTCTAGTTCATATTGCCATTTACTAGTTGTATCATTAAGTTGTAGCATTATCTCAAGCCTCCCCTCCTCCTTTCTCCCCAACCGCTTAATGGAAAAACCCTTAATATAGTTTAGGACCCATGATGGAGCAGTTTGGAACAATGCCATGACTGAAGAAAAAGGATCTGTTGGTGGCAGAAGCAAAGAAATTCAGGGTGATACTCTTTCTTTGTCCCTGTGTGCCTACTTCTGGGGAGTTTTGAGCTGTAAGACTTGGGTAAGTACAATTTGTATTAGAATGATTTCTTCTTGTGAAGTTCAGTTTGGTTCTAAGGCCAAGAGGGGCCAGCCTAGCAATACCCAGGGGACAGAGAGCAAGGTGTTGGCTACTTAGGGCTTTTAGAAAGAGTGGTGAGTGAGTGTGAAGGAGATTCTTCTATGTTATCCCACCTTGATCATTTGCACAGGGCAGGAAGAGACAGAGATTTGCAGTCAAGTTTTCTAAGGAATTAAAATAGAAAACAAAAAATGACTATTTGTCCAGTGTATTCCTTTGCATATCTTTTGAGAACTCAAACACAATGTTAGGTGCGTGGACAGGGTACAGGACATACCACCAAGGGAAACCCCATGCTTGTAACTGTGTGAGTCTGTTTCTTTGTCTAAAATTCGACTCCTCCAAATAAAATTACATTAAAAATTTGTAGAGAGACTACAATGCATATAACTTAACTCCTCTTGGATATAGATGTGTCAAGAAATTAGATGGCCTTCCTTGGACTGTTAAAAAGAAAATAGATAAATAGAAATATATTTTGGTGTGACTGACTGACCTTTTCCTTAGATTACCATAGAGTAAAATTGTGAAGGCTTTTAAGGGTAGGTATAAGAGACAAGATATTAAGCTTTTAAGACTCTTCGATTGGGAGAAAATTTAGAGATGATCTAGCTCAACTTCTGCATTTTATGGAGACAGACTGACAACTAGAAGAATAAAAGTCACCCAGGTAATGAGATCTCATTCCTGACAGGGCGGAATCTCCACTATGACTTTGGCTTTGTGGCATTGCTTGTATCATTGCCTTTTTTTATTGGTTAATTTGTATCACTAAATATTTTTTATTCTTGTGTTGTAAGGTTCTTGAAAACAGAAACTGTATATTATATTTCTTTGTAACTGTTCCAAGAGTTCAATAAATAAATGTTTGTTGTGGGGCTGATTTGTGGGAAAGCTTCTCCTACCTCTACCTCTGCAAATAATGTGATTTGTGCTGTCACCTTGACAAATAAATAGTTGTGGATATGTAAGTAATTCACACAAAGCTTTGCATAAACATTTTAAGATACTAAAATATCAATAGAGGAGACCATTGAATAAAAATCAACATCAATCATAATCTATCCCATTTTTAATAAACTAAAAATCTAAGTGGATAATTTGATGCAAATGGTCACTTTTGCTTTCAGTCTGAGAGGAAGTCAATAAATTCCTTTTGCTGTTACTCACAAAAGTAGTTTACATTCTGCACAGGACACAAGTCTGGGGAATCACAGCAGCCTCAGCGTGCAAAAGAGCCTGGAGAGACAAGAGAACAATGTCTCCCCACTTGAGCTGCTGAGAGAAGTTGGTTTTAATGTTTCACTGCAGGAACTGGCAGGCCAAATTTAATTCTTAGAGTTTGAGCTTGCTGTTTAAGCTCCCCTATCTGTTCTGCAGTCTAAACTGAGGATGCAATTTTTTTTTCTTTTCTGATATTCTTAGTCGTTCGGAGAAATTTGGTACTCATATTTCCAAATTACATCAGTTTAGCTGAAGATATATTTTTCTCTCTATAAAATTCAGTTGCCAAAAAAATAAAAAAGGAAAAGCTAATGTTCAAGAAAGGGAGTGGAGGAGGCCTAGAATATGTAAATCGCTTGATATTTGACAAATCAGTTACTGTGTGTGGTATGATAGGCAAATTAAGGGTAATGTTTTCCTCTTATCTGCATTGCAGATTCTTCAGTGCATGTTCTGCATGCATTCTGCATGCAGAATGTGCAACAGAGCATTATAGCCAACTGCAAAGAATCTGGGCAATGGAAATTAGAGGAAGGAAATGTATATTAATTTTATATCTCTAAAATTATGTGAAATATGTGCATGCCTGGTCACAGTCAATGAGTAGGTGAACTCAGAGTCTACTAATTTATAAATGGAGATTGTATTAAGTAATGCATTTAAGGGTAAGTTATGAGTGACACACCTATTAATCCTGAACACATTTAGGGATTTCTAAATATGAAACATACCATCTGCTAAGACTGATGCTTAGAATAACATGCAGTAATTCAAAATATGTTTGTATATGTATTACTTACAATATGTATATAACACATGCACACATCTGCATTTAATCTTTGACTTTTGTACTGTAAGCACTACTACATAGAATCTGTGCAGCATAGATTTTCTGTATAGATTGAGGCTGAATAGGAAGTTTTCTTTGTGGGGTAATTTGAGCTTTTCAGGGAGTTTCCTTCCTGAAATTCCACCATTGAAAATTTATGTCTGTTGGTTTGACAGTTGTTTTGGTTTTATTGTTTATTTTCTTTTTTGTTCAAGTTCAAAGCAAAGCAAACTGTTGAAATAAACCCTTGAAATTTCATCATCTGAACCTTGGTGGAATTAATTATTAGTGAACTGGTGAGTAAACTTCTGTAGTAGAAAACAGATATATGCCTGGGGTCAAGAATATATTTTGATTATAGAATAATTATACTGATAGTTGTGTGGTGTACAGATTCAGTTTATGATTTGCATATAGCTCATAAATAACTGCATATTGAATAATAGGGTTTCAGATTTAACACTTGTCATTGGAGTTCTATTGAGCCCTCATCATTAGTGGAATTGGATGAGTGGTAATGGAACTATTACCTCATCAGGCACAGTCTACATGATCAATGTGGAAATAAAAAATGACCCCTGCTTCCTGTTTCTACCTTCATTGTCTTTTCTTGTCCTCTTTTCCTCTAAATGATATTACCTCTTTTGGTGGACTACCATTATCCTAACATGAAATGATTACTGATTTTGTTCAATAGACCACAAGTTATAAATGTCATTTTTCTGACTGGTGATTTTAAGATAAAAATGGTACAAAAAATCTAGTTATGATGATAAATTTTTGATATAAAACACTTAACCCTATTACAAGGAAATAGAACTAAAGAATAACTAAACATACTAGTTGTATGGGTAAAACTTCAGCAGGATAATAAAGTTTTGTAAAAAGGAGAAGAAATGCTATAGAGCACTGTTACTATTAATGTTAGGTGCCACCATTGTCGGGAATTAATACTTTCAATTATTTTCACTTTGGCATTTTTTACTGTCTACTACGGTTTGCTTATTTTATCATATACTTTTTTTTTTTTTAATCTTTGATCCTGGAAATTTATTGTAAGAGATGTGTAGTGTCTGACAGGGTATTCTGTAGCTCTCATGGTAAAAGTCATCATGCTTTCCACGGGAATGAGTGTTCATTGAGTGTTGTGATCACGTGTATAATAGGTCCTCAAGATATTTTAATTTTTTTCTCTTGATTAGCAATTTGTGGTATATTGGGGAGCTGTGTAAGATTTTCTGGACCTAATTTGCATATATTATTTCTTTTGTACTCCTCTTGTGTCAAGCAGGTTTAAATATATTATAGTAACACTTTTGCTTTCAAACACATAAATATATTTAAACATTTTCATGTCAGCTCCTTTTCTGTATGTTGCTCTTTCACACACAGCACTACTCTTTAATCTTTTTCCTTTTGCTTTTTATCTTTTCTTCTAGAGTTAACTCCAATATAACAGACACTGCTACATTCTCCTCCTACGGACATAGGGGATTCCTGGAAAGAAGAGCACATCTGTCTTTCATCTCACCAGCCAATACCTTATACTATAAGCATTCTGTATTGACATTTTATGCATCTAGAGCATCCACTGCTCTAATAAGACTCCAGAAAAATTTTAGAACAGTTTAAGCAGAAAGGATTGGAATCATTGATTTAGAGATACTATACTTTGGGACAGGAGAAGATAAGCACACTGTCAGAGCATTTCATCTCTGTTCTCCTCTGTCTAAACTCCATCTAGGGATAAGCAGAAGCAGGGAATCAGATCCAGGCAGAGTTTCTAGACTCTGAGTACATGATCCAGTGGGGCAATGTTTGCAAACAAGAGACTGTTCTTCTTCTACTTTCTTTATCTTCCATCCCAGTTTGTAATTATTTTTATGTTATGCACTCCTGACTTCTTTCTCTTCTCCTTCACGTCATTAATATCAAATGAAGATAGTGCCCTCATTTGTCTTTGGGCCCTTAATTCCTATATATATACCCAATAAGTCCTATTAAAACCTCTAATGATGATATTAACTAGCATTTATAGAGCACTTAGTAAGGGCCAGACATTATGCTAAACATTTTAAATATGTTTATTCCTCATAATGACCCTAATAATTTAAGAACAATTATTTTACCCATATTACATCTTAGGAAACTGATACTCAGTAAGATTAAATAACTTTCTAGTATGTGGTGAGGGCAGGGTTTTGAACTCTATGACTCTGGAGCTGGCACTCTAAACCACTGCTCCTTCCCTATTACAACTTGTGAGCGTGCTTGCAAGTTTGACTTCTTGTTCCAGACCCTGTTCTCCCTCCAGTGTGTTTGGATTCATTTTCCATTGTCTCATCAAACCAGTTTCTGAATCTCTGCCAAGCCCCATTAGATTGATGTTTCTGTTGGGCTTCTTTCTTGATTATTGACTCTGGTTCTCCCCCTAAACCCCTCTTTTTTGGATATCTCTTAGTTACATACGTTGTCAAACTGGGTCATGCATTTAGGGTAAAGTATCCTGCTGGAATCTGAGTCCCTGTTTCTGTTTGTTCAGAATTGGAATTTAGAGTGAAGGATAATGGAGACAAAATACTCAGTCAGCACTTTTATCTTCTTCCATCTCAGTGTATAGCATTTTTAGTACAATGCTTCCAAGCCTTCCTAATGACACTATTTAATTTTTTTCCTTAAGTCTTTTTAAGGTGGTGCAGATTATAGATTAAATGCCAGTAATGGATGCTGATAGCAAAATATATTGACCAGTGGGATGAAAGACAATATGTTCCTCTTCTTTCCAGGATCCCCTTGTGCCTCTAAGAAGAGACTGTCACAGTGTCTAATTGCTTGGATTTAATTGAAGTTAGGCTAGATTAGAAATCCTAGGTGTAGGGGAATCCCTGGTTCTTTTACTCTGGTAGAGATGACTGAGTGATCAAAGGCTACTTTTTCACATCTAGCCTTCTATGCTGAACCTAGAAACCTGGCATCTTAGATTTATGGTAGCAACAAGGCCCAAAGATGAGAATTGTATAAAGCATATGGTAAATTAACGAGAAAAAAGGGGCAGACAGTAGGCAATGAAAATGACAGAGGGGCCTGAATTGAAACCTCATTAATTATTTTATAGTTCTATATTCTAATATAAAATAGTCCATAGAGGTATTTATATGGATAACAGAGGCCAAGCTGCCTATGCTGGATTAGCCATCTGGATATTTAAGCATGGTTATTGTGTTGCACAAAGCAGTCTGATTTTTTTTTCTATTTTATTTTATGTAATGACACACTGCCATTACAGAAATTCAATGGATATATCATTACAGCCTGTGGTTATACTTTAGAGAGAGAGAAAAATTCTGATCTACCCAAAAAGTTCCTGTGCATTTTTTCCAATAAGTTTTTCTTTTTACAGTATAGGGTTTGGGAGAACAGACTAAAGGAAAAGTCACTGGATTAGGAGCCAGGAAGCCTTCCCTGGGGCTGCCACTAACTAGCAATGTGATATAGAATAAATCATTAAAATTTTCTGGGACTCAGTTTCTCTTCTGTAAAAAGGAAGGTATTTGGTGATTTCCAGGTTTCCTGACAATTCCAATTTCCTGTGGTTCTTTAATGGTAGATTGTAAACTTTTTGGTGGTGAGAAAGTTTTCTTATTTGTTTATGCTCTACTCTCACAAAGCAGGTATTCAATAAATGTTGGTGGAATGACTTTAAGAACTAAGAAGGCCACAAGTCTGGGAGGGTAATAGAATATTTTTGTGTGTATTAATATTTATTACATCTAAGAGTTAACTAGGTAGCATCATATATGTGGTAGTCTTTAATATGTATTCAGTTCTTTGATATTTGGCATCTACAAATTTGGTAAGAGCAATGCTATTGGGAATATGGGGATGAATTAACATTTATTGAGCATCTACTAGATATGGTAATAGACATAGTCAGGCATTGGGCAAGGTGCTTTAAATATCAAATCTTTTACAGCTTCCTGGTGAGGTAAGTCCAGTTATCCCTGTTTTTCCAATGAAGAAATAGAGCTTCTGAGAAGGTAAAAACCTATCTGAGGTCATACAGCTAGAAAGGAGCTGAGATTAGATTAAATTCTTTTTGGTCCCAAAGACCATGATCTTTCCACTGTGTTATGTTAAATCATGCTTTTTTTTGTGGTTGTTGTGACCGGCCGCACCGGCATTCAGCCAGTGAGCGCACCGGCCATCCCTATATAGGATCCGAAACTGCGGCGGGAGCGCTGCTGCACTCCCAGCGCCGCACTCTCCCGAGTGCGCCACGGGGTCGGCCCTAAATCATGCTTTTTACTAAGAAAAATATCTATTATGTTACTTTATCCTCATAACATCCCTATGAGTCCTTTAAAAAAAAAATTGGTTCAAGTCATTAAAAACAGAAGTTATCTTAGCTTTCATATTCATTTCACAAAGCTAATGTAATATAAGCTGTGTCAACCAAGAATAAGACAAATCCTGAGTCTGGGCCAGAGAGACAGCTATCACTTACAATGAGCACTCACAGAGATTAGCTCAACAGGGAATCTGGGAAACTTTCCAGGTAGTACCAAACATGATTTTTCTAACATTACATTTTACTCTTAGACAACCCACTTTGACTCCATTTGTCCTCTTCTTAAAAGCAGGTTTTCATTAATTTTTGACAAGTTAATGCTACTTTGTATTCCCATATCATGGTGCTAGATAATTTTAAAACTCTATAAGAAATAAACATTAGTTAAATGCTTTTAAAATACCCCCTCCCCCAATTAAATTGTAAAATAAAGTAACGAAACTGTGTGAGTTACACTGGAATCAAATGGATTTATGGTCTCCTCGCAAATGAACTTTTCCTGCTAAGTATTTTGCAGCCTGTTTAGCACATGGAAGTGCAGTAGGTAAAGTTCTAAGCCATAGATATTTTTTCCATTACAAGTTAAGTGTCACAGGTCAAAGGGATTTGAATTTAGTATATTCTTTATGTTTGAACTGCTTTGAAAAATTCAGAGACCACCTGGACTCCAGATACACCTCAATTTTTAAACAAAAGAAAATACTTTTTCTTTAGATTATTTTTGCATTAAAATTTCCTAGTTGTCAAATTACCTGCAAAACAGAATTTTGGGTATCGTGGAAGTAGACAAGGACAGTAATCTGCACTGTATCACAATTAACATGCATCATTGAGTTGACATGCATAAACCCCAGTAACATTGACTGAAAACTGTCAGAAAGAACAAAGCACAAATACCAATGATTGATGGAAAGATTTATAAAGATGGATGATTCACTTTTGGAATAGTGAGAGCTGAAGGGTAGGTATCATTGTGAGAAGGTGCATTAACTGTTTTTACAAAATTATTGTTAATGATCTGGCAGACAGGGTCAACAGCACATCAATGAGTGTGATGAAAGATGTGAAATCCAGAGTGTTACAGCATCAGGTTAGGCAGAGAGATCATTCAAATAAACCCTATGCTAGAAGCAATAGGAAGAAAAGAGCTAAATGACATTCAGCTTAGGAGGAAAACCTACTCCGTTAGGAAAATTTTTTCTTAGATCACTTCTCCCTGTGGGGCCTAAGACGGGTTTCAGTGGCATGTTTTGGCTAATTGAGCAGATCACCATTGTTGCTATGGTTCTGTAATCATTTTGCTACTGAGCATAAGAGAATGCATTTCCAGTGATCAGAGACTAGATGGAGGATGCAA
The DNA here is from genome assembly GCF_027409185.1 of Cynocephalus volans. Classification (NCBI taxonomy): domain Eukaryota; kingdom Metazoa; phylum Chordata; class Mammalia; order Dermoptera; family Cynocephalidae; genus Cynocephalus; species Cynocephalus volans. The sequence continues at coordinate 101,734,728 of NC_084466.1, forward strand.
AACTCTTGGGTCATTTTCATACCATTCACTGCCTGTGGGATATTGCCGTATCTAGTGTTCTTGGTCCACTTCAAGTGTATGAAATACAGGGAGAAAAGTTGGCAGTAGACCTGGATCTCAATGCAAAGAAAAAATATTGAGGCTTGAGGTATGAAATCCCACAACTGCTTGCTCTCACACCTACAGGTAACTTATATCTGTATTTCCTGATTTCCCTCCTCCTGTTTAATCCTGATTCCTCCACCTGTGCTTCTGTGCTCTTCTACCAGTTGCTGACCCCTCTTGGATGGATACCTACCTGCTCAGTTGTCACTTTATTTGACTTCTTTCTTAAAACCTTTGAATGTACTCAGATTTGTTCCAGGAAACACATCTAAACCCTCCAATCCATTGCCCTTCAACTATCTCCTATTCTTTATATTCCTATTGGATCTAAAGGTTTTGATTCCCATTCACTCTCTAACCATCAACAGTGGACAACACAAACTTCTTTGTTTCTGAATCCAACAAACACTTTCGGTCCTCATTCTTCTTTCTTTCCCTATTGCAACCAAATACGTTAACCAGTTCTTCCTTCCTCTAACAGTTTCCTAATTCTTACCCTTCCTCAGCTGACTTTGCCTTTCCTTCTTTCCTTCTCCTTCATGACCGTGACTTCTTTTCTCCTCCCAGCTTCTGAAAGCACTGAGTGTTCCCCAGGACCTTGCTCTTCACTTTTCCTCACCTGCATATTCTTGTTCAGACTCTTTGATCCACTGCCACACTTATGTCTTATATGAGTACATTGATGACTCCAAATCTCTCTCCTAGAAGACAGGGAAAACTCAACTTAAATCATGTGATACTCTCTTTATTTCCCAGTACATCACAGTCCAATGGCTTACCCAAGCCAGAAACGTGGGAGTAAAATTTATTTTTATTTTAGTCATGTGTCACATCCAACTGATAGTCAGTTCTGTCCATCCTGTCTGTTCAACTTCATTCCTCCCTGACTCTATTCCAGAACCCCCTGCTTTGGTTCAGGCCCTCACTACTTCTCACCTGTACTGTTGCAATTGTCCTCCCATTGGCCTCCCAGCATGAAGGTTTGTTCTTTTTCATGTATACCTAAAACACATTTTAGAATTTCTGTTCTCAAATCTTTTCTTTCTTTCCTTTCATAGTTTCCTCCTGTTTGTGTAAAAAGTCTAAATTCTTAATTGAGCATATAGGCCTTTTCCTATCTCTTACCACATCTCTTATCCCTCACACATACATACATGAAGGTCAGCTTCATCCTTCTTAAACTACTGTATTTGCCCAATGTTTCTTCCTGTTTCACCCCCACGAACGTTTTGATCACCCAGCACAAGCACTCTCTCCTCTGTGAACTTGATTCTGATTCTGAAGCTTAATTGTGTACTGTCATTTCCTATTTCAATCTGCGCATCCAGCTAACACAACTTGAGTGTCTCTATAGACCAAATATCATTAGCACTTAGCATCAGTACTATTATGAGTATTTTCATTGTTTATATAAAGGTCTTCTCCTATGCAATATTTCTAAATCTAAAAAAAGTGCAAACTTTTTATATTGTCTTATCACTAAAAAGTGCAAACTTCTTACATTGTCTTATCACTAGTGGCTTATATATTTGTCTCTTCAAAAGGATTGTGAGCTCCTTGAAGGCTCAGTCTAGGGCTTCTAATCTTTGTCCCTTTGGTGCATGTTATTCTTGTTCCATAAATGTTTGCCAGGTTGAACTGATGAGTACTTATAATTCAACCTTATGTGGTATATTAAAAAATACAAAAGAGCGTGTATTCTATTTTTATGCTAATGTTCCAGGATGCATTTTTCTTGCCATCTTGGTTAACCCTTTTATCACTGCATCTATTGAAAAATCTCAGGGGTCTTACTTTGTACCACCATCAACATCATCCTCTTAATAATGTCATCATTGTATATTGTTTAAAATTAACATATAATTTTAAAATTTATGTAGGAAAAAATTCCATTTGATATTTTCAGAAGAATCCATAAAAACTAAGGGGGAGTAGGTGAATGAGAGTAAATGTCACAGAGGGATAGAAGCAGGATGCTGGCTCATCATTTCCACGGTACTCCCAAGTCAAATTTGTGATGGTAAGTGGGACACTTTGCATCCAGAATGTTTGACATTTGTGCGGTGGCTCCCATTATCAACTGGGGAAGCAGAAAAATCTTTACCCAGTTGTTAATGATGTCCTTTTACTATCACAAAATTTCATGCTATTTATCTGTGAGGAAATGCCTGAGGAGTTTCATATTTTAAAGCATCGTATCTGGAATCCTTAAGACCAGATGCAAACCAAGAAAATGTCAAGTTCACAGAGAATGCCTTTGTCCTCAGAACATTAAAGGGCACCATTAGACCTTGTTTCCCTTCATTTAACATTCACATTTGGGGCATAAGGTGGAGCTGAATAATGCTGTTATTATAACAAATACTGTTAGAATAATTGCTAAATTTGCTACATTACTTAAAAAAAATTGAATTGGTGTGTAGTATCACTAACCTTTTGCTTGACCAGCACATGGAGGACTTGGTGATATTTCTGAAGCACCAGCAACCTCCTAGCAGCTAGTATACATTATGACAGAGTAGTGAGTTGGCTGTCTTAAAATGTTCTAAGACATACATATTCAGATTAATCTGTAATGGTCCTGGATAAATGAATATATATTAGAGAAACTAATAATTATCTTTTAAACAAAGGAGTATTGATTTTGGAAGCAGTGGACTAAACTCTACTTGCTTGTTTTGATTTTGCAGGTGCATTTTTTTGGGGTGGATTCTTCATACTGACTTAGCTGTTTACAGGCTGCCAATGTTCTAGCATAACTTTTAATTTTTCTGGTCCTCTTACTAATTTTCATTTCTAACCTCTAGATGTTATTTCTCTCATGAAACGGAAAGCTTGTTATCTAACAATTATTTTTTAAACATAAATATTATATATAAAAAAGTCTCCTGGTAGGTATTATGCTTTACCCCTAGGTGATTAGAAGCATCTTTTTTCAGTTATTATATACTAAGATTAATTGACACCATATACTTCATTTGAAGTTCTAAACATTTAAATGTACTTGTAAGAGCAGGATTTTCTAATACTATGCTCTATCTGCTGCAAGGGAAATGCTTGTCCCCAGAAAAACTTCTTAGAATAAAGAACCTGTTTTAGCATTTATGAGAACTGGAAATATAATTTCATAAGGTATAACATCCGGGATTTCTAACAGCTGCTACACTTCTTCTATACATCTGCTACACTTGGTATAACCTGTAATTTCCCTCTAGTTACAATTTGCAAAGTTGTAATTTTGGTTATAATGTTAAGTACGGTAATAGTATAGCTTATGGTTTTATAATAACCTCAGTGTAAGGCATTTGTTCATGTGTTATTGTACAGCAAAAGACAGGTAGAAACTCTGTAAAAATAAAGAAGAACATATCTTCTGATACAGCAACCTCTTAAAGCCTTTCTATCCAGAATTTTCTACTCTTTGGATTCCAATTCTTGGTTATGTCTGAAAAATTAATACCTATTGTGAATCTTCTCAAGACTATTTCAGATTCATACTATAAATTATCTGGACTTTTATAGGTAATTTGTTCCTCACTACTACATAATATATGTAATTATAGTATTGCTTAGTACATAGAGACATATATTGATGTTTTCGTTTTATGCATTTACTTTTAAAAACGTTAAGTATCGGAGACTATAATTAGAGACCTTTAAAAAGTATCTCATTTTGAAATCCTGGTTCTTCCAATGACCTGGCTAATGATTTTGGACAATTAACACTTTCAAAGTTTTTCTTACCTTACAAAATTATAAGGAAATTCTGTAAGCAATTTTAGGTTGACAGGTACTTGGGTGAAAGATCTGATGCCAAAAACATACTATTTGCTATGTTCTGCAGAACACTGGGCTTCAACTAGTTTTATAGTCCACTTAAATCTCCATGATGTCAGAATGTACATTAAACTCCTGTTCATAAATGAGTTGTGCTTTTCACAGCCTGGGATTTTCTAATTGCTGGATACTTGTTTTCTTATTTCATAACACATCTTTTCATCTCTTTGTAGCACTGCTGCTTCTCTCTCTTGGAAATGATATTAATTGATATGTAGTAACTTGTTTTAGTAAACTAAAATATTAAGAGCATATTGAAGTGACTATATTTGAAGGACTGAAAGAAATTATGATGTATTTTGATTTTAGGAGAGTTTGTTTTTAGGATGGCCAACCAACAGCAGTAAAACATATAGGTGTAGTTTAAATTCAGGCGGATTATCTAACTTAATCTCAGATAATTTTTATAAATTTAATAACTTGCTCTGAAATGCTTCACATAAACAATGTTATTAAAAGTAAATGAAAAATTCTGTTGTGATCTCCATTATAGTCAACAATATCATAAGACATAAGATCTCTCTTCTCCTATGGCTTCCATGAAAATTTTCCTTTCTATTTATTCATTTCATTTTTAACTGTAACTTTCAGCCCATCATTTAAATGGTGGTATTCCTGGGGTTCTGTTCTTGACCTTCTTTTTAATCTATCACCCCCTCTGAACTTCCATGACATCAACTACCAGCTAATCACAGTTTACCAATATGTTTCAAGTTGTCCTAAACTGAACTCACTAATTGTAACTACCAGCCATGTAACTGTTCAAGTTAGAAAACTGGGAGTTATTTTTGATTCCTCCTCCTCTCACACCACCCACACCTATTTAGTCATAAAGTCCTGTCAATACTCCATTCTAAAAATGGATTGTAACTTTCTACTTAGTTCCTCACCCTCTGTTAGTGTCTTAGTTCAGGTTTTCATTTTAACAGCTTTCTAATTCATCTCTCTGTATCCAGTCATGCTTCATTCAAATGTCTTCTACACACTGATCAATCTGAATGCAGATATGTTTATTACTCCCCTGCCTAAACATGTGATATACTGTTCCTAACCTAAAAGATAAAAAAATATATATTAGTATCCAATAATTATCTCTCCCACCTGAAAGACAATTCTTTGTGGTTATATATCATGTATTTTCTTCTTTTTTGTGTGTATAATTTTTGTTTTATATTATCACTATTGGCACATAGTAGGTACTGAATATAGTTTTCCTGAACAAATAACTTAAAGAAGAAAAAGGATGCCATAAAACTAGACAACCACATATCTCCAAAGTACCAATTTTTGCTAATAGTTACTGACAAATACATTAATTGCAAGTAAGCATCATTATAAATCACCAGTTACTGTGCAGAAGCTTTTTAGTTTGATAAAGGAAACAATCAACAGATTGAAACAACAACCTACAGAGTAGGAGAAAATTTTTGCTAACTATGCATCTGACAAAGGATTAATATCCATAATATACAAGGAACTCAAACAATTGCACAGTAAAAAAACAAATAACCCAATTAAAAAATGGGCAAAGGAGCTGAATAGACACTTTTCAAAGGAAGACATACAAACGGCTAACAGGTACGTGAAAAAATGCTCAACATCACTAGTCATCAGGGAAATGCAAATTAAAACCACACTGAGATACCACCTCACCCCAGTTAGACTGGCTATAATCAAAATGAATGAGAATAACAAATGCTGGCGAGGGTGTAGAGAGAAGGGAATGTTCCTGCACTGCTGGTAGGACTGTAAATTAGGACAACTACTATGGAAAACAGTTTGGAGTTTTCTCAAACAACTACAGACAGATCTTCCATACTATCCAGCAATCCCACTTCTGGGTATATTCGCAGAGGAATGGAAATCATCATGTCAAAGGGGTACCTGCACTCCCATGTTCATTGCAGCTCTGTTTATAACAGCCGAGATATGGAACCAACCTAAATGCCCATCGATGGATGATTGGATAAGGAAACTGTGTAATATATAGACCATGGAATACTACTCTGCAATAAAAATGAATGAAATTCTCTCATTTGCAACAACATGGATGAGCTTGGAGAAACTTATGCTGAGTGAAATAAGCAAAGCACAGAGGGATAAATACTGCATGTGCTCACTCATAAGTGGTAGCTAAGAGAGGAAGAAGGAAGGAAAGAAAGACCACAGTGGTGCCTTGGACTTGCAGAGGGAGAGAACATACCTTAGGATACAAAGTGGAGTGGGAGGTGGGAAAGGAGGAGGGGAAGAGGGGCAAGGGGAAAGGGGGAGGGGAGGGGACTGGGGGACACAGGTTACAAATGCAATTTGTGGCAATGGGCAAGCTGCCAGTATGAATCTGGCCTTCACATCTTGGACATGAAGGGTGACAACCAGCTCTGTATCTCATAACCAAAAAAGAAAAAAATCACCAATTACTATCAGATGAGATGTGTAAACATCTCTCTACTTGTTTAATGAGTCAAATCCAAAGTCCTTACAATAGCTTCCAAGGTCCTCACCCAATCAACCTCTCTTCCCTTACTCCACTCCAACCATCTGGTCTCCTGCTGGCCCTTGAAACCCAAGTCCCTGAGGCCTTTGTACTTGATGTCTCTAGCCCCTCTCTGGGGTATCTTCTCTCAGACATCTGGATGGCTCACTCTCTTTAGGTCTTTAATTAATGTCATGTCCTCCTACTTAAAATTGCAACCCTTCCTCTCCTCTTCTCTACTTTATTATTTTTTCCATAACACAATTGCTATTAAATGTTTTATATAATTTGCTTTTCTCCTATTTAATGTTTCCCACATCTAGCATTATAAGCATCATGAGGGTAGAAACTTTTGTCTGTTTTTGCTCACTGTTGTATCTCTAGAATCTAAAACAGATAGTATTTGTTGAATGAATGAATAAATGAATGATTACAAACTCTGTATTTATTCAAGAAGCATGCTCTTAACAAATAAAACTCAGAAACTATGCAAAGCAATTTATCATTAAGAATATCTTTAATAAGGTTAATAAAATAGAAATAAGGTCCTGACTAAAGAGGAGGAAGAAGCAAATGTGATAGCCCTAACAATGTAATTACTCTAATTCTGCATCAAAGTTTTCTTTTTAATTCTTCTAAATTCTCTCTAATTTCTACTCTAATTTTGCATCACAGTTCTAGTTTTCAGAAAGCAGAAAGTGAGAACAAAATTTTGAAGAAAATCCTAATGTTGAAGATTAAATAGGGAATATAGAATAATGTAATGAATAGTTTCTTTGTAAAATGCAGATGCATGCTTCAGCTATGGGTTTATTTTTAAAAGCAAACTTTGATAAAAGCTAAAAGAAAAACCTTAGAACTCAGTACAGGGAAAGCATTTCTGTGATGTACTCAGCTGATGGGGCTCAGGTCTGTAATCTAATTTGACTGAAAGATTGAATTTTGAGTACTGAGAGAAGTAAATTGATAGCATACCTCTTATGCTTTTTCCCCTTACATTACTGCTTCTCTTGTCAAAGCTTCTTATGGGAATTTAGAAAAAAATTTAGTCAAAGTACTCCTAGTTGGAATTTACCATTTCACACTGGAAAACTAGTGAACTTTCCCCATATTCTTTAGTCACTCCTTGAATCCCCCAACTTTCATTAAAAACATTTTTCCATTAAAAAATTTTTGAAAAAATAGCAACATGGACAACAGCAATAAAAATTTCAGAAGAACCTAATCTTCTATAAAGCTATGAATATAAAATCATTTTAAATGGCTTAGCTTCAATTTTGCTTCCTTCCAAACCATTCCCCACATGAGATTTTTACAGCACCAAATATGATAATGTTACAGCCAGGTTTTTGAGAAATCTAGAGAATCATAGCCTGAAATTTTTTTAGTCATAACTTTGTTTACTCAGACAAGATTTAATAGACACATACTCTATGTGCAGAGCACTATGCTATACACATCTATCTACACATGGGTAAGAAAATTGCCTCTGCTATCAGTGAGATGACAGTTGAAGAGGGGGAATATTCACAGATAACTCAATACAGGTGAGCATCAAATGGGGGTACAAAGGGCTATCAGCATTCAGAGGTTGGGGATGGCTATTATAAATGGTAGACTCAATAAGAGCTTCTTGAAATAGGTGGCATTTGAACTGGGCCTTCCAAGATTTTCTAGAACAGATATGAGTGAGGATATTTCAGGCAGTAAGAATGCCAAGGGAAATGGCATTGCCAAGAGATATGTCAACACGATCAAGCAGTGAGCAGATATATTTTATTAGACTAGAGTGCATGCAAAGCAAATGGTAGGAGGCAAGGCTGGTCTGGTAGGTTGGGGGTCAGATTGTAAACAGTATTTAATACTACATGAAGGAGTTTTAAGCTTATATGTTAATAACTGAGTGCCCAGGATTCAGCGCGATTCTTATAGGGAGCTAATTGATCTGAGAACACATCGAAAATGAAACAGATCACTTTTGTTGGTTTCACACATCTAAGACATTTTATTCTCCGGCTTCATACAGTCATGAGAGTCAGTTTTTTGTGCCTGAGGAAGGAGATAATGATTTGGCTAAATAGGTGCTTTAGAGAAAGATTGGGTATAGGGAGAACAAAACACATGACCATTGAAATAATCTAATTATGGGTTATTAGTAAAGACCTGAATTTGGATGATGGTGTTAGAGGAGTTGAAAAGATAATCTAAACATGTTTAGTGGAAGGTGGGAGATTTAAAGGATGCCTATACCCAGGAACAGGAAAGGGAGAGTGTAGGACACTAGAGGGCATAGGCACAGGGCACTAGAAGATGTGATAGATCATCAACCAACACAGAAGTGCTGGCAAAAAGAATATTAGCTCCTTGACACCAACTTGGGTCTGTTTTTTCCTGGACATTGTAACCTCATTACTTAGATGTGAAGCTCATAATAGGCACTTGATTTGTGCTTGTTGAATGACTAAATACGTGCTTACCAAATAATTACATAGAATAAACTTGTGTTAATAAAGAAAGTGATCTCAGTTGCCTTGGAGTTGTCTTGACTGGTAAAAGATATACCCATTGGCACTAGTTAGATAATTAAAAGCACTGGTGTGACTACAGTCCTAATAGTATGTCCGCTTACTTTTCCTTTTAAGGAGAAGTATAGAGTAAAGGTTACTTATGCAGATTCTGGAAGCAGGCTGCTAGTGTTTGAATTGCAGCTCCACCATTTAGGATCTTGGGCAAGTCAATTAACCTGTCTGTGCCTTAATTTTATTATTTTTAAAATGGGGATAATACTAGCACCTACCTTATAAGGTTGTTGTGAGGATTGACTGAGTTACTATGTGTAGTTAGAACAGTGCCTGGCACATATTAAGCATTATGTGTGTTATAAGTAGAAGAAGTGAACTATATCTATTAGTACCAAACCTTTATTTACATCATGTGTTGGTGCAGTGTATAGTTTTGGTTTTCTGATACATTTTTTCCTAACAAAAATTGATAACTAGATGATAATCTGATTTGGGTAACCCTTCAAAAATTCCTACTGATAGGAGAGAAACATTGTTAAGGTTTGCGTTGCATAACTGTGCTACAAGCCACAGTGATGGAAGATTTGCACATATGGAGATGTGGTTAAGACCTAAGACTTAATGCTTTTGAACATGGGAATACACCTTCACATAAAGCACTTTGAACTCCTCAGAGGAAAAGCACTGTACAAGTAGAACTTGATTTCAAAAACAGCTCAAAAACTAAGAGGACTTTAAAAGTATATCTTGGAAATAAATGATCTCTAAAATTAAAATCAGTCCATGTTCTTTATGTTTATTTTTGTTAAAATACTTCTTTTAAAAATTGTGGGCTTCTAGAAGCCTACTGGGAAAAACAGCTATTGTCTTTGTTCTTTTATGAATAGATGAAAATGCTGTAAAATAATTCAGGTAAAAATGAAGGTGGTTTAGTTCAAAGGAATTTTAAAAGCCAGCTATTCTGAATCTCTTAAAATTCCATAGTGTGCTAAAAATTAAATACAAAATGTCATTCTGGAGTACCAAACTCTTGGTCATTCTAATATGTAGCTGAAAAGCTTATATGTTAGTAACTCAGTGTCCAGGATTCAGCATAGTCTGATAGGGGAGCTAATTAAACTGAGAACACATCTAAAATGAAACAGATCACTTTTGTTGGTTTTACATGTCTAAGACATTTTATTCTCTGGCTTCATTTACATAGGATATGATATAATGAAGCAAGAAACCTTAAACATGATGGAGATGTAATTTAAATAATGTTCTGCTATCTACTTTGGATTTTAGTGTGTAAAATTATAACTATAGATAAAACATCAATAGCATCGAGTTGGCAGTACGTGAGTCACATGTAATACCTGGCAGTACGTGAGTCACATGTAAAAAGAGAAATCTGTAGACACTATTTTTGCCTCATCATGACATGCTTTCATTAACTATAGCAGAACCTCCACACATCACACATGTATTCTTTTCCTTTTAAATTTTGTAAAGTGAAGTAATATTTCAGAAATGAATCCATCAGTTTTATTAGATTTTATTAGATGCTGAAATGAGCTATTGAGGAAAATAGAAAAATTTTCCTTACTCAATTTTTAAGACTATTTTCCATATTTCAGTTATCTCTGCATAGGTCATTCTGTTGTTTATGAAACAAAGAAAAAGCAATGTAACACAGTGGGTAAAATGCCAGGTGTGTAGTCAGAGGAATGGGACTGGAGTCTTGGCTGGTAACCACTTGCTAGTCCTGCATCTGCGGGAAAATTACGTATTTTTCTAGGCCTCAATTTCCTCAAATATAAACCTGAGACAAACCTCATAGGTAAATGATGTGGATTTCATGAGCTAATATACGGAAAGTACATGACCTACCTAATTTTACTGGAAAAGAAATTAGACAAGTTATGTGTTACTATGAACCAATTTATATAAATCACAGGATTTTATTACAACTTTGAATCATAGCCTTCATGATTAAAAAGTACTTGTTAATAAACACTGGAATTAAAATGCCATTATTACATGAGCATAAGTATAAACAAACGTCTGTCTGGTTTTGTGGCCTGATGGAAGAGGACTGCTCAAAGTGACCTCTGATCTCTCCTTCCCACTTCATGATTTTATGATCTTGTGACATTGCAGTAGAATTCTAAGAACAGAATGAGTCATACTCATTTCTTGGATCTTTAATACAAGAATTACATTATCTTTGAGCAGAAACTAAGATCCTATCCATCTCAAAGTTCATACTTTAATTTGCTGTTTCTGACAGTTTAGTTACTAGGTTAATGGGTATATTTCAAACCTCCGACACTTAAGTTTCAATAACTTAGCTTCTCTAAAAGTGCTATTACATTACGTCCTCTAAAAGGTCCTAAGTAATCCCTGGCAATCTTTTAGTGGCTATACTTAGCAATATGATCTTATTAAATTATCAGCGAATATGTTCTGAAGTTAATTTTCATACATTTTCAATAAGGGCAATGTATTATAGAAAGGGATAATGTAGCCAGGAGTGAAGATGAAAAATTATATTCTTAGATCTGATGCTGATTTTTTTCTGTGATCTTTTGTGAACCACCTGACTTCTTGCTTTTATTTTCTCTCTGTTATTGAAAAATTTAAAATCTGTGAATTTCTACCTTATTTGGATATCGAGCTATTTTGCTAGGAAAGAACTTGGACAAATAATGTATTGATACCTACCAATTTATATAGGTTTTATTTATATCTGGAATAATAGAATTTCATAATAAAGGTCACTTTACAAGTCATCTAATTTAAACTCTTTATGAAGATGAGAAAACAGAAGCTGAATGGAATGGTGTAAAATCTGTGCAGAGGCCAAGTCTGATACAACTAAATCACTATTTTCTCGATATCCTGAATTAAATTATCTCCTTCTTTGGCTTCAGCTTCAGTCTTTATGGAATAATAAAAATGGAGATAAATAAATATATTTATTCAATTTCTTTACAAAATATATAAAATTATTCAGTTGGTCTCTTTAGTTTTTGGCACTTCAGAATTCATTTATATATGTATATTTACTTGTGTGTGTGTGTGTGTGTGTGTGTGTGTGTAGCTCAAGACTAATTCCTGAATTCTCAAAAGAGCCTAAATTTTTAACTATTGGGCTATTTAAATATTTCATAAGTTCTGTAATTGAGACAAGTTTTAAATGTGCTTTAAAAGTGTATAAAGTAAATGATAGCATATGTATGCTTACTTTAAAACTCTGCTTCAAATGTTTCTTAACCTTAAACATTGTTTAAGAGAGCACCATTCTGCATAGCAGAATGTTTTAAAGTTAAAGTGGAGCTGCTGAGTATAAAAATGCAATGCATGAATGTCTTATTTCCCTTGCAAATCATCCAATTGGTGCTTTAGGACAAGGATGTTTGTTGTTACTAATACATTGGAAACAGATTTCATAAATGCATTGTTAAGACATTTATGCCCTATATTTCAAACATTCTAATGGAAATATTACAAGATTATTTTTATGTTAAAAAATTTTTTTTCAATTGGAATGTTTGAAATATAGGGCATAAATATCTTAACAATGCATTTATGAAGCATTTGAAATATGTAGGTGTCAGTAAGTGTTGTTCAATAGGACTATCAGCAATGACAGGAATGTTCTATACTTGCATTGTCCAATATGATACCCACTGGCCATATGTGGCTATTTAGCATGGTTTCTAGCATAATTGAAGAACTAAAGTTGTAATTTCAATTAATTTAAAGTTAAGTAGCCACAGGAATATTATGGCTACCCTGTTGAACATCGCAGGAATATGAGGGTACTTCAGATAGTTCCTGGAAAAATAGAATCAAAAAGTAATACTAATCTTTCCATGATCTTTTTGAAGGCCCTTCATAGTTTTTTTTTTTTTGATATAGAATCAGAAAATTAATAGTTAATTTGTAAGAATATCAAGAATATCTAGTGCTTTATCAACACTTAAATAGAGCCACACTTGTCTTTTAAAAAAAATACTTTTAATGACAACCAGAAAAAGCTATCCCTAACTTCTGTTTAGTAACCTATGGAAGTGTTAAATAATCCAATGTCAAAACTCATTTATGACATTCAAAAATCTTTAGTGCTATAGTTTAAATGACATTTGTGTGTGTGTGTGTGTGTACATGTGCCTTATTCAGAGTAAATAAAGACCTGTTGGTCATCACCCTTTTCCTAAGACAGTGATTAAACCACCCCTCAACCAGAACCAAATACCAACCACTTTAACCTCTCTTTGTAGGGCTTACCCACATTTTAGTCAACTTGTTCTGAACCAGCTCCAAAATATTCATGACCCTATTTGTTTGTAAATGTAACAACCTCCAAATGGATTTGCTTTAGTTGTTTAGTTGAAAGCTCTTATTTCAACTGAAAATTTATATTTTATTTAAGAATATTTAGGGCATAAGTAAACCTTTTCAAATAGCTGCTAATATTTACCTTATGGAGTAATGGCTTGGACAGAAGTCCTCAGCTAATAAAAGGTGATTGAGCTGAACGGTAGGGGAATGCTAGGAAGGAGCAGTGGTAGGCAAAGCCCACTTTTTGAACTCACCATTATTTGCTCCTACATACACATGTACTCCTGGGCTAGTCTGATGTTATAAATGGAACCCACAGACAGAACACTTAATAGGGAGTTCTGGGCGGCTGAGTTGCGATATGATTGCTGTGATTTTTGAAGTAGTCTGTCTAATTTCTAAGTGTGTGCTAGAATGAGAAGTTGAAGCATTTTTGCCTTATGCTTGCACCAAAATGTTAAAATAACTCATTAATTTTGATATTTTTATACTAAATTCCTAACAGTCTATCCAAGGATTTCCCTTCTTCCTAATATAATTTCTTGTGGTAGAATGCTTGGGAGAAAACCTTTAAAAATATTAAAGTTACTTCACTAGCTTGCTTCCACTTTTCTTAGAAAGCCTAAATTGTTTTAGATTTTGAATTTCCTAATAGTTTGGTAAATATTAAGGGAAATAAACTCCAAAAACATTTAAAAGAATTAGAAATAGCTTCTTGCGTACGTTATCTCTGACATGCTCCTTAGGCTGGCAAACTCTGTCTCATTTCTCATGCTGTTTTAAATAACTACTTTCTGTCCTCAAAGCGTCTGCACAATTTCAATAGATTCTTGCTGGAGTCTTTACTTTCTAGTTCCCCAGATGCTGTCCATTCTCAAGTGTTACTTCCTAGATTATTATTATTTTTTTTTAATAAAGACTAGGAAATCCTAAATTTTAGCCAGGTTGAGAAATGTTTAATACGGAAGGTCATACAAGAGGTGGATGATATTTAGTCTCCATATTTATTTACTAGTTTTTGAGTCAATAAAATTGTTCCTTTGGAGACCAAATTCAATTTATCTGCCTGTGCCATTACATTTAAGTATCAAAACGACAAAACACAACGCAACACAACAAAACAAAAACGGAAAAAATAAGAGTGGATAGGAAATTCCAGTGAAAAGAAAAGACTGGGCTCCATGTAAAGATGTCCAGTGCTGTGCAGCAAACATCCACCTAGGGGAAAGTAAAGTGTATCAGGGTCAGAGGAGAATGAATCCTGCCTATGCCAGGATCTAGCAATGTGACCTTGGATAGTTCTCTCTGAACTTTGGTTCCTTTATTTCATCTGTGAAATACAGTTAATACCAACTGCCTTGCCTGCTTCACAGGGTTGTTGAGGGTGAAGGGAGAAAACATAGGTGTAGGCTTTAAAAGTCACAAAATACTATACAAATTTAAGGTGCTATCATCATCATTATGACATCAGTTTAAGAGCTTATCATTCAGAAGCATAAAGCAAATATCTTTCAGTGTGAATTTTAAAGTTTTAAAAGGAAAAAAATGTACTCTTTGTGTATACTCTAATGGACATATTATATTTCCTAGGCAAACTCAGAGTGAAGTACCTATGAACAATTATATGAAATGTCCTAAGAGAGAAAAAGACAAGTCACTGTCATTGACAGAAATATCTGTATTTGATATTTTCTAAGTGAGTCATTAAAATAACCCAGGAATACCAATCTCAGATGAATGTCAGTTGAATGTCAGATGTAAAACTTTCAGAAACTCCCACAAGGGAGAAATAAAGATCTAGTTGTCTTATTCAGCTTTCTCCTCCTTTCCCTCCTGCTGTCTTTCCTTTCCTCATCTCTCCTTCTTCTGCTTTCTTCCTTTTCTTCCTTCTCTCTTCCTTTCTCTCCCCTCTTTCATTTTCCTCCCCTATTAAGCACTTGCTCCATCAGCAGAATTTTGGAGGTGCTGTGGGGATATAAAAGAAGGGGAAGGCAAAAATCGGTGCTCTTAGGGAGCTTTCAGTTCAGCTGAGTCCTTTGAAATTATTCGTGATTTTGGTAAGAGGAGATGTTTTATCATTATTTAGTTTCTGAGAACCCAGAATTAATTCTATCCAGTATGGAACAATAACAAATGGATCAGCCCTCCTCATGTGAGGAAAATAATCTTTACAGATTTTAGGTTTCTGAAGTCTTTTAGTCAAAACATGAGAAAAGTTTGTTTTATTTTTCATAGATCTCTCCTTATGTCACTCAACTCTTTGAATAGTGAAAATCCCTACTGGGAGTTTTAAATCAAAGTAAATGATGGGCATTAATATACCGTTTCTTCACCAGTTGCTCAAAGTGAAACTTTTTATGGAGAGAGTAGTTTCCTCCCAAGTTCTCAGCTCCTTTTCCTTAAACATGGATATTCAGAGGACTGCTTTTTCTTGAGAGGTAATTTTTACTGATATTTAAGTAGCTATATGATGGCAACTTCTTCTTGAATGTCTTCCCTCTCAGTTAGCTTTAGGGTGATTTTATTTTCCATATTAACCATATAATCTGTTTTCTTTCTTACACTGTGTTTTGTTGTAAACATTTTGTGCTTCATTTTAAATAATATTTAATAAAATTCAATACTTCTATCAATAACATGTATATTTATAAAATGTTCCAAAAATATTAATTTATTTATATTCGTAAAACTTCTTGAATCTGGGTTGCCAGATGGTTTTTGGTATTTTTGGGTAAAAATTAAAAACATCTGTTAACAGGAATTATTACTTGTCCGGATTTTCAAAATGCAACGAAGAACAAAACCTTGTTGTTACTGTTATTATGTAGATATAGTACTTTAGAGAGCATTTCAACTTGCCATATAGATTAAAAAGGTATTCTTCCTACAGGGATTAAAGAAAAAAGTGAGACACTGAACTATTCTTAGTAACATTACAAATATCAAAATAAAAAATATGTTCTAACTTTTCTAATAAAACTTGCATATACTATTTATTATATAGGAAGTCTGGAATTTTTGCAAGATTAGTACTCTATAGGCTTATTTTCCTAAGCATTGCATTTGCTAGAGAACAAGTATATATATATAATTAGATATGGGGAGGTTTAATATGTAGCTTTATAAAACTTATTTTATTTTTATAGGTTGGGGGAGAGGAGATATTTTTTAGTGCATGCTGACATAATATGCTTATAAGCTTATCAAATAATCTTAAAACACAAATATACCAGAAATTAGTTAGCAAAATGAATCTTGTTCTCTAAAAATTTGTCATGATGAACTTCTGGACACTTATAGAACATTATTAAAACTCCTCTTTGGTAACTATCTTCAGTGCCAATTGACCAGGGATAGTGAAAAATATTTCTTGTGATTTCATACTTGTGTTAAAAAAACGCCTCTTTTTATTTACTAGTATTGGTTTCGAAAAACTTTTGAGTAAGTGCAAATATTTAAAGCAACATTGATAACATTCAAAAGAATGTGCAGTAGGCTCTGAAGGTCCTTCCAAATAAATAATTTACCAATATCTGAGCAATGGTAAGATCAATGAATCAATTTTCTATTTTTTCAATGTAGATTCTTTGCTGTTTACAATTCATTTGAATATCTGGCTTATTTTGTTATGTATCTTTCAAAGTTAGAAAAATTATTCTATAGCAATAACTCAGACACTAATGACTTTGAAGGATATATTAATGTGTTCCTAGGGAGGACTGAAGAATTATCCCCCCTGCCCCACCCAAAAGATATAAACATCCTAATCACCAGAACCTGCAACTATGTTACTTATGTGGCAAAAGAGACTTTGCAGAATGATTAAGATCTTGAGATAGGGAAATTATACTGTATTATCTAGGTGGGCTCCATGATGTTCTTGCAAAGGTCCTTACAAGAGGAAGGTCACAGTAAGAGAAAGAAAATGTAAGGACAGAAAACAGTAAAGTTACTCGCAAGGACACAATATGATGCCTAAATTATTTCTTTAACCTAACTGGCCTTCCTCTTTCACAACATTTTATCTGCCACTACCAGAGTTAAAGTCACAAAACCCACGTAATCATACCAGTGCACAAACAAAACAAGGAAAAGTTTTAATGCCTATTTGTTAGCTATCAAGTAAGGCTAGACTCTTTCAGTTGGTATTCCAGACTTTCCATAATCAAGGTTTAACTAGCCTTTTAGCTTCTTGTCACATTATCCCCCAGTTATTCTAAGTGTCAGCCACATTGGCATATTTTTATTCCTCATGCCATGTATTTTCCTTTCCCATGTCATCCGTCACTCTTATCTCTTCATCTGAAGCCCCTCTGTTCAAATCTTACTAATTAGGAAACCATCAAATACTACCACATCCCTTAAACTTACATGATCATTCCATTAGAATTAATCTCTTTTTTTCTGTGTTCCCATTTGCTTTGTTTAAACCCCAGTTTTACTGCTTGTCCATTCTTCCTGTAAAATAAATTTTGATGTTCAAATTTGAATTTTTCATTCAATTTTAAGTTAATTGAAGTAAGAGGATGTCCTTAAGCAATCTTTGATTCTCCGCAGTGTCCAATACAGTGGATAAAACATAAAGAAATTTGGTAAATATTTGTTGAATTGTTTGAATTCCATTAACTTAGGGTTGTTTTGAAACTCAAAGAGGGGAAACATTCTTGGGTCCTGCAAACAGAGATGAGCCCCATATAACCTTGCAATTGGGATAAGTTCAGATATACCGGTTGCCAGTCCTTCCAGAGAGAAGATTATAAGAGCATAGGAAGGATACATTATTAGCAATGGTTACAAGTGTAAGGAAGCCCTTGTGCTCTTAATTGTACATTTAAACATGAGGCTGCATACTTGAACTCTTGTCAATCCCTCCTCCCCCACCTTCCACCAGCTCTCCCTGCCCTCCATACCACTTCATTTATTTGCTTCAGTTTGCTAGGATATTTTAAAAATTGGCTTAGATAGAAGTAGCCCACCCATTTAATTTTATTAAGCTACTATTACATAAATACTATACATCTGTGTATTCAGTGCTTTTGACAGCATATTTTTATTGTCAGGTGATTTGGGACTGAGTTGCAAGAGAAGGTGACTTTGATAGAATCTACAGTACTGTGCTTCTTGACACAGTGAATGAAGTAAAGCAGTAGCACTGGTTTTAACATAATTATGTTGTTAAATGCATCAAAGGTGAGGTATTTAAAGCAAATTAAACAAATCACCTTCTTATTTCATAAACCACATTTAATCTCATGCTTGACTGTTTTTACGATAGAATTAAAGCAATGGAGAAAATTAGGCATGAATGAAAGAGTAACTGATTCTTTCATAAACAGAAGCTTAGAATTTGAACTTAAAGTGAATAAGGAGCACAAAAAGTCAAATTAGACAAACAGGGGAGGTGGCATTCATGGAGACAAAGGATTATCTGAGATTATTTTAGGACTATTTGTAATTGAAAGAATGTCATTACATAGGTGAGGTCTGGAGAGGAGTCCTCACTTTGAGCCCCAGTTCTATGAATGACTCACTGTATGACCTGCAACAAATTACTTAATGTCTTTGTATTCCATATTACTTATTTATAAAATTGGGAGAATTAAATATGCTATAAAGTTCCTGTAAGGGTAAAATTAGAAAACAGACAGGAATACTTTTTAAAATTTAAAGTAACCCATATTTATAAGGTAATGTTTATATCATATTCTAGAGACTTCATCATCCTACCAGATTTGAACTTGATGTATTCATTTAATTAGACAATATTTAGTGAGTGCAGGCACTGTGTTTATTAGGTATGCAATAGTGAATGGAACAGATCTAATTCCTGTTCTCAGAATACTTATGCTGAAGTAAGTATTGCTAGTTAACAAATAATGAAAAGAAAAGCTCTTCTAAACAGCCTCCATTTAACCCATTTGCTGGATTAGCCAATGTTTTCCATTCCTTCTGCAAAACACATTGACTGACATCCAATGTACATGAATACCTGGGTGGTAATATCTAATATTTATGCATAGCACTTAACACCTTCCATTGACTGTTCTAAGTGCCTCACATAAATTAACTTCAATCTTCAAAACAAGACCTCAAAATAGATACTATTATCATACCCATTTTGCATAAGAGGAAACAGGCACAGAGAGGTTAAGTGACTTATCCATGGTTAAAACAACTAGTAGGTGGTGGATAAGGATTCACACCCAGGCAGTATGGATCTGGAGCCCATGGTCTTAATCACTATGCAACAATGTGAGTAGGTCTATCTATCCCTGCTCTTAGCAGTTGAGTTGAAAACTTATTCAAGGGTCAGTTGTACTTGTATCTGTTCCCAAACATGTTTATAACAGTTGTACTAGTTTTTGTTTTATAATTTAAGTAAATATCAAGTACTGAAGTAGGAATGCAAAACAAATATGATTTTGTATACAGTTGACCCTTGAACAACACAGGTTTGGACTTTTCAGGTTCACTTACACATGGATTTTTTTTCACCAACTGTAGCTTGAAAATACAGTATTCAGAGGGCCAACTTTTCATATAGGAGTGAGAGTTCTGCAGGGCCAGCTGTGGGATTTGAGTATCTGTAGGATTTTGGTCCACACAGGGGATCCTGGAACCAGTCCTGCACAGATAAGAAAGGATGACTATATTTGTAGCACAAATTGAATACATTGATAAGACTTAAGGGGAGTTGCCTAGGAAAAAACGACTGGGTGAAAAAAATGAGAAATCAGGAATCAAATCAGGAATGGGAGAAATCTACAAAAGTAGAGGGTACATTTTAAAAACATAGCCTTTGCTACAGTAGGTCTCCTGTGCCTTTATGCTTTCATTATATTTAAAAATAAATAAAAGTTGAAACTGTAAAAAAAAAAAAATAAGTATTTCCAAAGAGGAAACCATTATTAAAATAAAAAGCCTTAGCCCTACATAAAATCATTGGAAAATGAATAAATACATACTTTAAGTTAAAATACATATGTTTACTATATGTACACACACACAAACATAGATAAGTTTTGTGATATTAGTTTTAGCCAACTTTTTTGATAAGCCTACAAACTGTCCTGTAAGAAATATTTTTGAATACCTTCACATTCACACATTAAAGCTGTGTTTAGTATCCTGGGTAGAGCCATATGAGTCTCTGTTACTCCAGGAGGGTGAATCACAGTGTATTGCACAGAGAACAAACCATGGATCCCAGTGGGGCGTGGAGTGCAGAGAAGATAGATTATGGATCCTCATGTGGTGCATAAAGGACGAAGCATGGCTCACAGAGTGGATTTCATTTTGCTCCTGCAATCAACTCAGTTCTTCCTCCTATCACAGCATGATGTGGTGGAAAAGAATCCTGGGCTCTAATAAAAAAGCCTATTTTTATGTGTCTATGTTCTTGGCAAATAAACTAACCATTTTCAGCCTAGTTTCTTTATTTGAAGTCGGCAATTTAAGTAATGTTGTTAGATGTAACATAGCCTTCAATGAATACGAATTAAATGGACCTGAAAACACTTTGGAAAGTATTAAATTGCATGTTTTCATACTACACTGTTCATTCAGTTATTGTACACTTATTACATTGTACAGTGATTAGCTGTAAATCTGTGAACTGCATGACATTTGAGATCTTGGCTCATTAATTTTTGTACTGACATCAGCACCTAGCCAAGTGTCTAGGTTCTTCTCATATATAGAAGATATTCACTAGATATGTTTTATGTGAATCGACTAGAAATCTCCCATATTTAACAAGACATTTTGATGGTAAAATGATATATAGAATATAAAATATTCACATACTTCCAGTTTTAGATGCTGTTGTAGAAGCATTTTTCTTCTCCTCCTTCCCTTTAGGTCCACTGAAAACATCAAAGAAGGTAAAGAGAGGAAAAAAAATGCTGTCTCCAAGGAAGCGAGCAAACTTACACAACCTCAGTGATACAAATTATGAAGTCTGTATGCTAAATATGTGAAATCTCTGCCTAGATAATGAAGCCCAATGAGAGGTGACATCTGTTGGCTTAGACCTCAGCAGTACCTGTCTTTTTCTGAAGACGTATTTGGGAGTACTTGATTAAAGACAGCTTGGTTTCTGGGAAGAGCATAAGAAAAATAGAGAATATCTTTGTAGAAATCCCGCCTGGCACTCTAGAATGGTAGGGGAGAGAAGCCTTAGAGGGACACTCTGTCAAGTAGGCTGTACCATGTGCTCTCTAAGCCCAAGCAACCTGTCAGAGAAGACGGAGGAAATAGATGGTATGCTGCTATGGAGCTTCCTGTGATCCATGCAGACCACTTAAGTGAAAAAAACCTGAGAGTGGAAATACTTTTGATGTTAAGGAAAAAAAAAAGAGTTGGAAAGAGGTATTTGAGTCAGTAAGCTGAAATAGCAGCTGCCAATGTCCCAGCAAATTTCCAGCCATCCTGTTTCTCTTCCCCTCCCCATTATACTCCTTAGTTGGTTGCTGACTCATTCAAAGATAAGTAGTGATAAGAAAGGGACAAGTGGATAAATTCATGCATAAAAGCTGCCATTTTCTTTTTCACATATGGAGAGGAAAATAAGCAAATAAACTATGAAAAACATGTATCACAAGAAATATGTCTTAAAAAAGAGTGTAACCCATCAATATGCGTAATCAAAAATCAATAATTTTTTTTTAGAAAAAAATAGAATAGTTCAGAGAAGGGAGTATACTACAACAAAAAAAGGGGAAGAAAATAGGGCTAGCAGAGTTCAGAGAAAAAACAAAAATGGGAATGAAAAAAAAACAGAAATAAAATACACACTAGAAGCAACACAAATGGAATAAAGTTGACCAAAAACAAAATTAGAAGCATAGATACTAGGTTTTAAAAAGTCTGACAAAATGAATGTGGATGAACAATGTAAAATTTTTATAATGAAGAAAAATATGGAATACAGTAATAAGAGAGGCAATATGTACATAGTTGGTGTTTCTGAGAAAAGAAAACAAAAAAAGAATCAATAAAATAATACAGAAATAAACAGAAGAAAATTGTTACAAAATTTTGAATCTTCAAATTGAAGTTCATACTATGTTCTAGGAAATTTTATATAGAACAATGAATAACAAGAAATATTTTAGTACTGTTTCCTGAACTCCAAGGATAAAGGTTCAATCATATGAACATTTAAGGGGAAAAAGCCACCTACATATAAGGGATAATTAAGGTTGGTTTCCAATTTTCACATAATGTCAGGAGCCAGAGGAGCAATTTCTGCACAGTTCTGAAGGAAGGGAAGTATGACTCAAGTGTTATTTTCAGTCAAATAGAATATCAACGGAGAGATATCCTAAAGCAGACAAAGACCTAGATAATACAGAACCCTGGAGCTCTTCTTTAAACACACACACACACACACACACACACACACACACACACACACACACACACACACACACACACACACACGATGAATCAACATCTATAACTCAAGAATGGAGAAAATCTGCTTATAATATACTGAGCATCAAATCTACCTAATTATGAATCAAAAAACCTAGTTTAGAAATTATGATCCAGAATAGAATATAAATGTTATACACTTTGATAATGTAAACATATTGTCAGTGATTGGGGGTGAGAGAAGGCAATATTGGAAAAAGTACCAGAGAGCTAATTTCCTTATATCCATGGTATGGCGTTAATAGCTACTACCTAATGTTGAAATACACGAATACTTAATAAGAATACAACCTCCTAAAGTTTTTCAATTTTTTCCCTTAACTTTGGAGTGCCCCTATAGAAAAGAAGGCTTGCTTTGTGTTTGAGAAACATTAACCTGAATTTCAGTAATTCCTCCAGTTTTTAGTTCAATATTTTCTTTAGTCAAGTTCAAGGAAAATTAAATGTAACACTTAAATATTAAAATATCACATAATTTGATTCCATTTTTCCTAAAATTAATTTTATTCCAAATTGCCTAAAATCCCTAAGATGTATGTGTATATATTTACATCTCTCTGATCCGTCCTTTTCCTTTAATAAGACACTTAGCTATGTCTGCAATAATGTTTACTTGATGTTAGAGATGGTTATTTCTTTTTGATAAATGGATGGTGGATTACCTAAAATGAAAATTTCTGTGAATTTTTCTGAGTTTCTTGAAGTATTTTATAAACAACATATATCATCTCAATAAAAAGTCATTTTTAAAAAAAAATTATAGCATTGCCACCATTGCTGTTTAGAAAATATTTTCCATTAGGTATTACAGTAAATCTTTGGCAAATATATTAAAATTTTTGTACGTGTAGCTTAAAATAAAAAGAGATGATAAGGACAGTAGATTTTCCCTAATATTTTAATCTAAAAGTGAATTTTTTCTAGAAATATTGTCTATAAGAAAGCATATATTACAAACAGACACCATCTGGGGTTCCTAGATCAAGGTATTTTTTAAATTTTCATTCCATAACCTCAAAGGTTATACAATTAGGAAGCATGAAGTAGTTTATTAAAGCCATAAATAGAAGCTAAGTTTCTCTTATAAAAAACAGCATGACATAAATTACAATTTTTGTGTAAACCTATTACCACTCCTGCATCAACTTTATAACAGATATACATAATCCTAGTGTGGTTATAAAATTAAGAAAATTACTAGTATATCTGTGAAGCCCTGAAGCATGCATGGTATGGAATTTTTTTTTTAAAAAAATCCTTTTTCTAATGAAATGAGTAGTGCACAATGGTGATCGACTTCTACATTGAATGCAAACAGAGACTGATCATCTTGATTCTTTGCTTCAAGGGAAAAAAATATTTTTACACTCCCCCCTTTTCCCTATCCTTAACCACTTGCTTTTAGAGACAGAGCCTCTGGAGTGTTACAAAACAGCATCCCTGGGAAAACCCTAGTTTAACAGTTCTCAGGCCCCTGGGCTCTGGGCTGCCTTTCAGTGATATCACACCAGGAAGGCGAGAGATCATTCTGCACTCTAGTGAGAGTGAGCCTGTATCCTCTCTGCATTTAGAAGTAATGACTTTAGAATCCATGCAAATCAGCAGTGCACATTTGGAAAGAATGATTTCAGGATATCATATCACTGACTTTCAACCTCTTTAAAGGAAAAACTTGTTTTCTGTATTGCATTTGTAGCCATAACACTGAGCCACTTTATCTACCTATGACCATAGAACCTTTCTCAAAAGGAACTATTCTTCAAAGTTAACTATCCTTTTAATACTTTTTTACAAAGAAAAGGAAATAATCTTTACTGATGGCCATCAACCAGTGTAACTGCACCTGTAGAAGTGAGTACGCATGCTGTGCTCCCTGAGGTCATGGTGCGGTTCAGGATAAACTTCAGGAAATCCAGATAAAGTGTTTCGATGTGACTTTTTGAACAGCAGATGAATGGACTTTTAAGTGACACTTCATGTCTGAGGATGCTGTTAATCTAAATGGTCTGCTTTGTTTATTGGAAATAACAGTGATTGTTTAAAGTCATTATAAATTTTTTTCAGTTTTAACAATTTCTAATAAATGAAAACATATCTGTATAAAAGACGTTGAAAAAATCATTGAAATAAACAGAGCAAATATTACAGATATACAACTTTAATTTTGAATGTTAGAGAAATTTATTAAACTAAGGGAGGCAACTTAATGCAGTATTTAGGACCCTAGCTGCAGATGACCGATCTGAATTTGACAGAGGTTCTTATACCTATTAGCGTTTTGACTTTGGCCTTTTCACCTAATCTCTCTGAGCTTTAATTTCCTCATCTAGAAAAATGAAGGATTATGTCCTTCCTATCTCATTTAGGATTGTTTTAAAATAATAATACACAATAACAGTGTCATGTAAAGAATATTACTTAATGACCATTGCAGTACATAAGAACCGGTAAGACTCCTTACCTAGAAAATAAAAGGGAAAATTGTTGATTATTTTCATTATGAAAGAATAAGATTGAAAATGGCAAGCCTTTAGCTTTATGTTCCTGGGGCTATAACATTATTCCCATCTGCACAATATTTATAATAAGCTCTAGTTATATTTTCCTTTATAACTTTATTAACAAACACTTGCATATCACAGACAACCAAAAATATTGACCATTTTACAGAAGAGTATATCCAAAACCATTGTGAAGGTGGAAATAACTCAAAGACCTAAGTGATTACATTTGTCCAAGTAAGAAGACAATCAATAAAAACAGATACACAATGGACAGAGTTCTTCAGGGATGCTGGGTCTAAATTGTCACGATTTTTGTCTCCCTAGGCTTCCTGGAGACAAGTTTGACACATGCTGTGCTGTATACCCTTCTAGCAAGTAGATTTTATGTCTTCTGAGATGACACACAGAGATAATGCTTTTTGAAATAAAGCTTTGGAGAAAATAAGGGCTGTGGAATACTGAAGGTTTTCATCATCCTAAAATGATAAAGTGAATATTTACAATTTCCTCCCAATTGTGAACTATAGCAATTTATACTATATCAAAGAATTTTAAATGGATAATCCACTTAAAGGGAAAAGGAGAGAAGATATTTTAGAGAGGACTGATCTGTAGGTGAAGATATAGGACATGTGGCGGTGAGGTGGTGGTATCACTCTCTCTGGATTTCAATTCCCCACTTGTAAAATAAGTGGCTTGGGCTGGATGATGATCCCTGTTTTAGCTGAAATTCTGTCACCTTATCATATTCTTTATACTTTGTGACATAGGAAGTATATCACTCACTGGAGGGTTTTCTCCATTTGTCCGTCAGTACGGTGCACTGGACGGTGTGTAAGAACGTAGATTTCCGAGTAAGAGAGAGTTGTGTTTGAATCACAGTTACTGGTCTTGTGATTTTTGTCAAGTTACTATCACTTCTTTAAGTTTCTTTTTTTCATATATTAAATGCAGAAAATAATGTCTAGATAGTAGAGGGCTTAAAATGATAGAGGAGATAATACGTTTGTCAAAACCAGGTTTGGTTCTTCCTGGGGATCCATAATGGGTTTCAGAGGCAAGTGAGAGCCCAGGATCTGGAGCCAGATGACCTGACACTGAATCCCAGCTTTGCCTCTTGCTACTCTACAGCTCCTTGGCCAAATTACTTTTTCAAGTTCTGCTTCTACTTCCTCTTCTGTATGTGTATGAGATGATAGTACCCTACTTCTTAGGGTTATTATGGGGATTAAATGTGTTCATATATGTAAAATGCTTAGAAAAGTATCTGACACATATAAATACTCCATATGTTTGCTATAATCATCATCATAATTGTTGTCATCATTATTATTATTATAGTTGCACAAAGCCCAGCATGATCTTGGTGCATTATCTTTAGGTTTTAATTCTAATAAAAATTTAGGAAAAAATACCATTTTATAATATAACCAACATATGTATATTATGGAGTAGAATGAAAAGTTTTCATAAATATTGATGAAAAAACCCAATGCAGCAGTCTACAGCTTAATTCCTATTGTTTTATTAGTAATAATGTATTTTACTTCATTTGTAACCTCCTGAATTATTTATTATTAAAAACAAAGTAGACTAGCTCTTCAGTGTAAAGAATAAGAGATCACATAGGAAAGATAAAGCGGAAAGCCATTTTACAACCAAAACATAAACCTAATCTCACATTCTCTTTGTCACTCCAAACCTATTCTATATTGCACAAATTTTACTCTTCCAATACAATTTTGTGCACATGAAATGCTAGATTGATATCTTTGATGACTAGAGTCTTAATTTCAATTTAATAATATGAGATTTATAGATTTATGTGGTAACCTCCCTGTTTAGTTGTCTAAGATCCATTTAGAAAATATTAATTCAATTATAGATTTAGAATCAGTAAATAGTGTTAGCCATAAAGGAGCATAATTCAATACATATTTATTTAGTATCTACAAATATGCCATATGCTGCTAAGTACTGGGCATACAAAGATGGATAAGCTCTAATCCTTTATATTAAGGAGTTCTCAGCATTTGGGATGTGGCAAACAGTGTTAGTTGGCCAAATCAATAGCTCATCTTAATTCTCTTCTCTCTTGCAAGCCTATACCATGTTGCTGAAACATTCCTAGTATGTACTGAGATGTGGGCGAAATTTGCTGGAGGTTATAGTGGTGGGGGTGCGGTGATAGGAACACTCCTCTTTTTCTATTGTAAGAGGAAAGTTGTTTTCTAGTGCTCCACTTCCTTTTCTTGCCTTGAGCACAGAGCTAATGCCTGTGAGGCACCAGCCATCTTGGGACTATGAGGTGCTAAGCCAAGAATAATTGGAGAGATATTAGGCTTCTCATCACTGAGTCACCAATACAACACTACATGCTACTATCTCCCTTTTTTTTTACTGTAAGATAAATAATAAACATGTTTTTATTTTAAAACATAGTTGGGCTTTTTGTTATTATATCCAACAATTATCCTAACTAATGTGGGGAGGAGATATATTTGCCTACATGTAAATTATGAGACATGTTAGTAGTTATGACTATAATAATAACTTTTCTAAATAACACTATTTGTAAATGACGTGTATAATCTGCCCTAGTGCTTGTGTGTGCACGTGTGTACATGTGTGTGCCTGTGTGTATGTTTATTTTCCTTGTAATGCCATAGTACTTGCTAGATTCTGATAAATAGTTCCCCCAAAGCAAAGGTCACAATATTAAAAGGTCAAAAGGTCCCTGACTCAGAATGAAGCAATATATGGTAATGGAAGTCCATAGGAACAAGTTTAAATCCTTGAAGCCTCTGGGAGACACAGCTGAAAAAGAATCTATATTGGAATGTCAGTTTCTTGTTTAGATCCACATTTCAGAGACAGAGAATACCAGAGATGAAGAGAAGTGGAGGAGAAAGAAGAGAGAGTAGGTAAAAACCATAGCATAGAAAGTCTATGATGTAAAAAGATATGTTTTTAGTCACGTACTCCAGATGGAGAGGTGTAGCCTGGGAAAAGGAAATAAGAGATTTGATGACAGAGGAAGGAAGTAAAGAGTCTAACAAGAGACTGTAGACTGTTCCTGTTTTTTCTCTCAATCTGCACCATCAAATATGAGTGATAATTAGAAAGAAAACTAAGGAGAAAATAACACAATCAAGAGCCATATGAAAAAAAAAAATCACAGGAGAAATTTCCCAAAGAAACATAGGAAGATTAAGATAAAAATTATCCATTAGCTCAGAGAAATTATAATAGATATGATACAGATAGACAAACAAAAAATTTAAAAACCCTAAAAAATGCCTATAGAATCCTAAAAGATTCCTATAAGAATTAAAATAGAGATTCATAAAAAACAGATGAAAGAAGTGATACTTATTAGGAGAAAAATGGAGAGAAACAAAGGTTTTACATAGACAAAAGATATCACATGCAATGACAACAAGTGAAATTACTGACTGAACACAAAGTTAGGAATAGGGAGAAAAGCCTTGGAAAAAACCCACAAAATGTAATTTAAATATATATCAATATAAAATTTATTATGGGAAGATAATAGATGTGGAAAGAAAAAAAAGAGAGGGATTCAATATACATCAAATCGGTACTCCTGAATTTAAAGAAGGTGGAAGAGAAACAAATTCCTGAAATAAAGTCTTAAATCTGGTTTTAAGGGCATTCTATATCATGGTAATGTTAATAAACTTTAAAGAGAATAAACAAATTTATGTGTGTATGTGTATCCCAGCATGAAGACAGAAAAATGAGATTAATTTTCCGAGGATTCATTAAATGCCAAAATCCTATAGAACAATGTCTAAAAATTCTGAGGACAAGAAAGTATAATCCAAGGTTTTATATCCACCCCAGTTGTCTTTTAAACATAAATATAAAAGCAGAAACATTCTCAAGCCTGTAAAAAATTAAATAAAATAGTATAAACCCTCATTAAAGGAAAATTAAAAACAAGAAAAAAAAAAAAAAAGGAAAGAATCACCACAATGTAAGCAAAGCCTTGAAAAGTGTTTGTGCATTGGGGCCTTCTCTCTCTTTTGCTCTTTTGAATACTGATGCCACTATTTATGAGCATGCCTGGCTAGCCTACTGGAGGATGAGGGACTACATGGAACAGGGATGTGCCGTTCCAGCTGAGGCCCCTTAGAACAACCAGCCTGCAAGCCCTGGACATATGAACGAGGCTGTAGACTATCCAGCCTCTACAAAGCTGCCATATGGCCTCAGAGATCTGCCAAGCCAGACCATATGATAAGAAATACCTAGCCGACCCACAGAATTATGAGCAAATAAACTGCTGTTCTTTTACGTCAAAAGACAAACAAAAGCTGAATAACACCTCCACTCTGTGAAAACAAAAACCAAAAAAACTGCAGTGAAATTTAGCCTACCAAAAGGTGAATCAGGACAAAGAATTCAGGTATAGGCGGATTCCAACTAAAAAACTAAAGAACTAAAACTAAGTTCAGAACTAAAATTAAAAACCAAGGGCATTATGCTTATTTAATAAAATAGAAACAACTTTAATAAACAATGAAAATAATAACATAACTAAAATAATCGGATTGGTGAACAGTAGGAGAACACATTAATATGTTCACTTCCTCAGCTTTTATAGCAAGTAATGTTTCCAGCTTTCAAATTCATAAGTTTTTCCTTAAACTAATCAATGATATTTTATTACTTAATATATTTTGGGGGTAAAGAAACATTTATCTCAATTTCTGGAAATCCATTAATTTCATTTAAAGTTCCTGTACTTTGATAAATTCATGCATAGTTACATTTAATATAGTATATACAGTTAATATAGCAAAGGGTAGCATAAATTTTTAAGAAATTGTTCTGCACTACCAATCTACCTGTTTACCATTCCTGCTGATATTCCTACATATCCTCCTATGTATATATGAATTGAAAGTCTGTAATGGTGGCTATTTTGGGGTGAAAGAATTTTATGTTCTTTGTACTTTTTTAATTACTTGAACTTTTTTTGGAGTAAAGATGTCTTTAAAAAAACAAATTCTTATTTTTATACACACACACACACAGTAGAACCTTTCTACCATACTTATTTGTAATAAATTATGGATTTTTAAGTGGTGGGAAATGTTGGATGTTCATTGAAAGCTGTAACAATTTACAGGGAAACACTGACAATGATTTCAGAGAAAGTTCTTGGCTTTGTGTTTTCAGGTTTTCTCTTTCACTGGATATCATTTTAGAATCGCAGATTGCAAGTCTGACCTAATTAAAGTCTCAATGGTGGTTAAATTGCCTAAAGTATGAAAGTCCTGCTTGTTAAATATCTTATTTCATGTGATATAGCAAAAAAAATCTGATACTTAGATTAGATTACATTAACGGGCTATTTTATGTTAAAAGAGGCAGGTTGAATATTAAGATTGTTATTAAGAAATATATTATTATATAAGTATTACATATTATTATAAATATAACAATTACTATTTTTAAGAGAAATATACATTTAAGGGGGCTATGTTATGTTAAAAGAGGCAGATTGAAACCAACAATAGATTGGTCAAGGAGAAGAAATAATCAAGAAATTACTTTAAAGTTATTTACTTTAATTTGAATATCAAGAGTGGGAGAGAAAAAAGATCCAATTGCCAATTCCTTGGAAATACATGATGAGTCACATTCTCATTTCAGTTCAGTGTATTGACGCTGAAGGGAACTAACACCCAAGAGTTTGAAGGTGAAATCCAGTTTAGGAGTCACACAGCATAATTGACGGCATGCTTGAATACCGTGAAGAACCAACAAGCAATAAATTATTTTTAAAACAGTAACCTTGAAGAAATAAAGGGAACACATATATCAAGCAGAATTTGAACATTTAAAGGTAGTTATTTTAAGTATTTAACTGTTAAAAATTTTAAATCTTATAGTGTGCTGAGGGCATTATAGTTATTCAAGATTTGAATGAATTTGAACTTTCATTATGCAGTTTGTAAACTTTATAATACTCAATCCTGAATCTTCTAAGGCAAGTAATTTTAGTTCTACTTTAGTGGGTAAAGGGTGAAGTTATAAGAGAATAGAAAATATCAGGGTAATTTGCCCAAGAGGAAAAGTAGCTAAGCTTGTAGAAATACAAATTGAATAAACTACAAAGTATGTGAACATAAAATTACTCTTGTCAAGATAAAGAGAAATGGGATTGCTCGATCATATGGTAGTTCTATTTTTAGTTTTTGGAGGACCCTCCATGCTGTTTTCCATAATAGTTGTACTAATTTACATTCCTACCAACAGTGTACAAGGGTTCCCTTTTCTCTACATCCTGGCCAATATTATCTTTTGCCTTTTGGATAGAAGACATTCTGACAGGTGTGAGATGATATGTCATTGTGGTTTTAATTGTTAATTTACAATTAAAATTTATTTAAAGACAAAAGAAAGATGTAGAAGAATATATACATAGCACATTAGGTTAAAATAAAAAGATCCCAGCTTCTACCTTTGGCAAGTTTATTATCAAGTTGATAAGACAAAAGAAGGATATTAAAAACAAAACAAAACTCTTAAGATACCTATAAAGCAGCACACAATAAAATACCAAACAGTGTAGAGCACACGGAATAAATACAGTTAAGTTGTGTGATACAGAAAAGAGAGTACAGCTTTAGAGTCAGGCAGATGTAAGTTTAAGTCATGGCTCTGCCACTCCCTGTCTCTGTGACCTGCGGCTTCACTTTTGTGCACCTTGAATTTCCTGTATTAAACAGGTACAGTAGTGCTTACCTTGCAAGATAGTTGCAAAAGTGTTTGTAAAGAACCTGACACTGTAGTGTTCAAGAGGTGGTAGATAATTACTATAATAATAAAATAATGAGAAAAGATGGTGAATAATATAGAAATAAATGATCAACAAAAAATGATGGAGTAAAATAAACAAAAGCATTACCTTTGCTTTGGCTTGGTACATTTATAGATTACTTGCTAATTGGGAACACACTATGACTTATTTCTGATCAGATATATTCAACCTTGCTCCCCTTTCCCTTATTCATGTCTTTTTTCAATAATAACACTCAGTAGCCACTAGGTGTGCAAAATTCCTTCCCATATAAAACCTATGGCTTATGAGGTGAGAAACTCAATGAACGAGGAAAGAAAAAAGTAATTTCAAATTGTAAACTACAATGAAGCAAATGAACTAGGGGCTGAGATGGAGAATACCCAGTTGGCGGGAAATGATTTAGATGGAGAGGTCTAATTAGATCAAGTACTTTTCCTCCTTTAATTATGCCACTTCCACATTGATTAGGAGATTGGTAAAGACATGTGAAAACTAGTGAGCAGCAGAGTTTTGATCCTATGTCATCATTTTCTATTGAACAGCACCATTGTCTTTGACAGTCATCTTCTTTAAATAGAATGAAAAATTAAACAGCAAAATGTCAAGAAACCACTTTTTGCTTATTATCCAGAAAAAGTATTAGCATCTCGCCTCACTAAAAAAAAAAAAAAAAAAAAATCAATAAGAAAAGAACATTAATGAGTTTGTAGGAAAAACACCAAAACCATGTTTATGTATTATCTGTTTTTGTGATTATCTCTATAAAACTACCTTAAGACTTCAGTTAGTAAATAGTAACAAATGCATTCTTCCTAATTTTGTCTGTTCTTTTGGGGGTGATGCAGCCTAACAACAGAACATGTTCTGAAAATATTGCATTTTACTAGAGATTTTCCCTTTGGCTGGAGGTATTGATGGCTTTGTAGGACTGAACAAAATTGTATTGATGTTTAAGCAAAGACACAGAAACAAGAAACTGCAGAATTCTCCAGAACCAGCAAGTATTTTATAAAATAAAAGGTTGCAAAGAATTGACATGATATAGGTTTAAAAGGCATTCATCAGTGAATACACTAGTCTTTTGAAAGCATTATTTTGTTAGACTAAGGATTTCAGCCACCTGCCAATGCTGTCAGTTGTCTTGACTTACTGTAGAATTAGTTCTGCAGTCTTCTATTAGAATGGATCGAGGTTGCAGGCAATAATGCTGGTTTCCACTGAAAAAAATGCCTACAAATATTTTGAGTTTTAAAACCTCTGTGATCAGCATTTCTGAGGGAAGAAGCATATGGGAATAAAAAGCTGACTGAGACGAAGTGTCAGACATCATGCAGAAGGGCTGTCCTTACATGTGCTACCATTCAAACAGGGAAGCAAAAAACATCAGAAATATCCTGGAAAACATGTGTCAAACATGTTTAAAGGCTCCTGTTCTGCCTCACTTTTCTCATCCTCCATAATCACGATTTTATTCTTTGGTTCACATGAATTGCAATAGGTAGCTCTTGTCCATATTTCGACTTTGATTAAACATAGGAGAAAAATCGCTTAAATAGGGAGACAGATTCAAATTGCTGATTTTCTAAGATAGGTAGACAGACTTTCAAAGCAAAAATTTAACTTCTCCTCCCCAATTCAGCAACCCAGTCAATCAAGTATTGGTCACCAGTCAAAAGTGAGACACAGTCATGGCTCCACAGCCAGATCTTGGCAGGTGGCTTTTTGTTTTGTTTCATTTTTTGGATCAAAAGGCAGATAACTGAATTCATTTATGTGAGTCAGGTGAGAACAATAATTTGATTCAATGTCTACAAATATTACTGTTATACAATATTTGTAATTGTTGCTTCAAAATATTAGTCCTTTAAGTATAGAAATTCCAGAACCAATAAATTATTATATTATTATCTCACACATGTAATAAGAAACATGCAGTGTACAATGTCACAACTTCAGTACCTAAAATTTATATTTTATTCTGGACATTGCAAATGTATGTTAAAATCAGCCATCCTCTGATAGAGATAAGATGTGAATCCATTAAAAAAAAGTTAACCTCTCAATTTGTATTGATTTCTCCAGTTAACTAGCCAGAATCTAACTAGACTCTAAGGGAATAAGACCTCAACAGTTAAATTCTATATGAGGGCAAAGAAGTACCTAATGTTTGCCACTAGTTACCAGATATGTTAATAGGGTTTATTTGAAAAATTACATGAAATAGTCTCCACGGTTAAGACATTTTGGATTTCCATGGGTTAAATACAGATAAAATATTTTTTTGCTGCAAGACTTCTAAGAGCCTTTAGTGTGCAAATAGATTTGGGGAATCCTCACAATTGGGGATATATAGTATGCAAAGTTTCCCAAAAGTATTGAATCTTGAAACTTCTCCACAGTCTTTTCGATTTTTTTGAGAATTATCTTACAAGACTGGTGTAGTTGACATATGCTTTGGGAAATATTGGTGTAGGACTTGAGGATTTCATACAGCATGTGAGGCTCTCTTTATGGCACAAATAGTTCAAGATTATTCAGTATTAGGGTTAAAGGAGCAGACAACCAAAAAAGGATGGGAATGGTGAAAAGGGATAGGAAGGCATGAATATCAATTTTGTTTATTTCCCAGTTTTATTTCAGACTAATCATAGACACAGGCATTGTGGCTGAATAATTGGAGCAGCCTGATTCTGCAACATCCAGGAAGGAATGAAGTCGCTATGACAGGACACACAGAGTATTTAAATTGAGAGGGACATTGTAATTTTGTTTGAGTATGGCAGCTAAAAGACTGCATATGTTAGTGGCCTTTGGACAGAGCCATGGCATTATAAATAGTATCCTAATTACCATGAAAGCAATGCTGCATGTGATGATGGTATTTTATACAGCAGCCACAAATCTTCTGATGAGTATATTTTAACTAATAGAAACTTGAGCCTTGTTATGTTTAGAAAAATACTGATATTAAGTTTTATCTTTTCCTAGTCTACTTAGTATATTTTTAAAATTGTTTATGTTTATGTGAAGATATCTGTAATCAAATACATACTAAGTAAAATCTAAGTATGTTTATTTGTTTCACCCAGAAATTATGTGTAAAATGTGCCCAATGACTCTGAAATTTAAAAAATTTTCCTACATGATAGCTTAGTATCATGTTAGCCTGATTTTGGGGAACAAGTTGTACAAAAGGTAAGTATCCCGAAATAAATGGCAAAGTACTGAGCTGGCCATTAGAGCCATTAAACATAGTTCTGAGATGTTTTACCTTTGTCCATTTTGTTAGAGGTGTCATGTTTGGCTGTCATAAGTAAAGACTTTCAAAGAAATTGGGGTTTTTTGTTTTGTTTTGTTTTGTTTTCCTTTTTTTCTGCTCTTCAACCATAGATACCACAGAAATCGAAGTAGCGTTTATCCATGGCTTGAATTTAGATTCAACCTTGCAGAAAGCATTACTTTTTCTATCATTAAATTATTTCAGCTAAGCATTAAAAACATTTCTCACCTTTACAAAAACCTTTCTATCAATGTACAATGTAAGCAGTGAACTTAGATGACTTGTACTGCTCTGACAATTAGTAGTTATTTGATGTCTTTTGTCCACTGGGGCCTTCAGCAAAGCCTAGGCCAGTCTGATATATAAGTAGAATGTCACAGATAAAAAAGAATTAGTTATTGTTTTGCAAAAGCTACCTATTCAACCGTGTTAAAGAGAATGTGAGGAAAATTTTTAAAAGGAGAATTTAATGAACGGACTCCATTTCAAGCTGTCAGGGAGGTTAGAGATAATCTAATTCGACCCTTTCATTTTTTAGATGAAGAAACTGGGCTCCTGAGAGTTGATGGGGCATGAGTATAGAGTTGACTAGGTAGTGACAGCCTCAGAGCCCACGTCTTCAGACTCTAAGACCAGCACCCATGTCTGTAAGCCTCTGTCTGTCTCTTCCATTCCTACTTCCCAGCCCGGGTGAGGTCCTGATTGAAAGAGAAATGCCTGGTTATAGCAAATGTAGCTATAGGAATGAGCAAACCTCCTAAGCTCCTCAGTGATGATGCTAAAAATAAAGAAATGGGAGAGATACAGCTAATAGAAATTAGCAGATTTTTTTTTTATAGCACCCTTGTTTTTCATGTGTTTTAAAATAATGTGAATGTGCCTTTTCTGTGTCCTGGATGTATTCCTGACAGTGTATATGTAAACCACATTTTTGTAAATCAAATTATAAATACAACTAGGATCCACTAGAGGGGTCCTGTGGTAACTTCCTCCATAAAGCTATTCTTTTTGAATATTAAACACTAAATTTGTTTGTTTGTAATGCTAGATAGTTATTATACATTAGAGTTTTTTTAAATGATAAAGTTTCACTTTAAGCTGGTTAAAAAGTCTATTTTGCTCTAAATTTTCCACATGTGTCTATAGTCCACATTCCCATTTCCCCATCTTCCCACCCCTATCTTCAGTGCCTACTTCACCTTCTTTTGGTTTTAGGTGAATCTAGTGTTCTTGAAATGAACTCACAGCCCAGATTTCATGATTTCACTATTAAGCTATTAATTTACTTAATTTATATACCCTTTTGGAGGGACTGTTCCTTCCTTACCTTTTATCTCCACTTTCTTATTTTATTTTCTAAATTCAACAGAAGAGTTTGAAAACTGCTTAGTCAGCCCTTGGTCACTTTCCAGCCCGTTGTGTGTGAGTAATTGACTTTGGCTAGACATACCAAAATTAAATTCCCAGATTGCCTTAGCTTTAACAGAATTGCACTGGCATTCTTCTCTATTCTTCGTAATGCATTTCCCATAGAATTTTATTGTAATTGTCAGATGAGGGTTGAGGGAGGATTTGTATTCATACTAATTGACTTTACAGCAAGATTGCTTTTATTGAATCCACACATCTAATTCAGTTTAATTCAATGGAAAGACCCCTGCAATAGGAGGCAGCTTATATGATTTCTATTTCTTGGGTAAATTATATAACTTCACAGTCTACTTTATAAATACAGAGGTTGGAGGAGGTGATCTTTAACATTCTTTTCTATAGCTCTTCCTAATTATGTGACTATTTAAGTGTCCTTAAACTGAAGTAGAAGATTTTGTGTAAGTAGGTGTTTTCTCTCACAGAATTATCGAGGTAGTGGTCAACTTCATCTCAGTGAGCAGGCCGGCTTTATGTCTCCTGCAATTAACCTTCTTGTGCCCATTCTCCAACTCTCCTCATCAGCTGTCTAGTCCATTCAGTCAGCAAGCGTATGATGAGACCTTTGCCACTTCAGTCCCTCACCTATTATTTATGTAAGAGCGTTTTTGCAAATCTGCTCCACATGGTCTTATTTACGCAGTACTTAGTAATTTATCTAAAGAATCATGTAAATGTTTCTCTTGAGATCATATAACAATCTTAAAAGCCATCCTCAGAAAACCAGGTGTAGTCATCTGTATATATTTCTATAACAGAGCCTTCCAAAATTATTACAATGCAGAGAGAATGCTATCATGATCATTTCCATGTATATTAAAGCTTCAGTAGTTTTAGTTGTGAACAACAGCTATCCCACAAATTGAACTGTTAGTAAGATAAATGTATGCTTTATATTAAAGCTGACAGAGCAGTGACTGGTAAATCTAGTCACTGATCTAAAACCAATACAACAAATCAGATGACCTTCAGTGCTTTTTAATTACCATTTCCGAATAGATTTCTGTTACTAGAGAAAGATTTCAGGAAAATAAAACCAGTGTTAGTATACGAATCTGAAAAATTCATGGTCAAGTAATCTCTTTCTCAGCATTGTGAAATTTTACTAAGGTGAAATGATGATACAATGAAATTGCATATATTTTGCATGAAGTCAGATGAAATAAACATTATTCATTTCTACTTTCTAAGTTAAGGCACATTTTATCCTGAACTAACCCAGATCCAATCCAGTTTTTATGTTTTCAGAAGTAATATTTATGGGTTGCCACTTAATAGGATTTCTTTCATGACCTAAAAGGGATGCTGTCGGATCACCTCTGTAGTCAGATAAGAGGGGCAACAGTGCTTGAAGCTAGATGAATGGATTTTATTGCCTAATTATATTCTGATCCGTATTAGCGAACAACACCGAGCTTTTCTGTGAAATTGGTGCAAATTGATATCATGAATTTAATTATTGGTTGCTCATCTATCCAAATACCTCAATTATATATTATTTTTCAGGAGTCCTAAGTTTTCTCTTGGAAATGTTAGCCAGAGGGCCAGTGATAAATTCAGATTTTGGTGTGTATTAGCAATGCCATTGTTTCATTAATCAATCTACTTTGTAGTTTAGTGACAGGTTTTTCAACTAAGAATTTGAAAGCATAAAATAATAGTAATGATCTTGAAAGAATCAAAGTTTTGATAATAAAATAATTGGGTGCAAACCATCATTTGAAAGTGGTAAGTTAGAAGTGGTTCCGTAAGTGTACATTGGAATAAATTTTTTAATTGTGTTATTTAAATTCTCTAAAATGTGCTGATTCTTTTTCTTGCCTGATTTATCAGTTTTAAAAGAAGTGTATTGAAATCTCCCACTATTCTTGATCTTTGGCAAGTGCTTTAATTTCTCTTTTACTTTGTATGTTAATGCAATGTTATTATTTATGTATGCATTTAAAATTATTATATTTTCCTGCTGAATTATTCTTTACTGTTTTGTAAAAACTTCTTTATTCCAATATGCCTTTCTTGTCTTTACATGAGTGCCTCACTTTTTTTTGTTTAATATTGTTTTCCATCCTTTTAATTTCAACTTTTCTGTGTCATTGTATTTTAGTTGTGTATCTTGCTGAAAGCATAAAACTCCAGCTTACAAGATCTGTCTATTGACTAATTTAGTCCCTTTGTATTTATTCTGATTATTGATATATTTTGATTTATATCTACACTTTATTTTGTGCTATATATTTACACTAAATATGCTCTCTGTGTTTTTTAAAAATACTGTTCATTTATTTTGAATTTTTAAATATTCTTTTTCTTCCAACTAAGACTAAAACAACACATATACCAACTACTCATGGAATGTAGAGTAAGGAGACACATCTTGGACTATAGTAAAAGAATTGCAGCATGGGAATATGTGGAAAGATGATGAAATACAAGTCTGGTGAGATACCTAAAGGTTATGCTGATATGCCATGTTAGAAATTTGGCTTGCATCTTATGGGTCATTATCAGTAGTAAAAAATTTATGTAGGCAGATGGCATCATCCATTTCATTTTAGAAATATAATTACGATTATTATAGTAGAATGAACTGGGATGGGGATACTGTGGAGAAATGAAGGGATGGAGCTGAGGATAGGGGGCAGGGAGGCCAATTAGAAAATCACTACAAAAATCCAAGTGATAAATGATGAAGCAGTGCTACTGAGCCTGAAGTGAAACAGATAGATTTGCAATATATTCAGGAGAAAGAATCAATAGATCTGAATAACCAATTATGGGTGTGGGGATGGAATGGAATGGATGACTGCAAGTTTCTGACTTGGGTGACTGAGTACATGGTTGAGCCACTAACTAGGAAGACAATAGAAAGTAGTAGCAAATTTGGGGACCTTCCCTACTTGGGAAAGGTTTCTCTTATAGACTGTTATGATGGAATGAGGTATAAGATTATTTAATGAGGTATTTAGATGACAAACCTGCTCTGAAAAAAATACAGAGATGATTTCCTATTAAAGAGGGAAGAACATCCAGAACTCTGAATTTAGTAAAAAAATGTATAGGAGTAGTACTTAGTTATAAATAAATATTAATGGAGATACACACACACACACACACACACACACACACACACACACACACACACACACACACACACACACAGTTAAATGACAGGCATCTAAAGATTTTACCAGAGCTTACGAACAGACAAGAATTTGGTTTAAAGTGTTCCAGATGTGCTTTAGAAATTTTATTAAGTTTCATTAGTTTCTGCTGGGACACATCATGCTTAAAGTGCTTGTTTTAGAATCATGTCTAATTGATATCATTTAATAAAGATAAATCAATTTTTAGAAACAAGAAAGGATTTGCAGGTTTTTGGTAATAAAAAAGTACCTCTTGCTTAGATTGTATCTTAGTATAATATTCATTTTTACAAGATCTCAGCCTATGAATGGCATAGGGTAAGTTAGTCACAACCCTGAAAATTAGACCCCTAAAGTCCTGAAATAAGACAAAGGATTGTTTTGCCAAATATTCAACTCTAAGTAAGGATAAAAAAGCTGTTTGAAATGCAAATCATCTTCTACTCTTATTCTTGCCACCATATCTAAAAGTTTTCAGAAGCTGAATGACTCTGTTTTGTTATTATTAATACAACAAATTTATAACATCCTTGCTATCAGGTAGCTACATGTCTGGTTTATTCTTCTCTGTCTTTCGCACTCAACATAAAATATTAAATCTCTTGATTTAATGTTGCAAGCCATAATACAAAACTGTATCACAGAGTTTCAGCAGGTAGACTGTTGTTGAACATTTGCAGATAGTGGCTCAAATGAAATTATTTAGAATTATTGTTTTAATAATGTCATTTTAGAATAACATTTACAAGTGCTACTTTAGACACTATTTCTAAATGTACCCTTACAAAAACCTTTCTTCAATAAGTTGAACAAGCAGAAAATCTGCATAGACTCTAACTCAGATAAATGCATAAGTGATTGATACAAATGTGCATTATTAAATTAGCTTAGCTTTGAGACTGATCTCGTGAAAGGCAGTCTTATTCTTTTTCCTTTGTTGAACAACTATTAAGTTAGATAGATGATTGCTTTGATCCAGGATGCATTTTTAAATTTTTTAAAATGTATCTGATAACATTTCTGGGTGTATTAAGAGAACCTCCAAGTAGGCAGAAAGTTATTGAAGCCATACCTAGAATATTAATCTCCTTGGAGCCATTAACCTTCATTTATCAACAGAGCTTTGAGACCTATTTGTGCAATGAAGTATTTTAGGCAATAGAGAATAAGATAAAACACAGTTCAGCCCTAAGTAGTTTTCAGGCTAGTAGAAGAAAATAAAAATATATATAAATAAGTAGGTAAAATAAAGCATACTGGATTCATTCACAAATGAATTTGTAGGGTACAGTAGTAAGGTAATATGAGAAGAATTTATAAGTTTATAGGATACAATGATCAAATAACATAATAAACCACTGAGCACAATGTCCAGCACATTGTAAATGCTCCATAAATATTAGTTCTTACTATATGTAGATTTATGACACAAAGGTGGGAGTGTACAGTTCAAAATATGGATTTCAGGAAGGTTTGTAGAGACAATAATGCTTGCCTTAGACCTTGAGAACGAGTAGAAGTTCATTAGGTTAAAGGTGGGGAGAGGATCTTTTAAGCAGAAGGAACAGAGTGAACAAAGCTATAAATTAGAGAGTCTAAGTAGTCTGGCATGGATGGGTTGCAGGCTGAGGACAAAGCTAGGACTTAATGAGAAAGCTGGAGATGTAGGCAAGAGCCAGGTGATAGAGGACACTGCAAGTCATGCTAAGGACTTGAACTCTATCCAGTAAGAACATTGGTAACCTTTGAAAGATA
Source organism: Cynocephalus volans (assembly GCF_027409185.1). Classification (NCBI taxonomy): domain Eukaryota; kingdom Metazoa; phylum Chordata; class Mammalia; order Dermoptera; family Cynocephalidae; genus Cynocephalus; species Cynocephalus volans. Next base: position 101,776,380 of record NC_084466.1, read on the forward strand.
TTAAACAGGTGAGGAATTTGATCTGCTTTGCATTTTAAAAATATCATTTAGTGACTGTGTCAAGAATGGATTAGAAGAGTTACATCTAGAAGCAGGGGGTCCACCCCGATGACTGCTGACATGGTTCATGTAGGAGATAATGAGGACTCGAACCAAGGCTGTAGCAGGATGTATGAAGGGGGAACTCGTCAATGTGACATGAGAGGATGAGGTCCTGTGTCACCCCCAACTCTTGGTAATCGATTAGATGTGGAAAATAAAGAAGAGAAAGGGGTTTTCAATGACACCCAGTTTTCTGTCATAGAGGTCTGAGTGATGTTATTCCCTGAAATGAGAAATACACAGGAAAAGCAGATGGGGTGAGGGTGGAAATCACGAGTTTGGTTTGGGATTGCTGAGTCTGCAGTGTTTCTGGGCCGTTCAAGCAGTGACACCTCAGAGGAGTCAGGAACATGAATCTGTTGCTCAAGTGACAGATCTTGGGCTAGCGATCTAGTCTAAGAGTTACTGGCATGTACTTGGAACGAGAAGAAGAGAACCCCAGTGAATACCAGGACAAATATGGCAGGAAAAGAGACTCTGTCAAGAGTTCCATTTTGGTAGTGTATTAGTGCCTTAGCTGAGGCTATTTTTCCCACTATTTCTATTCGGCTTTCTAGTTTTACATATCGTATTGTGACATTCTGCAGATTTTGAATTACTTATACAATATCTGGAGCTTCTCAAAGAACTGGTGCTTTGTAAAACTTCTTCACAATAATTACTAGATATACAAATGCCTATAGCTATATAGTATGAGCAGTATTGCTACAGTGAAATAGTCATTAGGCTATTCCTTATCTATGTGTCAGAACAAAAGGTTTGGAAATTCTATTTGATGGCAAGTCACAATGGCAGTTTTGATGGCATAGTGACATTGTGTCAGAATCTACCCATCTTGAAAATGAAGAATTGAAATATGAATCCTAGGTCTCCTCAGTACTTAACATTGTTTTTGTATCATTTGGTGTTGTGACATTACTTCAGCTGCTTTTTTATACTTTTAGAAGTACAACATGCTCATAGAGCTAGGAACTGTAGATATTTGGTAATTGAGGTTCTGGAAATAAGAATGTTCATGGATTTATGTTTTTTAAAAAAACTCACACCTAGCTTTGTTCCATATATTAAGTGAGCTAATTTGTTCTACACTGTAACTAATTTAGAAGCAAATTTCAAAGTTATTAATTAAAGGTGTGTTAACCAAGGCCAGACAAACACATTTTTTAACTACTTTAAACATCCACACGAAGGTTGGAGAGTATTTTTTTTCCTTCCTTCTTCTTTCTTTTCTTTCTTTTTTCATACCATTGCAGTAACTGGGTATGTCTCTCCTTTACATTACTTACTGGCTTTTATATAGGGGGCTGTCCATGAAGCACATGATGATGACGTTCCACTCGCCACATAAACACTGCTTATTTCTAGGAGCTTAGTTAAGATAGTTTGACCTGGCATGGCTAAGGTTTCCTAATGGAAAATTAATCCTTTTATTTCAGTATGCTTTTATTTATTCAGTCTGTTCAACAAGTTACATTGTCCCATCGTATCTGGTGATATATCTGGTGCTATGAGAAGACACAAAGCAGTTAAAACTTCTGCTTCTGAAGAGTTTAATCTCAAATAGCTAGAGAAACAAGACAAGAAATTAAGAATAAATCAGATAAAGGAGGTATAAGTTTGTAAGAAGAAATTGTAAAGCATTGAAGGCTGTAAAAGAAGACCTAACTAAAATTGAGAAGTAAAATGTGTTCATTGACTAGAAGACTAAAGGTAATAAAGATTTCTATTTTCTCCACATAACCTGAAACATAAGCTCAATGAGAGATGGGGGTTTTGTCTGTTTTGTTCATGTATGTATCAGTAGTGCTAGCACATAGTAGGCACTCAATAAACATTTATTGAATGAGTGTTATCTGAAAATTCACTCAAAATCCCATCTAAAACATTTTGGATGTAACAGGACAAGTTCCATTCACAGATGGAACAAAAAAGTCCAAAAATGGTGTTGAAAAAGTATAATGGAAAGGCAATACTTGCCTTGCCAGAATGTAATTGTAGATTGTTATTTCCAAAGATGGCCACAACACTATTTCTCTCCCCATGGGCTTTTTTAGCAATGTGACATTACCACTCCCCCACAAGAGGAGCAGTCTATTCTAATGTCTTTTGAACCTACTTGGACCAACAGAATGAAGTGGAGATGGCTTTGAGTGACTTCTGAGGGTAGGCATTAAGAGATTTGCCATTTCTGTCTTTGTTTTTTGGAACATTTCTTCTTGGACTTCATCTGTTGTGCTCTGGAAAGTCCAAATAGACACACAGAGAGACCCACATGGAGGAAAACAAAGGCTCCTAGTTAATTACCTGAGCTGAGCTCCCACCTGGCAGCCAGCACCAAATGTCAGCCACGTGAATGAGGCTATTTTGGAACTCATCATTGTCCCAGTGCCTGAGCAGATATCATGGGAAGCAGAATTTTGTGCTCACCCCAAAAATCATGAAAAATAACGATTTTTTAAAAAATCCACCAAGTTTTGTTTTGCAGCAATAAATAACTGAAACATCAATAGAAACACTTTTTATAAAGTTATAATAATTGAGGCAGTGTGATAATGGTGCAGCGATAGAAAAATGGTCAAATTGAAGAGAATGGATAGCCTTAAAGCAATCCTCATTCATAAGGGCCTTGGTGTATACCTAAAAAGGCGTTAAAAATTAGGGAGAAGGAGGGAAGAGTGGATTAATTAATAAATGAGAGGTATCCACAAGGAAAAATTAATATTAGATTCCTCTTTCACATTACAAAAAATAAACAGTTGGTTAAAGATTTAAATGTGATCAACGAAATGTTAAAATTGTGATAAAAAACTTAAGAAAATATTTCTATAACTCTGGGATAAAATGAATTTGTCAAACAATTCATTAAATATTGTATGAAAATATTGATAAATATAATACATTAGAATTAAATTTCTATATGATAAAAAGTGATCATAAACAAAGGTAAAAGACAAGCCACAAAGTGGAAGAAGATATTTGCAATGCACAGAACTCTATCTGACAAAGGACTTTTATTCATATAATGTTAAGAATTACTAGAAACTAAAAAAAAAAAAAAAAAAAAAGTAAATAAAAAGAAGACCTTACATAAACAAAAAGCCTCAAACAACCTAATATAAAATAGACAAAGAATATGAACAAGCAGTTTACAGAAGAGAAAAACCAAAGGATAAATAAACATATAACAAGTTGCTTAGGCTCACTAGAAATTAGGAAAATAAAACTTAAATCAATAAGATTGCGTCTCACAACCATTAGATGTTAAAAATTAAAGCATGACAATACCAAATGTCTAAAGAGGTGCAGAAACTAAAACTTTCATTCACTGCTGGTTGGAATGTAAATTGATATTAGTTCTTTGGAGAACAATTTGGCAACATCTGGTAAAGCTGAGGAAGTCAATATTCTAGTTGTTGAAGTACCCAAGGAGACATACAAGGATTTTTGCTCCAGAGTGTCTTATAGCAGTGAAAAGAATGAGAAATAACCTCAATGTCCTACTTAGTTACTATTAAAAGGTTAGTCTGGCCAGAATGTATTAAGCAGTGTGGCAGATAATGACAGAGATGGACTTGCAAAGTTCAGTTTTGGATATGTCATATTTGAGATAACAGTGAGACACCACGAGATACAGGAGAGAATGTAATCAAAGTTCCCAGTCAGCTTAAAAGAGCTGCAGAGACTAGAGATAGAAGTTTGGTAGTCAAAAGCATTTAGATTGTATTTAAAGACAGCAACTGGATCAAATCGGTTGTGAAAAATATATGATGAAAAAAGACCCAAGACATGACACTGAGAAGGGAAGTATGAAGGCTAAAGGCCTCCAGAAGTGCTGGATAGATGGCCTTTTTTTCCAAAATGAGGGGATTGTCTTTTGTATTAAATAATCAGAATTGATTAAGTAAAAGTATTTGAGATTATTCTGGCAATTACATATAGAAGGGACTAGATCATATCCTAGATGTGATATAGTTTATGAAGTTTAAACAGCACAGAGTTCTGGCAAATGTTACTGATGGTGGATAAAATATTCTGTTTTCATGTTGTCTATGAAATGTATACATTTATTTGTTAGTGAAATTTAACAATGTTCAAATAAGTGTTTTAAAATTGTTTTGAAAGTCAAAATAAATGAAGATTGATATAAAACCTGATTGTGTTACCTGATATTTAATGTTAATATAATTTGCTGAGATAGCCTATTGATATTGATAAAAGATCCCTTTTAAAGAAAATATTATTTCAAAAGAGCAAACTACTTCCTGGATATTGGCACTGAGAAATCTATGTCTTGATGAATAATGTGCAGATGATTTAAAAACCAAATAGTTTAGAAAACATGGCATAATAGCATTTTTAATTCATTGATTGTTTGAAAAGTTAGAAAAACCATGAAGTGCTATTCATGTACAAAATCTCTGTGTTGTGTGTGTCTTAGAATATCTATTTGTCAAGATCAGAGATTATTTTCTGAAGATTCTTCTGCAGGGTACCTTGTAAAACTTGTACTACCAGCAAATAAATTTATATCACTAGCAGTATTTGTATCACTAAAATGTTCAATACATGCCGTTTGGTTACCCAAAAAGTGTTGTGATCACAGGCATAACGATGCTGTGCTTGCCTCACTATTCAAGGGAAATTAACTAGAGACTACATTTGGTCTACAGTAACTGTAGACACAGTAAAGATGCCCATAATGCTAGTGAAATTTCACTTCATCAGATGGGATATCAGTATTGGAAAAGGATGGATTTCCATTACATAATTTGATCTGTGAACATCATTTTGTAGTGAGATATACAAATTCTGGATTGCCAAACGAACCCCAAAAGGTTTAATGTTTGCTTTGCTGTAAACATCCATTATCCATGTGGTACAGAGGAAAGGACACTTATTTGGTCCACATCTGGCTCCTAACTTGCTGGGTCATCTTGAATAACATTTGACCTACTTCTCAGTAGGTCAAATGCAAAATGTGGATATTAGACTAGAACTAGATGATCTCTAGTTCTTTCCATGCTTCTCTAGGTGTCCATGCACAAAAAAATCTAGGAATGTTCCATGTGCAAATACTCCTTGGAACGCTGGAATAATATGGTGATTAGACATTCTATGCACAAAATACTTTAAACAACTATATAATTTATTCTTTATTTCTTGACATCTTGAAATAATGAATGGGTTAAGCCACTGTGCTCCTTTCCTATTTAAATGGAATAAAGATGTAGTTATTCAGAATAGGGGAGAAGAACTGTAGCCTCAAAGGGCAGGGCTGTAGTTTCCAAGTCCCATTGCTGGGCCACAGCACTACAGGGTGTTGGATGGCTGCAGCGGATATTTGGCAATGGGACATGTTGGCCCCACTTCATTCTTTATTCAATGGAAGAGAACCTGACTTGGTTCATGAAGCAGATTCATCTGAGCAAGGGGAAGAATCTGATAGCAGCTTAATAACGTCTACTGACAAGCTGACATACAAACTCATAAAGGAAATAAAGACTTTCCCAACCCCTCTCACGTTGAGATGAGCTTCCTACAGTCATCTGCTTTACACAAGGATTATAGGTGTGTTTTTCTTTGTATAATATACATATCCATGAAAATGTGTGTATAAATTCAGACATTGAAATGGCTATCTTAACTTTTTAGTTCAGTTCAACCAATATATATTAAGCACTAATTGTCAGGCACCATGCTAAGTCCCAGTATCATTAAAAAAAAAATAATGTAATTTCTGTTCTTTGAGATCTTATATTTCAGTGAGTAGTAGAAGTACTCATCTCTGTTTCCTGGATGGGCTCAGACCAGCAGACAAATGTGTTAATCCTCTGTTCCATGGAAATTAATTTTCTAAGGAAATTTGCTCAAAAAGCCAATCCAAAAATATACCATGGAATACTACTCTACCATAAAAAAGAATGAAATTCTCTATTTGCAACAACATGGATGAGCCTGGAGAAACTTATGTTGAGGGAAATAAGCAAAGCACAGAGGGATAAGTACCATATATGCTCTTTCATAAGTGGGAGCTAAGAGAGAAAGAAGAAAGGAAAGAAAGACCACAGTAGTGCCTTGGACTTGCAGAGGGAGAGAACATACCTAGAGATACAAAGTGCAGTGGTGATAGGGGATGGGGAGGAAGGTCGGGGATAATTGAGGGGATAACTGGGTGGGGGACATGGGGTATAATCACAATTTGTGGTAATGGACATGCTGCCAGTATGGATCTGGCAGTCACATCTTAGGCATGAATTGTGACAATTTGCTTTGTACCCCATGAATATTCATAACCAATAAAAACAAAGCAAAACATTTTTAAAAAGATCATGGAAGAAAAAAGCAGTGAAATAAAATGCTTAAGGAAAAAACACACAAACAAACAAAAGAAAACAAAAGCAAGCCCTTTTAAAATTTGAGTAAGCCGCCTTACTCTGTAAAAAGTATCTGTTATGTTAGATAAACTGTTCAAACCTGTATACAAAAGGCTCTTTTAAAATGTGTATAAATCTCTCTATCCACCCTTTTGTTTATCAGCTAACATGGACATTTGAGCTTATGCATGAATCAGGCTAACTGGACATGACAAAACATGTAATGACCATCTAACCATAGCATGGCATCTGCAGCACTCATTATATTTCACAAGTGAAATAAAAACATTTAATTAGTATATAATATAATATAATAAATTCTATATTTATGCTATAACAGTTGATTAATTCAAGAGTTAAGTATCAGGCCTTTAGAGGGTCCTCTGCTAGACCCAATGGGAGAGAAGAGGAGTAAGATTTTTGCAACACCTTCAAAGAGTCTGTGCTCCAAATCTCTATCTAATTCTTCATTTCTAGCTGTTACATAAGAACCATCAAAGCAAAACAGATAAAATGTCCAGGAAATTCAGGGAAGGGATAAAACAGTTTTGATTGCTACGAGAGGTAATGAGACTGACAAAGGACAGGTTTCCTAGGGATTTTTTAAAAAGTGAGAGAAAGAACTGAGGATCAAACCGCAGGGAGCACCTTGATACGGAAGGACATGAAGAGGAAGACGAGCCTGCAATCAGTGGTAGAGTGGAGCGGGGAACTTGGTGTCATTTAAGTGTGTGTGTGTGTTAAGGGGTGGGAGAGGTCAAAGTGTCAGGAAATAGGCTTATAATCATACATTCATTTCCAGTGTTGTTATTTGGAAAAGAACTTAAGTAGGAAAAAAATTTTGCATCCCTCTTTCTTTTTAGCTGTGGCCTTACTTTATTATTATTGAGAGGAGGCCTACTCAGACTGCGGAATGTTCTGAAGGCTTTTCAACCTGAACTGATGGTTTTTGGCAGTTAGGAGGAGTGACGTAACATGGTAAATCATAATGAAGATATCAGCTTCTTCATCATGCTATAAAATACTGCATGCTGGTCTAAAACTGTATTTACCTTCAGAATAGAATTGTCATGCTGATTACTGAATAAAAAATACACAATGCTCAGGGATCACATCTTTCCAATTTAGCAAGAATGACTAAGTTTGTGGAGTGGTAGTAGAAGATATATGCTGTAACTCTAGACGAGTATCTGTAATAGCTAGAAAATCGTTGTATTGGCTCAAATATTGCTTAGATGTATTTCTACCAAAATTATAATCTATGTTAAATTAGTAAATTCCAAACGACCTGAATAAATAAGCAAAAAAACTGGAATATAATCTTCGCAATGACCTTCTGAGCTAGTATTATTTTGGGGATCATTGTTAAATAAATGAATATATTTGGGTTAAAAGATTAGGGAACGTGATCCAAGTTCATGATGCCAGGAAGTTAGGACAAAACTGAAAATTTGAACTTAGTTTCTGTCTTCAATGCCTGTTTTCCTTCATGATATGAAGGTACTTAAAAAGTTTGTGGAAAAATAGAATTAAAAGAGAAGATGAATTTTTCTATGAACTTTGTGAAGATCCATCGAGGGGCTCTGCTGCCTTAAATCACACTGAATTATTAACCAAGACTTAATTGTATTAAATAAATTTCAATGCTAATTGCACATTATTGTATTATAATTCTTTATAATTTCATAACCCATGTTTGATATAATGGAAATGTTCATTAAAAAGACCATTTGATTAATGTGAAAACCCAATTTTTTCAAAACCTTCTGAATAAAAAGGAATTATTTTAATTTATTGTAATTTAAATTAAATTGTTAAACCACTACTTAATTCTTAAATCTAAAATTTAAGATCAAATTTCATTATGGATCAAAATTCACTTTTACAAAATTTATCCAAATTCAGTTATCATGAGCTAAATTCACAGAAATGAAATAATTTTCAAATTTTTATTGCCAATCTTACTTTATGTTCTATATTCTATGTTTAAGGTGTAGTGGTACGTCTTTGAATGGAAAATGGTGTTCCATAGTTATTTTCATAAATTTTAAGGACCAAACATTTCCTCAATGATTCATGGCAATGAGATAGCAAAAACAGGTTGAGTTTTCATGGCAATGAGGTCAATAATAACTGGATGAATCTTTCTCTTTTTAGAGTCAAATGGAAAACAGATTAAATAACAAACGGAGCTTTCCTGAGCATTTTCCGTTGTCAGAGCCCAAACCTCAGCATCCTCCTTGACTCCTTTCTGACTCTTCAGCCCTATGTTCTATCAGGAAATCATTTCACATCTACCTTAAATTACAGATCTGCAGACTATGACCACCATCATCATTTCTCACCTGATTTAATGCCAGACCCCTAAAACTGTCTCTCTAATTCTGCCTTACTGCCCTGTTAAAATGGGAGTCAGATCATGTCATGTGTCTCTTGGTGATCACCCATCTCATTCAGAGGAAAAACTGAGTCTTCACAACACACTGTGCTCTCCTCTGTTATTAGTCCTGCCTTGTCTATACTGTTTGCAACCTTCACACTTTGCTCCAGACACCTTCACCCCCTTGCTGTCCTCTAAAATGCTAAAAGGACCCCGCATCAAGGCTTTGCATTTGCTATGTTTTCTGTCCAGATAATCTTCTGGATATTTGCTTGGTTTCTTCTCCTTCTTCCTTCAGATAATTGCTCATATATCAGCTAATTAGTGAGGCTTATTCTGACCACCTGACCCTGATCCCTTACTCAAATGTAAACTTCACGAGGACAATACATTTTGGCTGTTTGGTTCACTGCTGTATCCCTAGTACCTAGTATAATGCCATATAAGTGTTCAATAAATATTTGTTAAACGAGCAAATTCATGAGTGAGGATATGAGTGACTATCATGGGTCGTTTTACTGCCATATAAACTCTGAAATAGGTAGTATGATCTCCATTTGATGGATATGATAAATCAAAGTGATTAACACGATAGCCATGGAGTTGTAAAGTTGACTTACAACTTTAGATAACTATGACTGATGCATCCTAAAATTCATATTAGGTAAAATAATATATCATTTGTACCATTCTCCTATCAACTACAGAGTAGTTCCTTGTGAATAATTAGGTTTTTCAATGTATTCTTTTTTAAATCACAGAAGTCTTGCTAATCTAATTAATTCAACAAATACCTATCAAGATCCTAGTGTATGCAAGCACTGATGTAGTCTCTGGAACACACTGATGATCAAGACAGACAAATCTGGAGTTTGTAGTTAGTGAAACAGATACACAAATTAGGAAGAAAATATCAGAGTTGTAAGTGCAGTGCAAATAATTAAAAGAAGGTGACATGGTAGGGAGTGACCAGGGGCAACTAGATTGGGTGGGTGTGCTGGTTATTTCCACTTGCTGTCCTAATCTGCTCTTTGTCCTTATCTACCCCATTTTATACTTCAGGAGTCTGACCTTTGTGGACTATATCATTGGGCTCCCTTATTATTGGCCTCTGATTGTGTTTCACCAATGTCAACCATTGACAAAAGATCAAGAACAAGGGGAGAGTGAAGGCTGGGCATATAGTTCCCTGGATCCTCTTTGCCAGGTCCTCACTTGTTGGCAGTGAGTGTTTTTCTCTACCTAAGGCCATATACTTGTTGGGTAACCCACTCCATATGTTTTTATGCTGTGAGTTTTAGGAACTGTTCCTTCCCTTATTCTCTCACCCCTGGGGTTGATAACCAGTCCTCCTTGACTCTTGTACTAACAGAATACTGCATTATATCTGGTATCATAAAGGTTTCTTTAACCTTTATGATCTTAACAAGTATTATATTAGTATAACAAGTAGTTCCTTTATTAATTAAACTATATGAGTGCATCATTTGTTTCCTATTCACCCATGATTGACAAAGGCAGTTAGGAAAGACCTCTCTGATAAGTAATAGATAATATGAGTCTTGCAGAAAACAGCCATGAGGAGAATATCCAGGGAAAAACATTCTAGACAAAGGGAACGTCTGAGACAAAGGAACTAAGGCAGGGATGAGATTTATATGTTTGTAGAATCAGAAGATTTTGGCTCAAGTAGAGTGAACAAGAGGGAGGGTGTAAGAAATGAGGGTGGGATCTAGGCAGGTGCCAGATCTCCTACCTCAAATTAATGTCCTTGTTTTACTTAAAAAATAATCACAAAAGCAAAAATGTACTAATCAAAAATAATGTCTTGTGTGGTGTGTCTTTACCTAATTCTGTTCATTTGTGACTTCTGTGAGGAATGACAAGGAAAATTACCAGAAAGAAATTATTTACACTTTTACTTTTCTATATTTGTAGTCCATTTTCTTAAGTCACTTAAGTATTATAGCAAGAGAAGAGCATGAAGGAAGTAAACAATTAACAGGGTTAACTTCTGCAGGCTATATTTGCCATTTACCCTAATAATGTTAAAAGGAATCACTAACTCATTGAGAAGTATGAAGATCAAGTTTATATAGCAGTTTATTTTTTAGAAATTTAATCTTTATTGCTTTCTTGTGTTTTGGGGACAAAAAATGACTTTCTAAGAAACACAGGTTTGATTTTCTTAGTTTTACTTTCAGTTGTCATCTTTTCTCTCATATGTACATTTGGTCAATTTCATCTGCCTTCTCCATGCAAGAAGAGTTCTTAGATTTCTCAGACTTCTTACCTGCCTTCTTGACCCCCCATCCTCTTATTTATTACTCTAATTTGTTGTATTCACATACTCATAATAATATGTGTTATTCTCTTTGTCTCATTTTAGCAAGCAGATCAATTGTCTTCTAGATTTTTGGTTCTCTGTCCTAACAATAAGTAAAGTCACATTCTGAAAAAATGTCTTTACTTCCTAAAATATTTTCATTTCTGATAAATACATTATCTTGATGTAAAGAGAGGTTTTGGTAGTAGATAGCACCTAGAATAGTGCCTAGCATGTGTTAGGTGCTCAATAAATATCTGCTGGTGTAATGAATGCTTGAGAACGCAAGCTCTAATACAAAGAGAGGGTATAATTCAGCTACTTACTATGTGGCACCAGGGGAGTTATTTAGCTTACCTAAGCTTCAGTAACCATCATCAACTATAAAATTGAGTTAATAATAGTATAAAAGAGTAATAAGGTAATAATACCATTTAGGGTTGTTCTAAGAATTAAATGACATGATACATGCAAAGGACTTGGCACAGTATAGCACAAGGCAAGCACTTGAATGTTAGCTATTATTTTTAATATTATTTTACAACCCAGGAATACTGCATTTTAAAATAACAGTACATTTTTAAGGAAGTAAGTTTTAGCAGTAAAATTTTAGGATTCATTTATTGTCAAATTTTTCATTGTTTACCATAAACACTTAAACATTAACTTATTAGTAAATGAGAAGGTAGAAAGTGGAAATCTCAAGACATAAATTGTGCTATGCCTTGTTTCCATTTATAATTTATATGGCTGTATGTCCAAGAGTAATGATATTACTTTTTCTTTTTAATTTATGCTGAAGAATGCACCTATCATCTTGCTCCCAATGTGATTGAAAATATTGAATGTCTGTTCGTTTTTTAGTTAGAACTGTTTTAGCAGGAATCATTTCAGGAGTTAACTTTAATGCCAATTAACTAACATCTGTGTTAGCTGAGATTGTGAAAAACAATTAATCACCCCCCAATATATGTATATGTATATATTTGTGTGTATAAATTATCCATATATCTATATATTTATATATGTTCACAATAGAACTCAGGAATATTAAAGGAACATATTATTCTTATAAAACATGGAGTTCTATATCTATGAAGGAGACAACTTATTACTTTATACAACCTTTATTTACTGATCCTTCCTTTCCACCTGTACTTAGTCCATGAAGAGATAATGTAAATTCTATCAGGCATAGAGCTGTAGATTTATTATAACACAGTGCCACTTCTTGGAGCAGGTAGCAGTATTACCTTAATGAAAATGGAGCATTCTCAACAGAATCATAGTGTTTTGGACCTGTGAACTATCTACAGACACTCTACTTTAAAATTCCCATTTTTTCTTAAACAGCTATGAGGAAGCAGTTTGCTTAGAAGTGTTTACAAATCTTGATACTAAAAGAGCTGGATGGAATCCAAATCTGTTTTTCCTTGATCACTGTTCTTTTTTCTACACTACATCCTTGTGTCCTGGTACCCTGAAATCTTTCTTAGTAAGGTCAGATACATTTGAGCTGTCCTGCTTGGGGATCACCATGTTCTTCTTAATGCTTTAGACAAGGTTATGAAAGAAGCTGCTTCTCCTTCATGGCCATTGTCATCAGTGTACACCTTTGGTATTTGAAATCTCTCTCTCTCCACTGAATGGGTCATTTAAGTGTAATTTCAATCCATTCTTTTTTTGTCCATTTATATAAGAGCACCATGGCCTCTGTGGAGTTTTTATTTTTACTTTGTGTGTGTGTGTGTGTACCGGACTATATGTCAGCCATGGAAGTCCAGAATGAACAGGGACAGTGGCAGGTGAAGAGTATGGAGAGAATCAATATTCCACTATATTCCTAGGGCTACAAATTGGAGTTGAGGGGAGAGGGCGAAGGGGAGGGAGGTTGGGGGATTATTGGAAGGGGACAAAGGGTACAAAAGTAATTTCTGGTAATGGGTATGTCCCCAGTATGAATCTGGCCCCCACGTCATGGGCAGGAGGGGGGACAATCAGCTTTGTATGTCATGAATATTCCAAATAAATAAATAAATAAATAAATAAATAAAAAATAAAAGTGGCACTCACCACCACCACCAACAACAAAAAATATTCTCACTATACTTCTTGTACTTTATAAATTGAAATCGCGTTTCTCTAGGTACTATAGGTTCTATTTCCTAACAGCATCTTGGGAAGACTAATAAGTATAGAAAACTTTCACATAGCTATTTCCCAGAACTTGGAGAAAGTTAAAGAAAATATATTCTCATAAATAAAGCTGAGTTAATTAAAAGCCAATTCAACAGCCATTATATGAAAATTTTTAAGAAAAAAGTGATATACTATTTTGAAATGCCAAATGTTATTTAAAAAGACAATATTTTATTTAGGAAAAATATATAAAAGGAGACCATAAAATTGCTCATATTTGATATCATTGAGTAAACAGTATTTTGATTCTGATAGAAAGACTCATAAAGATTCTCTCTCTACATGTAATCATGGTATTTCCTAAAGTTTCCATAAAAAGTGAGGTGTTCTCACTGAAATTTGTAGATGGGTTAATTAAAACAGATTTTAAAATTTTTATTAAGATGTGTTGGTGTGAATATTTCTAAAATTACAATGTGACTAGTACTAGTATACTAATAATATACTAGCATACTAACATTAATTACCCAAATTTATTTATTTCCATCCTTTTCATTTTCCCCTGAAAATTGTATGCATGGAACAACTTCTGCTGTGGAGAAAGGCTAAACTATCCATGCCTCCCTCCACCTGGGTGTTTTTCTGCTGCTCTTGGCATTGGGCCAGAAGTTGATTGGCAGAATAGACCCCTCAGCAATTTTCCCATTTTTGGAGTTGTCTAAAATAAATAGCTCATTAAAAGCTCCAGCTTAGATGTTACTACAATTTGGAAGAACACAGTAACTACTTGTCAAGAGACATAATCACAAATGCAGTCCTGCTGCATTCTGCGTCCTTGGTTAGGTGGTTTTCTCATTCCTTTCTTTGTTTGCTCCATCTGGAGAGGCCTGGGCACCCATACAAAACTCACTAGCACCTAAACACAGACACATTAGTTGGGGATGCCCCTGCTTCAGATACTAGGGGGAGATTTTGTTGGCATAATGCACTGGCATTATGCCACCTCCAGATTCTTTGCTGATGCTAAAATAAAGAACATGGAGGGGGGCACTAGGAAGGAGTGAAATCTGCGGCAACCAAAGTCACCATTTGTCTTTCTGCGGCATGTGCTAAGCTGTAGACACTGCAGTGTTTTCAAAAATAATAAAAAAATATTTTGCTCATTAACTTTTTAAGTCCCGCTGACTTTGTGAAATCAATATAGCGCATTGTAATTGATTTATGAAATGAAAAACCCCTGCCTGACCAGTGAGTTTGGCAGTGGCTGCGCTCAGCACTGTGCCCTTCTGCTCATCTGTGCCCTTCCTCTAGTGCTGCCTGAGCAAGGGTGCCATCGGCGCTGGCAGGCTTGAGACCTCTGCGGACAGACTGTTTAAGATGTAGCTTGCACTGTACCCCTGGGGTCTTATGCTTTCTCCCTGTCTGTCTTCCTACCCAGGTCAGCTGAAGGACTCTGGCTTCTTTCTCAAAGTCTCTAACGTCCTCGTAGTATTTTACTGGAAAGGCAAGGCTCAATTTATGCCTGTGTTTTGACATTTTAATCTACTTGCTACTTTTCCTTTTCTCTCATCTTTTCCTTTCTTCCTCAGCTTGTCTTCTGCCATCTGGTCTTGTCTATGCATTGATATTTCTTCTATTATATTTTTTACTCTATTTTTTATAACCTCACAAGGTGAATACAATTTCTTCCTTTCTTTTTCTATTTTAATTGTCTTTGTTTAATTTTGGCACCTACTGTTTCACTCTTAAGACAACATTTTTATATTTCTTCCTACAAACTCCTGTTATAATCATGTTTATATGCCACCTTTAAAAAATTAAAGTAGCTTCTATAAGCCAGGCATTTTCCTAGGTGCTTTACATGAAATTATCTTTTCAAGGAGCATGTAAGGAAAGTATTATCCATGGTTACATGTGAGAAAACTGAGATTTAGAGAGGTTTAGTAATTTGCTTGAGTCACCCAACTACGGAGGGGGCAAGAATGGTATTTGAAATTAATTCTGTTTGACTCCAAAGTCAGCTTCCCCTCCTCCCCCCAGTATAAAATGATATTTCCAGTTGCCTCTGTTTTACTTTAAATGCTTAACTAGCAAAATCTAGCTCTGGCTGCCCTTAAATGGGCTCCTTCTCTGCAGTGTCACTCTTCCAAATAACTCTGCTGTTCAAACTGCCAGAATGCAAATGTACTTACTTCAAGATTTTGGTCTACCCTAGTATATTGGTTGGTTTATTATTTTTTGCTGAGTTCTCATCTATCTAATGTCATGTGTATGGAGGCCCTTGTCTCATCATTAAAGGTTCTCATATTGTCAAAAGTCACCAAGAGCAATCCCATAACCTAGAAAAATGAACAGGTAGCTGAGCCAAATAGGCAACCTTTGGGAGCTTCACGTGGATTTCATCTTCTCTTTGTTCTTTTGATGCTACTTTGGGAGCAACTAAGTGGCAAAATTATAGAACACTGCAGCAGCAGGAAGGTGATGCAATGTCCTCACTTCTTAAGTGGTTGAAGACACCTGGAATTTCTCCACACAGGTACTGTATATTGCAGATAAGTGCCATGCCATTTCCATAATGCATTGGTTTATAGTGATTTTATAGGTTCCGTTCATCTGAAATTTTACATAATATTGCAGTAGCATTGGACATTACTGTCATTCAAGATGTGCAATATTGTAGCAAAAATTAACCACAGATGCCATGTTAAAACAGCTGCAGATTTAGATTTAGCTACAGCAGGAAGAAATGTTGTGCTATGAAAGTTGGCCAGAAGTGCAATGGAGATATTCTGTAAACAAGGAGGAGGAGAAAGAAATTGAGGTCAGGCTGCCAAAAAAGACAGAAAAGGGAGGGAGAGAGGGTAGTTCATATAGTCAGTGGAAATTCAAAAGGACTGAAAATCCGAGAAACATGCAGAATACAGGGTGACTGATGCCTGACTGAGCTGATGAAGTTTTAAAGCAGGAGGTCTAGTCAGAACAATAAATGAAAGCATAAGAAAAATAGCTATAAATGTAATAATTCATCTTTAGGATTTTACCATGGTCAGGCTAGTGATTTAGGAATAAACTAGAAAAACTATGAATGCTTAAAGTGATCAGTGGCTGAGAAGAAAGTTCTAGTGTACAAGGTGTCAGTAAACCCAAACTATTATAAAATTCAAGGCTATTTGAGAACCCTTGGACTTGAATGTTGTCCTCCAATAATGGACCCTCATGAAACTAACTGTTTCCATTCAGGAAAAAAGTATTGGAGGGTTGAGTTGTACGATTTTGTACTGAGCACTGAGGGGGCAAAATTTTATTTCCACAGAATTGTGGTCTTGTGAGATTCTCATTAACTCCAGGGCCATCTGCCTTTTTGCTATTCATTTGGCTCATTTAGTCACAGGTGGGTAGGAAGGTCTCAATAGTTTTGGTTCCCATTCAATTCTGATTTCTGCTTGGGAAACAAAAAAGGCCAGTGACAGCTGTGGCAATGCCAGGGTTCTCTTTCCTCTGTGTGGGCCAGAAGGTGGCTTCCCATGTAGTTTGCTACTAACAGAGCAAGCAGACAGTAAGCATTTTCTTGCCTTGGTGTTTGGCTGCCTGAAACCATTGTCTTTGCTGCCTTATGGTATACCTGGCTTAGGAAAACAGATAAGGAACATGTGGCCTCTAAATAAGTAATTGACTTCATTGGTGGGGTAGAGGAGAAACTGGTTATTGGCCATCATGAGTCAGTTACAACTATCTTTACCTGTAAATTGTGTCCACCTTCCTGGTTCAGAAATAAGAGATATATGTGGTGCTTTTCAAGTTACAAGGAACATTCTAGTCCTGTCCAAACTTTAGGGTGAAAAATTTCTCTACTGTCAAGGTATGAAATTGCTTTCTTTCCTCTTCTTTTGAACACAAAAGAGTAAAACCCTGATGGAACTCCCTGCTGTTCCATTAGTGCTTCAGGAAAGCAAAGCAAAGCAAAACAAAACTAGAAAAAGAAACAGGGTTTTATTGTTTTGTTTTGTTTTTGTTTTTGTTTTTTGTTTGGCATTTCAACATCCAGGATATGACTGTGCCATTTCAAAAGACTTTCTCTGCAAAGAAGAACATTTTGCCAAATTTGAAAAGTTTTGAAAAATCTGGAGTTTTATGATGATTATGATAAAGTGAATTGTAGCTAACATTTACTGGGCATTCAATGTGTGCCCAGCGGTATTCTCTATACTTTACCTGTGCTATCGTAATCACAGTCCCCCAAATCTATGGTTTACACCATATGGTGTTTTTACTCCCCGTTTTACTGATGTCGCAACTGAGGGATAGAAGAGTAAACTAATGTGTCAGAGTCATAGAGACCAACAAGTTAACACCTGAGCTTGCACTCTGGACCTAGGCTTTCCTCTTTTTGTGATTTAGAATCTCATGTTGGAAACTCTTAGACTACTAAATGTTTCTCTCTCTCTCTTAACAAATGGAAAAAACACTTTTGTAGGTGTGTTCTAATACTGTGAACAAACTAAAACCCGACAGAATACCATTTTAACCAATACATATATGTTTTCCTCACTTTAGAATAACCCAATTCTATAAGTCATATTTAAGAAACAGGGACGTGTCACTTACCAGGAAGATTCAGTAATAACTTCCTTCAAATAATAGGCTTTGGGTACTTCACATAAAATATAATAATTCAGAGTAAGCAATAATTTTAGAACGATATTTGTTGTATATGTCAAGGTTTGCTTTCATGCTACTTTTTATTTAATTAAATACAATTTTTTTATGGAAAGTGTGACAGGTTGTATTAGTCTGTTTTCTGTTGCTTATAACATAATACCTGAAACTGGGTAATTTATAAGAAAATGAAATTTGTTTCTTACAGTTCTGGAGGCTGGGAAGTTCAAAGTACATGGGGCGCATCTGGGGAGGGCCTTGGTTTTGGTGGGGACTCCACACAGTCCCGTAGTGACGCAGAGAATCACATAGGAGAATAGCTGGGGCAAGATAGCTGAGTGCTCACTTGATCTCCTTATAAAGCCATGGGAACCACTCCCTGAAAACCCATTAAATGTTAACCCATTACTGCATGCATGTATTAACTCATTTATGAGGGCACAGTTTGAAAGGCTTCACCTTTCAAATACCATAATAGGATTTCCCACTCTCTTAACACGGGGGATGAAGTTTCCAACACATGAATATTTGGGGGACATTCAACCCATAGCACAGGTTTAGTAAATTTATTCATTGAAATTTTCTGAATTGCAAATTTTCTATTTGCTGTTCGGACTTCCTTTCAGCCCTTTTTTCTCTCTCTCCCTTTTAAATATTGTTTTAAGGATACTTAACATGAGATCTCTTCCTTTAAAATTTTAAGGGCACAAATTGTTAACTTTAGAGATATCTGTTGTGCAGCAGATCTCTAGAGTTTATTCATCTTGTGTAACTGAAACTTTATACCTGCTGAACAGCAATTCCCCCCATTCTCTTAATTCTCTGGGATCATATTTTCAGAAATGTCATTGATATCATGTGTATATAGATGTAAACTTATGTCCCTCATGATGTTATGTAAAACTATAAATTTCTATACACAACTTTGGTTATTCTACACTTAGGATTAAAAGTTTGACTGTGTGTCATTTTTCCTAAAACATGTGTTCGTTCATGAACTATTTTGTATAGTTTCCAAATTCAAACATAAGTGATCCAGACATAGAGGAGGCTATAGAGTGTGACTTATCTTAATTCAGTGAGAGTTGTAAGTACAAGATTTATGGACAGTAATTATCCACTCGACTCTGAAAGAGAATCCTGTTTCTTCTACTCTTTCCTATGGCAAAAAAATTGACTTCTTTTATCTGACAATGACAGACAGCTATGTAAGTTTCCCCCCCCCACTTTTAAAACAAACAAGGCCCTGTTTCCAAGGGTACTTCAAAAAGTTCATGGGCTTATTTTCTATTTTTCCATGAACTTTTTGAAGTACCCTTGTATTTCTACAAACTTAAAGCACATTTAGAAGTTTTCTAGATGGGAATGTTGAGGTTCTTTTGGCTTTCTATTCTACACATGGCAATAAAAATCATTCTTTCTGTGAGCTCTGAACTGGGGCCACTCTTGTAGTTTCTAAAATTTTAATGCTAAGCCTCGGCTCAGGGTCATATCACAAGAACTTCATATATCACATGCATTTTAGGTTTTTTAAACAAATTTTGCCATTTCAAGCCCTTAATATATTTTCTCATTGATTTATATTATGTCATTATTTTAGACAATGAAACTGTCAAGCATTGGCTAACTTTGTGGAAGCATTTGGACATACATTGAATTTTACCTGAAATTTTCAATAAACTTCTTCATACTAGAAACCTCAATTTTGATTCATTTCAGTAAACAAATGATAAACCCAGCAAAGTAGTTATTTGGAAGACAATCACTGTTTTAAAACAAAAAACAAAAAACAAAACAAATACAGGCATTGTTTCTGTTAAAAGGGCTATAATTTGTTATATATTTTACCAATAAATCATCTTCTACATGAGTCTTGAAGACTTATTGGGGATAAAATAAATAATAAAAATAAAGTCACTCAGTTCAGAAAATAAAATTGTATTGACCGTAAAGTGAATAGATCAATGTGGCAGGAAAGTAATGAAAAACAAGGCTAGAAAAGTAAGCTTGATTCAGATTGAAGAAGGCTGAGATGCCAGACTTTGGACTTTGGCCATTTTTTCTTTAGGGAAGTCACTGTAGATTTTTAGTAAGAGATGATGTTATTACGGCAATATTATATGAAGAGATCTTCTAACATTTTGTAGGGCAGGCTGGTAGTGAAGTTACTGCAGTAATTTATGAAAAATGTGATGAAGGCAGGAATAAAAGAGGTGGTGAGGAAAATGGAAAGGGAGCCTGGAGGACGTTTGGAACATGTTTTTCTCTGTCTGCGATGTTCTTTTCTACTCTCTCTGCCTTATAAATTCCTTAACTTCCGGTCTCAGCTGAAATATCCATTTTACAGAGACATTTTCCTTGATCTCCTAAGTTAGTGCACCCAGTCTGTTTAGAAGCTCTCCGAAACTCTGTTCTTTACCTTGCAGTATTAGAAACACTTATAATTATTTAACGAATTATTTGAAATCATTTTTAAGGTCTTTCCCCCCAGACTTAAAGCTTCACAAGGGCAAGGACAATGTTTGTTTTACTCACACAATACCACCAGCACCTAACAGATAAGTATTCAACAAGTTTTTGAGAACTAACTGACCTATTATTGGGCCTTTACTGACTTGTTCAACACACAGGGAAACGAAGAAGGGTAAAAGGGTGGGAAATAATCAAGTATAACTCAGGTTTTAAACCTAGGTAGCATGTTAAACAGTTATTGGTCCATCATTTTTGCTTTAGTATACGTAAATTTTATATTTTTTCCTGTGAGCAGGTATTGACAGACTTGATTAAAGACGTGAAAAAATCATGTGTTAATTTAGAAAGATGGAAAGAGAAGACTACTAAATGGAGGAAACAGCAGAGAATAGGGAGGCTGAGGATTTAGCAGAAAGACTGTGTCCACTCTGCAGAAAGGGTGACATTGGCTGAATGGAAGTTTGATGGAGAACCAGGTGAGCTTATCGATGAACTGGCAAAAAGCCACCATTAATCCTGAAAAGTTATTTGCAAACCACTAAGCCAAACACTCTGTACTTGGCGCTCATAGACTCAGAGAATTGGAGAGTGCAAAGAGAACTCAAAGATGGATCACCTCCACATTCCTGATACCTTTTCACAGTACTCAGAGTTACCCAGCTTTTCCAGAAATCCTTGAGAAAGGGAAGTCTTTTGAGCTTCCTTTTTACTTATATCAATGGCTGCTGACTCAAGCCAATCTGAACAGGGAACATCTCATCAAATCGCAGCTGAGTCAAATATATCCTTACCCACAATGCTTACCATCCACTTTAATACTTTTCATGCACATTGTTCATACTACTTACTAGTACTACTTATTACTACGGATTATATGTGAATACCTTTATTAGAGAAGATAACAGTCATATGCTTTGTAAGTGGTTCCTGTTAGCGAACAAAGCAGTTCTTGGGCTAGCTATCAGTTGCTGAATCACATCATGATTTGCTTAGATTGAAGCAGGGTTTTGTGAAGGGTGGAATGCTGATTTTAAATGGGTCTGAACAATAATCCTTTTGGTCAGCTAGAAGATGGCAACTGCTAATGAAGTCTAAAGTACCAGATTACTCAACTCATCATCAAGAACTACGTTTGATTCAAAGCCTAATGCTTCAGAATTGTGACTATGGATTTTAGGCCCACTCTTGATTCAGAGCTTGTGCTGACCTGGACTGGAATAAGTTTTTCTTTAAAAAGAATGCTTAGAATTCAATATGAAGGAAAGTAACCCAATTAAATATAGGCAAGAGTCTTCAACAGTCACTTCAGGGAAAAATATAAAAATGGTTAATAAGCACATGAAAAGATGCTTAATGTCATCAGTCATTAGAGAAATCCAAATTAAGACCACAATGAGGATTCCATTTCACATTCTGCAAAATGACTAAAACAAAACAAAGTGTGACATATTAAGTGTTGTAGATGATGTGAACCAATGGAACTCTTAAACATTGCTGATGGGAATATGAAATGGTGCAACCACGTTGGGAAACAGTTTGGGAGATTCTTTAAAAAGGTAAGTGTACACCTAACTTATGAGCCAGCAGTTTCACCCTAAATACTTTTCTGGAGGAACAAAAACATGTGTTGATGAAAGACTTTTATTCAGATGTTTAGAGCATAGTAGTCAAAGACTAGAAGCAATCTAAATGTTCACCAAGTGAATGCATAAACAAGTATACTGTATAGGAATACACAGTGGAGTATTACTCAGCAATAAAAATGAATGAACTAATAATAATATAATTACTTATATCACTAATAGTAATATAATTCTTTATATTACTTCTTTCTTCTTAAGGAGTTACCAACTCTTTAGCCAAGGTCACCACAAGCTCTGAATCAGGAGTGGGCCTAAAACTGTGTTGGGGAAAAGAAATTAACAAAACTCCAAAAGACTACATTGAATTATTACATTTATATCAAGTTCAAAAACAAGCCAAAGTAATCTATGGTAATAGAGTCATGTCTGTGTTTGTCTGGTGGGAAGATGGATTGCAGAGGAACAGAGGGCAGCTTTCTTAGTGATAGAAATTTTCTGTATCTTGATGTGTGGTAGTTACACTGGTGTATACAGTTGGCAAAACCTACTGAACCATATACTCTAAGTCTGTGCATTTTGTTTCATGAAAATTATACCTCAATAAAGTTGACTAAAATAAGGAGTAGGTGAGTAATTTTAGAGTCTAACAAACTTATTTTGGAACATATTTAACTTACATAAGAGAATTTTAGCACTTTGAAAGACACAAATTATATGCTGCTAATTATAAATGGGAATGTTACTAAAACAGATTTTAAATAGCAGACTTAAAAGGCTTTTATGTAGAATTGCTTGGATACCAAAAGTTTAGTTACTGTGAAATTAATGCTTCCAAGCATAAAGATAATTTATTTTAAAATTTAATTCAACTTGTCCTTGTCACCTGTTAATCCAAATTAGTGAGAACTCATTTTAATATTAATGTTAGTGTCAAATTAAACATGTGGAAAGGCCTATCAGAATATCATGAAATTTTCTTCTGTCAATTTTCTTCATCAAAGTTCATGTCTTGTAATCTTTATTTAATTCCATTTCATTTCAGTTGGAAACTAATATTTCTGACATTTGTTTATAATAAAGTTTAAAAATATTATTTTAAATAAATAAGTGGATGAGCAGAATATGAAATCACTTTGAGCAATAAAAAAAATAACTGTTCTTAACCATCCTCAAATACTGTACTATTATAGCATATTATATTTGTAACATGATTCAAAACTTCTTGTGGTTGACCTAATTTTTAATACTAACATTTCTGAAATGTCCTTAATTCTCATTACTGTATTTATTTATCCTACTTTCCTATATTTATAAAACATCTTTAAAAATTCTGTTTGACAGAAGCTTTAAATAATATCTATATAACCTTTTAATGTCATAGTTTTGTTTATGTTAGTCTTAGTTAGGAAAATTAACTTATGAGATAAATTTTGACCACCTAGAAAAAGTAATAAAACAATCTGGATAGGTTTTCAAGATGGCGGCGGCTGCGGCGGCTGGCGCGGAGTAGCTGAGGTGGAAAAGGTGGCCACTGGGCCTCAGGCAGCCGGGAAACTTGTGGACCTTCCTCTGGCCATCTCTTAAGGGAGGACTGCTGCTGCTGGCCGGTCGTGGGGGCTCAACGCCACTTTGCCCCCGGCAGGAGAGGCTGCCTCATTTACAGGCAACAGCTTTGAAGTGTGGAGCAGGAAAAGAACTGATTCTTAGCTGCAAAAGCGAGTCTTGAAACAGGGAACACGGCGCCAGGGCTGCTGTGGATGCAGCCAGGATCCCGGAGGCTGGGGCCGCACTGAAGGCGGCCAGCTGCCCTATTCAGGATTCGAGGTTTCAGGCCGGCATTAAAGAAGATTCCTGGGAGCGCCCGAGCGGCGCCGCGACTGAACAGCCCGAGGCGGCAGTGGCCGAGAACACGGAAGGCAACAAACCAGAGACAGAGCGAGCGCCCGACCTGGCACAGCACTGTGAGTGATCCCTGGCCCACGCGGCTCCCGCCTGCACCACCAGGCCACTCACTGCCCCGGTGCTGCCTCCATCTTCCCAGGTGCGGGCAGCTCCGCCCTGCTCGGCCATCACTGAGCCCATTTGCTTGGCCTGGCGCGGGGCTTTCCGGACCCTGCGGGCCGGCCTCCTCTCCCACTCCCTCCGCGGTTCTCTGGCGGGGCTGGGGGTGTGGGGCGTCCCGACCAGTGTTGGGAGGGCTAGAAAGTACGGGCGGGCCGACTGTCACTCCACCACACCCTGGACTCCGGCCCCGGTAAACTTCCTGTTACTGGGAGGCAGATAACATCTCTGCGACCACCAGTTTGGAAAAAAGCCTAACGAATTTCTGGTTGGGAATAGTGTGGTAGGAGAGTTCCCAGGTCCGCTTGAACCTGCCGGAGAGCAGGCTGCAGGCAGGCACTAGACTCGGTTTATACCGGGGGGATACAAAGGTGAACAAGACCCGAGAAAGATCTACACAGTGCTACAAAGGCACCCAGAGAGACCGGTTGTCTGTGCCTAGCAGAAACCTGATAGACTCCCTGGGCGAGGCGGTGCTGAGCAGGGTCTTGAAGGTCCAGCTGATAGACGAGGGGTGCAGAAGACACGCCCCAGCCCAGCACAGTGTGCACAGAGGGGGGAGACTCGACAGAAACCACACACCCGGTGGGGTCGCCACTGCACGATCTAACAGCCTGGGCCAGAGCACACGGAACGGGGAGAAGTCCTGTACAGAAAGTGAAAGCTCAACAGAGATCACACACCCTGTGGTACGTGATCCACCAGCCCAGCAGAGTACAAGCTGACCAGAAAGGTGAATCCCCGGAGAAGCCCAAGACCCGAGGCAACCACACACACAAGACACTAGAGGCCAACTGAGCAGTCACGGCGGGAGCCATACCAAATTAGCAACCACAGCAACATCCTAGTTAGTCATTAGTCTCAAACCGGTGGACTGTGAAACCCCCTGCCACAATGAATAAACACCAAAAAAAAGACACCAGAAATACAAAAAATCAAGAAAGTACACCACCAAAAGTTAATAAATCTCATACTCTAGATCCTATAGAACAAGAAGCCCTTGAAATAACTGACAAGGAATTTCGAGTGATAATTCTAAGGAAACTGAATGAGATACAAGAAAACTCAGCTAGACATCATGATGAAATGAGGAAAAGTATACAGGATCTGAAAGAGGAAATATACAAGGAAATCAATGTCCTGAAAAAAAATGTAGCAGAACTTGCTGAACTGAAGAAGTTATTCAGCGAAATAAAAAACACAACGGAGAGTTTAACCAGCAGGCTTGTCGAAGTTGAAGAAAGAACCTCTGAACTTGAAGATGGGCTGTTTGAAATAACACAAGCAGACAAAAAGAAAGAAAAAAGAATCAAGGACATGGAAGAAAATCTGAGAGAGATATCAGACAACCTCAAGCGCTCAAATATCCGAGTCATGGGTATTCCAGAAGGGGAGGAAAATGGAGATTCCATTGAAAACATATTCAACAAAATAGTGGCAGAAAACTTCCCAGGTATAGGAAAAATCACAGATCTTCAGATCCAGGAAGCTCAACGATCTCCAAACGTATTCAACCCAAAAAGGCCTTCTCCAAGACATGTCATAGTCAAATTGGCAAAACTCAGAGACAAAGAGAGAATCTTAAAAGCTGCAAGAGAGAAGCGTCAAATCACCTATAAGGGAGCCCCAATCAGGTTAACATCAGACTTCTCATCACAAACCCTAAAAGCTAGAAAGGAATGGGATGATATTTTCAAAATACTAAAAGACAAAGATTGCCAGCCAAGAATACTCTACCCTGCAAGGCTATCCTTCCGAAATGAGGGGCAAATAGTATATTTCTCAGACAAACAAAAACTGCGCGAGTTCACTACCACAAGACCACCCTTACAAGAAATCCTCAAGGGAGTACTGGGTTTGGTTCCCGAAAAATAACTACCACTGCCATAAAAACCTAAGAAAAATCTAAACCCGCTAGTACAATAAAAATGGCATTCATGAAGAGAAAACAAGCTAACAAAAACACTATCTACAACCTAAGGAACCAACAAACAAAGAAACCAAACAGTAAATCAGAAAGCAAGGAACAAAAGACACCTAAGACAACCAAACAACCAATAAAATGCTAGGAATAAATCAACACCTTTCAATAACAACTCTTAATGTTAAAGGCTTAAATTCCCCAATTAAAAGACACAGACTGGCTGACTGGATCAAAAAGCAGGACCCAACTATATGCTGCCTACAAGAGCCCCACCTCACCCATAAAGATTCACACAGACTAAGAGTGAAAGGATGGAAAAAGATTTACCATGCAAACAGAAAAGAAAAACGAGCAGGAGTGGCTATTCTTATATCTGACAAAATAGACTTTAAACTAAAAACCATAAAAAGAGACAATGAGGGACACTACTTAATGATAAAAGGACTGATCCATCAAGAAGACATAACAATCATAAATATGTACGCACCCAATGTTGGAGCAGCCAGATTTATAAAACAAACTCTATTAGACCTAAAGAAGGAAATAGACACTAATACCATAATAGCAGGGGACCTGAACACTCCACTGTCAATATTAGACAGATCATCTAGGCAAAGAATCAGTAGAGAAACACAAGATCTAAACAAGACTCTAGACCAATTGGAATTGGCAGATATCTACAGAACATTCCACCCAACAACCTCAGAATATTCATTCTTCTCATCAGCACATGGATCATTCTCCAGGATAGATCACATATTAGGTCACAAATCAAGTCTCAATAAATTCAAAAAAATTGGAATTATCCCATGTATCTTCTCAGACCACAATGGATTAAAACTAGAAATTAATAACAAACAAAACTCTGGAAACTATGCAAACACATGGAAATTAAACAGCATTCTACTTAATGACATATGGGTCCAAGAAGAAATCAAGCAGGAAATCAAAAAGTTTATTGAAACTAATGAAAACAATGATACATCATACCAAAACCTGTGGGATACTGCAAAAGCAGTATTGAGGGGAAAATTTATTGCGTTAAATGCTCACTTCAGAAGAATGGAAAGATGGCAAGTGAACAACCTAACACTTCACCTTAAAGAACTAGAAAAACAAGAACAATCCAATCCTAAAGTTAGCAGACGGAAAGAAATCATTAAGATCAGAGCAGAACTGAATGAAATTGAAAACCAAAAAACAATTCAAAAGATCAACGAATCAAAAAGTTGGTTTTTTGAAAAGATAAATAAAATTGACAAACCATTAGCATGGCTAACAAAAAAAAGAAGAGAGAAGACTCAAATAACAAAAATTAGAAATGAAAAAGGCGATATTACAACTGATTCATCTGAAATACAAGGAATCATTCGAGACTACTATAAACAACTATACGCCAACAAACTTGAAAATCTGGAGGAAATGGATAAATTTCTGGACACACACAAGCTCCCAAAACTGAACCGTGAAGACGTAGAAAATTTGAACAGACCAATAACAATAAAGGAGATTGAAGCTGTTATCAGAAGGCTCCCAACAAAGAAAAGCCCAGGACCAGATGGATTCACAGCAGAATTTTACCAAACATTCAAACAGGAATTGACACCGATTCTTTACAAACTATTCCAAAAGATTGAAACGGACGCAAATCTCCCAAACTCATTCTATGAAGCAAACATCATCCTGATACCAAAACCAGGTAAAGATATAACCAAAAAAGAAAACTACAGGCCGATATCCTTGATGAATATAGATGCAAAAATCCTCACTAAAATACTAGCAAACAGAATACAGCAACACATACGAAAAATTATTCATCATGATCAAGTGGGATTCATCCCAGGGATGCAAGGTTGGTTCAACATACGCAAATCAATAAATGTGATACACCATATTAATAAACTCAAACACCAGGACCATATGATCATCTCTATAGATGCTGAAAAAGCATTTGATAAAGTTCAGCACTCATTCATGACAAAGACCCTCTATAAGTTAGGTATAGAGGGAAAGTATCTCAACATAATTAAAGCCATATATGCCAAACCCACTGCTAATATCATCCTGAATGGGGGAAAGCTGAAAGCTTTTCCTTTAAGAACAGGCACTAGACAAGGATGCCCACTCTCACCACTCCTATTCAACATAGTGTTGGAAGTACTAGCCAGAGCAATCAGAGAAGAGAAGGAAATAAAGGGCATCCAGATTGGAAAAGATGAAGTCAAACTGTCCCTGTTTGCAGATGACATGATCCTATATATCGAACAGCCTAAAACCTCTACAAAAAAACTGTTGGAATTGATAAATGATTTCAGCACAGTAGCAGGATACAAAATCAACACACAAAAATCAGTAGCATTTCTTTTCTCCAATAGTGAACATGCAGAACGAGAAATCAAGAAAGCCTGCCCATTTACAATAGCCACCAAAAAAATAAAATACTTAGGAATTGAGTTAACCAAGGAGGTGAAATATCTCTATAATGAGAACTACAAACCACTGCTGAGAGAAATTAGAGAGGATACAAGAAGATGGAAAGATATTCCATGCTCTTGGATTGGAAGAATCAACATAGTGAAAATGTCCATACTACCCAAAGTGATATACAAATTCAATGCAATCCCCATCAAAATTCCAAAGACATTTTTCTCAGAAATGGAAAAAACTATTCAGACATTTATATGGAACAATAAAAGACCACGAATAGCCAAAGCAATGCTCAGCAAAAAAAATAAAGCTGGAGGCATAACACTACCTGACTTTAAGCTATACTACAAAGCTATAATAACCAAAACAGTATGGTACTGGCATAAAAACAGACACACTGACCAATGGAATAGAATAGAGAATCCAGAAATCAACCCACACACTTACTGCCATCTGATCTTTGACAAAGGCACCAAGCCTATTCACTGGGGAAGGGACTGCCTCTTCAGCAAGTGGTGTTGGGATAACTGGATATCGATATGCAGGAGAATGAAACTAGATCCATACCTCTCACCGTATACTAAAATCAACTCAAAATGGATTAAGGATTTAAATATACACCCTGAGACAATAAAACTTCTTAAAGAAAACATAGGGGAAACACTTCAGGAAATAGGACTGGGCACAGACTTCATGAATACGACCCCAAAAGCACGGGCAACCAAAGGAAAAATAAACAAATGGGATTATATCAAACTAAAAAGCTTCTGCACAGCAAAAGAAACAATTAAAAGAGTTAAAAGACAACCAACAGAGTGGGAGAAAATATTTGCAAAATATACATCTGACAAAGGATTAATATCCAGAATATATAAGGAACTCAAACAACTTTACAAGAAGAAAACAAGCAACCCAATTAAAAAATGGGCAAAAGAGCTAAGTAGGCATTTCTCTAAGGAAGATATCCAAATGGCCAACAGACATATGAAAAAATGCTCAACATCACTCAGCATCCGGGAAATGCAAATCAAAACCACATTGAGATACCATCTAACCCCAGTTAGGATGGCTAAAATCCAAAAGACTATGAACGATAAATGCTGGCGAGGCTGCGGAGAAAAAGGAACTCTCATACATTGTTGGTGGGACTGCAAAATGGTGCAGCCTCTATGGAAAATGGTATGGAGGTTCCTTAAACAATTGCAAATAGATCTACCATACGACCCAGCCATCCCACTGTTGGGAATATACCCAGAGGAATGGAAATCATCAAGTCGAAGGTATACCTGTTCCCCAATGTTCATCGCAGCACTCTTTACAATAGCCAAGAGTTGGAACCAGCCCAAATGCCCATCATCAGATGAGTGGATACGGAAAATGTGGTACATCTACACAATGGAATACTACTCAGCTATAAAAACGAATGAAATACTGCCATTTGCAACAACATGGATGGACCTTGAGAGAATTATATTAAGTGAAACAAGTCAGGCACAGAAAGAGAAATACCACATGTTCTCACTTATTGGAGGGAGCTAAACATTAATATATAAATTCACACACACACATACACACACACACACACAAATCGGGGGGGGGAGGGAAGAAGATATAACAACCACAATTACTTGAAGTTGATACAACAAGCAAACAGAAAGGACATTGTTGGGGGGGAGGGGGGGAGGGAGAAGGGAGGGAGGTTTTGGTGATGGGGAGCATTAATCAGCTACAATGTATATCGACAAAATAAAATTTAAAAAAAAAATAAATAAATAAAAAAAAAAATAAAACAATCTGGATAGACCTGTTAATGCCAAAATAAACTATTCTTCAAGAGCAAATGAACTAAAAATACCATTCATGCAGAAAAGAAAAGAATTAATATTTCCAAGTTAATAAAATGTATTCTAAAATACTGTATATAAGAAATTTCAAACTGATCATGTCATGTGGTTAAAGAAGAAGTTGAACTCTGAGGCAAAATAACAAAGAAAGGTGGAAAGTTCATCCTGTGAGAGAAATAAATCTTTGTTTATCCAAGTGGAACTGGAAAATCAGAATAAATTGACAACATATCAAATTCGAGAGGGTGATAGTCTAAGGTAAGGAGTATGTATGCAGTGGCAGCAATACACAAAGCTCAAAAACTCAGTGGAGTGTAGAGTTCAAGACATTATAAAGACCATTAAAGACCATAGCTTCAAGGATAATAAGTAAAATTTTCAAAAGTCATGGGGGCTAAACAAAGGAAAATAATTGCATTTAATTTCTGCTTTCTGAAACAAATATTGGCAAAATGAAATATAATGAAATATACTGGAGTGTTTTAAAACAAAATAATATGTTCGAACCTTGAAGGTAAAAATGATTTTGGCTAAGAAATGAGAAATATTGAGGAAAAAAAACTCTGATGTGAATTTATAAATAGTAGAGATGAGAGGATCCCTTGTAATTAAGATAAATTTTGTTGATGGTATATTTTCTGTTAAGTGTGCAAGAATGCCAGGGCTTACCTGCAAACTCAGTGAAGTGGGAGTGGTTTACACCCTTGCCTGCTCTTACCAACACAGTTAAGATGATGACAATTGCCATTTACGGAGCACTTACTAATAGAAGGCACTCTACTAGGTGCTTAACATAGCAGATGCATCACAGCAGATGCATGAATTATACTCCTCACTTTATAGGCTTCAAGAAATAACTGGCACAAAGCCACATAAATGATAAAGGTTACAATTGAGATTTAAGCACAATGTTATGCTTATTCTAACACCTGTACTTTTTTTTTTTAACTTCACTATCCTGACTCTTTGCTGTGTCCCATGTAGTTAAAGAAAGTTCAAATTGATAAATCTTCCTTTTTTTCATTAAGATCATGGAAAGGGAGAAAGGTCAGAAAGAGACAAATAACACAGTACTCAGACAAATGCAAATAAATTTGCATGAAAGGAGAAGAAAAACAGGAATAGGAACAACTGGAATCTTGGCATAATGAATAGATAACATCTATTTCATTTGGTTGATGGGATTTCCTTCTTGAGCATTAACTTATTGAGATCTTATCTCTATTATCTTGAGAAAATAAAGGGATATCGAGAGGAAAGAATACATATACAGGGAATGGGATTGCCATCTATTAGACTGGCTATCATCAAAAAGACAGAGAATAATGAATGCTGGCAAGAATGTGGAGAAATGGGAAGGCTTCTACACTGTAAATTGGCCAGCCACTATGGAAAACAGTATGGCGGTTTCTCAAAGAACTACAGATGGCACTACCATATGATCCTGCAATCACGCTACTGGGTATATACTCAAAGGAATGGATATCATCATGTCGAAGGGATATCTGCACTCCCATGGTTACCACAGCTCTATTTATCATAGCCAGGAGTTAGAACCAACCTAAATGCCAATTGACAAATGACTGGATAAGGAAAATATGGTATGCACAATGGAATACTACTCAGTCATAAAAAGAATGGAATTTTGCCATTTGCAACAACTTGAATGAGCTCAGAGAACATTATGTTAAGTGAAATAAGCCAAGCACGGAAAGAGAAACACGCATGCCCTCACTCATAAGTGGGAGCTAAAAAATAATAAATAAGTAAATAAATAGATAATAAATAATAAACAAATATATAAGAATGAAAAACAGCAATCACAATAATAGGTTGAACTTTCAGAAGGGAAGAAAGAAGCGTGGTTACTAGAGGTGGGAACGGGGGAGAGAAATTGGTTAATGGACACAAAGAATGCTTACATTTTGTAATGATGAATATGCTAATTATCCCGATTTGATCATCACATATTGTACACAAGCATTGATATTCAACTCTGTACCCCACAATGTATAATCAATTATGTTTCAATAAAAAAAATTCAGTTATTATTTAGGCAAACATTTGTTACTTTTGAAATAATTCTGCTTGGAAACAAGGAAAACACAGATTTTGGCTTCTGAGATACCATTTTGGTGCTTTGTAAAAATAATGTTATTATCTAGACACAGATTTTCTGGTTATATTTAATAGGTATTTCAGGTCACAGTCATCTCTAGATTTCTATAGCTCCTGCTTTGAAACATGCTTTCTTGGAATTATTAGAATTTTATGTGAAAATAAGTAGGTTCTAAAATTTCCATAATAGGAGAGTTATCTTTTTTCAAGGATGTAGACCTTTTGTGGGGTTTCTGGCCACCCGTTACCTCACTGAACTCAAATATAATACTACTGTGAATGTCTTAGAAAGAATAATTGTTTAATTGTTAAATAACTGCTATATACAGAGAAGAATCTGACTCATGTGCAGAAAATACATGGATGTCTTCCTAAGAGATGGTGTTGTAAAACCAAAGTGTAAATATACAAAATACAACAGAATAACTATAAAGACATCCCAATAACCCTACTTATGCCTGACAGACTATAAACTTTTGTGAATGCTGGAATCTAATTCCTGCTTACCACATCTGACCCTGCTATAGTTCAGGGCTTCTAAACTTCATGTCATTCAGAGTATTGCTTTTTTTGTATGCTTATAGATGTTCATGAAAACCCCAGAGATTTATTATAGGTTACAATGATTTTGGAGTTGTTGAGATATCTGCAATTCATTATACATATGGAACTAGCCTTGACTCCCAATTAGTTCTAGTCTTTGTACTTTGTAATAATCATGTGTGGAAGAGATCTTTGAGGTAGGTCACTACTATTACTCTCATGTTTATGTGGTAACCCTGAGATTCAGAGCCTTTCATGTTGTTTCAGTAAGGTGTTTCTGAGAGAAGGAGTTACAGGCATCCATAATACTATCCATGATATATAAGTATAGAGGGTCTCTAGGGTCATGAAACCTTATGAGTGTTGTGAGAGGCAGTTCCCTCCCCCGCAATGTGAAGCAGCTCACACAAAAGAAATACAAATAGTTAATAACCATCCAAAAATATATTCATTCTCATCAGCCATCAAATTTGAGCTATATCAATTTTGATCTATTAAACTAGAGAAGAGATCTTAAAATGTCTAGATTCCAGGTATCATGAAATGAGCACTTTTATAACTACTGGAAGAAGTTATAATACAAATTATCAGGAAAACAATGTGGTACTATAGATAAAAAATGCTAATTCTGTCCCTTTGATTCAGCAGTTTGGCATATAGAAATGTATCCTAAGGAAATAATCTAAAATACAATCAAAGTTTTATGAATAAAGCTACTTAAAATCTTCTCCCCCCAACTTCTTGATATTTTACATTATTTAAATGTGCATTAGTAGCATAATAATTCAATTATTGCACATTCATTTTATGGAACAATATGATATCATTAAAACTCATGATTTTGAAGAAGTTTTAATGACATAGAAATGCTCATAAAAGCTATAAAAACAAGACATAAAGTTGATGTACAGTATGGTTCCAAGTTTGTAAATATAAATGCCTGTGAATAGATATAAAATTGTTTGCTAGTGGCTTTATTTTTCTATTAGTATTATGTTCACTTTATATTTTTTTATTAATACTTGATATTTTAAAAACATTCTGCAATGAACATTTTTGCTTTTGAAATTAGAAAATAAAGCAATGGATGTTATTTAAGAAAATAGTTCAGGAAATAAAAATATATGTTTAAACTCCACCTATTAATAGTACACCTTTTAGACTCAATAGGGTGCTATGTACTCAAGTTCAAAGTTATTCATTCATTCGTTCTTTAAATGAATATGCATTGAGTCTTTTGCTGTGTTAGGTGCTGTTTTTGGCCCTGGAGACAAAATCCTTTTGTTTAATGGAAACTTTTGAATTCAATTTCTTTTAACCACATTTTTTTTAAAAAAGATTTATTAACAAGTGTATTTTCTCTAGTTTAGATTCTTTTTTTAGTTTCTCTCTCTTAATATCAAACTAATGTATATGTATGTATATACATTATTTATAAAATATCTATCATATTTATTTAGATACATACTCTAAAACAGTCCCAATATTCCTCAATTGCTGTACTCTAGAATCAGACTGCCTCTTGGTTTTGTTTTGCAAGCAGTTTGAAAATTTCAAAATTATAGCAGAATCAATAGCCAGCAATACACTAATCTTGTTTGATGACAGTGGAGATGGTGCTGTGATCATGAATAATTCCAGTAAATCCTGTGGATTTTATTGGCAAGTTTTTCTGGAAGCATATGGATCTTTCAGCCTCAGCAGTCATGGGACAAAGAACTGCCTTTAAGGGGTAACTTGATGCTCAGGATATATGTAGTATAAGTTTCCTTGCCTTTATTATAATTTTGTCCTTTTTTTATTAATTGATAAAATTGTACGTATTTATCATGTACAACATGATATTTTGAACTATATTTACATTGTGGGAGAGTTAAATCTAGCTAATTAACAAATGCATTCCCTCATAATAGTCGTCATTTTTGTGGTGAGAAGTCTTATCCTTTTCTATAAAGAGGACAAAAGCAATTTAGTAGCTATGAAAAAATCCATTCATCAAATAGCATTCCTAAATATTTGAAACACATTGAATCATAGAGTTTATTACTATTCAGTAGTATGATAACTTCCTTCCCTCTAAAAACTATTAACTACTCATCATTGTGGTATTAAACTTTTTAAGGGGATATATTCCATTTTAATTAGGTTTCGGATGTTCAGAACAGATTATTTACAATATTCCTTAAATGGTGCTGTTTGCAAGTGTTACATAAAATTAATGATAATTCAAATCTACTAAAGAGATTATTTTTTTCTCACTGGCACATTTTACTTTTTAATGATGTACATGTGAATGTATTTCTTCTTTTTAAGTCGGAGTTGGAGTGGGAGAGAGCAAATACAGGGTTGGGGGGAAGGGAAGTCAGGGATTAATTGGGTGGGGGATATGGGGAATAATTGCAATTTGTCGTAATGGCCATGCTGATAGTATTGATCTGACAATCACAACTTGGGGACAGGTGGCGATGGTTCGCTTTGTACCCCATGTATATGCATAATCAATAAAAACAGATAAATTGAAACATAATTGATTATACATATTTGTGGGGTACAGAGTTGAATATCAATACCTATGCAAAATATGTAATGATCAAATCAGGATAATTAGTATATTCACCATTACAAATTATAACCTTTCTTTGTGACCCTTTACCAATTTCTTGCTAATTCCCCCTCCCCCTTTTCCAACTCTAATAACCTCAGTTCTGCTCTCTCCTTTTGAAAGTTCAGCTTATTACTGTGATTATTGTGTCTTTCTTTCCCTCACTTCCTCTCTTCCTCTTTCTCTCTTTCTTTCATTTAGGTTGGTTCTTTCTCTCTGCTGTTATAAGTAGAGTTGCAATAAACATGTGAGTGCAGGTATCCCTTCAACATCACTGGAACATTTATCTTACTATATGGTTCATCTCAGAATAATTCTTAAGACTTTATTCCTAGAATCTTTATTTTAAAATTTCATAATAAACTTTAAAAAATTTATCAGTTCTTATTTTCTCTGTGATTTTTAATGGACTGTTTTACACAGTCTTGCCTCATATGGTATATTGTTTGAGTATTGCTCAAAGGTGTGTGGAATGTGGGGATACAAGTAGTCATTGAAATTCTGAACTGCTGAAGAAAAGGTGTCATTTTCTAATTCATCTAGTCAGATGGGACAGTTATTGACTGACTGATTGTAATTCATTCAAATGCAAATATACATACCAGTAGAGAACCTGGTCTTATATGAGACAATATTTTAGTTGTTAACAAATAAAAGGTCATGATTCATGTCAAGGCTAATGAATGTGTGTATATGCATGTACACATGAGTTAAAACCTCATATTTGCAGGAAAATAATCTTTTTAAAAAAATCACCATTGTTGCTTCATTGCCAGAATTACCAATTCTTCTAATGAAGTGTTAATAATCAACTGTTCATAATAGTACCAGACTACATGTTATGCTTAATATTTCTTTTTGCTCTCTGAACTTAAAAACAATTGCAACAGCATGTATAAATGTAAGACAGGTCATCTTATCCAAATACAAAATATTTCTATTCTCCTTATCCCATTTCTTTGAGTTTGAAATAGGGAATGAATTAAAGAAAGTATAGGAAAAAAGGATTAAACATGTCTTAGAAAAACTACTAGTTCTATATGAAGTAACACAAAAATGTGGAGATGTGAGTGCACACTGACTCATGCTGTTTTTCTTCTCCTAGCATGTTCTTAAGTATATGGTTCACCAGTGATCATCTCAAACTTGTGCCTTTAGTCTTCTGTTATTTCATTAGGGAAGGGCTTTTTTTTTTCTTTCTTTTTTTTTTTTTTTTGGTTAATTGTTGTAGTTCCTGTTTCCCCCTCCCCTTTGAAATTAAGTGAATTTTCTATTAGATTTATAATACTAAGACTGACCCACAGTTGTCTATATTAAAAAGCTTATTTGAGTCTGATAGCTTATTTTTAGCTATTTGGGCTTTTTTGTTTTTAGTTAATTGTTGTAGTTCCTGCTTTCCCTCGTCCCTTGGAAATTAAGTGAATTTTCCATTAGATTTATAATACTAAAATTGACCCTCAGTTGTTTATGTTTAAAAGCTTATTTGAGCCTGGTAGCTTATTTTTAGCTATTTCTTTGTATAATCTGAAAGGTATTTCCTGAAAAAAAAAATTATTTTTGGTAGCTGTGTGCTAATTCTTTAAAATAATAAACAATTATATAACATTTGGTTCTTTTAAAAAAGTAATGACATCCAAAAAATTGATTTTCCATTTTATCCTGCAAAGAATCTTTAAAGATCAGTTATATAATACTAAAACTCTGTACATCAAATATAGGTGAAGACTTTCCTTACCTAGAAGATTAACTTAATTGGCTAAACATGTGATTTAAAAGGAACTTGTCTTTCACTAAATTCTGGATGGAAATAGGGAATTTTAAAATAGTTTAAAATATGGTAAAATTATTTTCCTTTACTAATGCCAATGATTAGAATAGCTAATATTTATTGAAGTCTTATGCCTAATGCTTCACTATTTCTCACAACAGCACTATGAACTAAGAACTATTACTATGAGAAATTTACAAGTGAGGAAACTGAGGTACAGGCATCTTAAGTCATTTGTCAAAGTGAAGGAGAAAAAGACTCTAGCCTTGAGTCCTGATTACAATGCTATACACTGCATTTGTGGTACTGAGCTTTGCTAAGTTCATGCCAGTGCCAGGACTTATATAATGCTGGCAGAGGAATTTATCCAAAGGAAAATTGCCAAGGAAGATACATTTGTCCCAAAATTGTTTATGAACATAAGAAAGCACACTTCCTGGAATTATTATTTTTACTTACAGATAAAATCTATAAGCCAAAAGTACTATTCTATTCTCCTTTATTATGCATCCTTTGATATATATGCAGCCTTTCACAGAGGAAGGAAGTAAAAGAGAGAAGTTGGGAAGAAGAGAGAATTAGTTTTATGAAGGGATTTGTTATAATTTTGCTTTGGGAAGACAACCAGTAACTCTTCTCTCTACATGGAAGTTAAAGATTTTAGGAACTGTCTTGCTGTCCTGGGAAATACTTTGGTTTTATTACACACACACACATACACACACACAAGAGCTTCTAAACACAACCCAGCAGAGACTAAATCCAGAGGACTGCCTGCCTCCACCCACGACTCCCAGTGGCCTTTCTGGTTTGGGACAAAAAATGGGTCCTAACCCACAGCTGGCACTCACAAAGTGATAGCCCGTAGAGTAGAGGCAGGAAGTTTTAGGAGGGAAATATTTGCTTGTTTGCCTTAATTCAAAAGTGGAATGTGGCAGCCTTACTGTAGAATTCACCTTGTTTTATTAATTTTTAGCAGCTTTAAATTTTCTATCATCCAAAAATACAATTTTTTAAAAACTTATTTCTGTGGACAAGTTTTTACATTAGTCAGGGTTTAATTCTGAGGTTTGATTTGAACTCGACTGATCTGTGAGAGGTAAATCCCAGTAAGCACAAAGCTGGGTTGGGTTCACGGTCTGTATCTCTTCTGCTTTCTCTCTTCGCCTCTTCCTCCTGCTCCCATGCTGCCTTAGGGAGGGATCATGAAATTCTGTAAGAGAAGACCAAGTGCAGGCTCCTGGGCTGATTGTTGATTCTGTCCTCTGATGGTCATCACAGAAGCCAATTTCTCTGAAGTGAATCAAGAGTCACCTGACAGACACATTTAATGCATAAGTGTAATGATGAAGGTCCCCAAGAGCTACCTCTATTCTACAGTGAAGCTTCTCCCAGGCTGGGCGCACTCCTCGGGAAACAGATTCCTAGTCCCTAATTCATGAGTATTTACAATTGCTATCAACTGATGAATATGTTGTCCGTCTCCTTGCCATCTTCCAGGACAGTTCCTTTGTGCCAGTTTTTAAAAAATATATAATTTTAAAGTATGAGGAAAAGAGTGTAGAGTGATTTATGAAAAACTAGTGCTTCTAAGTCTTTTTACCCGGGAACTGAAAAATCTAGATTGGCCAAAAAAACCTCTATTTCTTCAATCTAGAATTTTCATACCTTATTTATATCTAAGAAGAGGGAAGAATCTTTTCACTAAATATCACAACAGTGTGACAAAGTTTTCCTATGAAATTAGTGTGTATAAAAATTGATATCTGTGCATTGGTAACAACAAATCCATAAGAATGAGGCAGCTTCACTTTCTAGCCCCAGTTCTGCCCGGCTTCTGTTTTCTCCTTTGCCACCTGCCTTTTCAGATGATACCATCTCATCCTGGTCTTTCTCCTGCATAGAGTCTTGGCCTCCTTCTGATTTTATACCTATTTTCTAGACACCACCTACACCTTACTCTTAAAAGGGACCTAAATATCATTTTGGTGGGAGCCGTCAGGGTTAGGGTGAACCCAATCACCTGAGGTGATTGACAATTCATCTGATTCCTGTCCTTCCTGTTCTATTCTTATATTTCTTTGGCCAGTTTTAAATAAACCTGTTATTTACTCACTTCTACTTGGAAAATAATGGGCATGTGAAGAAGATCGAAGTGAGGAACATCTTTTTCAAGTGCCCAGGCACTTTGCTCATAGGATTTCATTTAAGATACATTAGTCACATGGTGACATTTTCCATCTTACAGACAAATAACTGAAGTTTAGGAAGGTAAATGATTTCCCAACACTACACAGCTCATAAGTGGCAGAGGTGGAGTTCAAGCTGAGTTTGTTTGTTTCAAAGCTCTTGTTTTTTCCATGACACAATGCAGCATCTCTTCATGAAGGCACTGTCCCATGTGGCTGTCAGCTGTTAGTTAATGCTCATGGTATTTCTATAGCAAATACCAAGTACTAGCTTTGTTTCATTTTAAGCATCACATTTTAAATAATCTTGGTTAATTTACAGAGTATGATATGGTTTTGGCAAGTAGAACTAGGTGTGCTTCTTACTGCAGTGGATAAATGTGCTAGACTTCACAGAAGACAAGATTCCAAACAACCACTTAATTCATTGATTCAGTCACCAATGATTTATTGAATGCCTGCTTTATGCCAGGCACTGGGAATAGATCAGTGAACATAACAGACAAAAATGTCAGCATTATTGGGCAAGACAGATAAACAAATAAATAAAATTAATATTATGCTATATAATGATAATTGCTCTGAAGAACAATAAAACAAGGAGAAAAATAAAAACATTTTAAGTAGGGGGATCATGAAGGGGGAATGTTTGAATAGAGACTTGGAGGAGGTGGGAGGTAAGCCACGTGGATATTTGGGGGAAGAGTATCATAGGCAGAGGGAATAGCAAGTACATTGGTTCTGAGGAAGGTGCCTGCTGGTAATGAGCCAGAGAGAAAGCACTGTGGGCCATGAGATCAATGAGAAAATGTGTATCAGATTTTCTAAGGCCTTGAGGCCATTGTAATGACTTTTCCTTTTATGCTGAGGAAAATGGGGAAGCCATTTGAGGGTTTTTAGCAGGAAAGTAACACGTTATGTCTTATGTTTAGAAAAAATACTCTGACATTTGGAGAAGAGGTCAGGGTGGAAGCCAATTAAGTGGTTACTTTAGTAAACCAAACCAGGAATGATGATGGCTTGAACCAGGGTGGTGATAGTAGAGCTGGTAAGATGACAGATTCTGGTTACGTTTAGAATGTGGAGTTTTCTTATCACAGGATTTGTGATAGGTTGGAAATGGGTTTGAGAGACAAGGAGAAGCATCAAGGATGACTCCAAACATTTTGGCCTGAGTATGCCATTAATTGGGCTGAAGAGTACTAGAGGATGTATAGGTTTAGTGGGGAGGGAGTAGAGGCGGAGATCAGGATTATGTATTTGCTGTATTAAGTTTGAAATGTCTATTACTCCTTTAAGAGATGATATAAGTAGATAATTGAATATATGAGTGTAGAATTCAGGAAGAGTGCCAGCCTATGGATATAAATTTGGAGTCATCTGAATATGTCTACATTAGGAGTATTGAAATCACTAAAGGAATACATTTAGACACAGAAGAGAAGAGGTCCAAGGACTAATCTGGCACACTTCAGCGTTAAGAGGTTGGTGAGATAAAAAGGAAGCAGCCAGGGAAACTTCACAGGAAATTCCTGTGCGGTGGGAAGAAAAATCAGTGGTGAGTGGCATCCTTGAATTTAATGAAGACAGTAGGTCAAGGAGGAGGATGTGATCCACTGTTTCAAGTGATGCTGACAGGTCAAATAGAATGAGGACTGAGAACTGACATTAGTTCTAGGAATACGGAATTTACCAATGACCTTAAGGAGAGGGATGTTTGTGGAACTGTGAGGCAAAAACCTTTGGAATGAGTTAAAAAGAAAGAATAAGATGAATTGGAGAACAGAGATTGTAGACAACAGTGGAAATCACCAATATCATAACACACTACCTTTATTACAGCTAGCTTTAAAGGGAATTTTTATGCTCATCACTTTTGACATGGTGGCAGTTATCAGGCCCGTTGCAAGATCTTGCTATTGAACATTTCACAAAGTAGTACACATATTACTATATAATAAATTTGTGTTTTTAATATTGAGATAACTATATCAAATTAATTGAATTCATTTATAATCCTATATTTTTATTTTATGAATTTGAAAACATTGTTCTAAGAAAGGGTCCATGGATTAACTAGTAGTCCTTAACAAAAAGGTTAGGAACCACCACTGTTTTAGGGTCACTATCAAGATTTCTGTAGACCTTTTTCTCCTTCTACCCTTTACCAACACTGCCACAGTTCCTAATTTTACCACACCACCCTCTTTTGTAGTGGCAATCGCAAATTGGAATTAAAAACAAAGTTTTCTATTCACCATAAATTCTATACCACCCTGTATCATATTTCCCCCTTAAAATTTTGATTTGGAATATTGTACTCTAAAGAGATGCTTGCAAAGTGAAATGAATCTTCCAATAACTTTCAGAATGTCA
Source organism: Cynocephalus volans (assembly GCF_027409185.1). NCBI lineage: Eukaryota > Metazoa > Chordata > Mammalia > Dermoptera > Cynocephalidae > Cynocephalus > Cynocephalus volans. Next base: position 101,818,264 of record NC_084466.1, read on the forward strand.
AAGATGGAATATGTTCATAATATTTTGATTCAGTTAGCAAATGTCTTCTGTTTCTCATTTTTCTTATAGGCATTTATGAATGATTAACTTGTATTTTCATGCTACATATTATCTCAGAAAAGATAATTCCGATTAGCAATTAGTGCTATGCCTTAAAACTTTTTGATGTTCTTAACTACTTCTGTTTTGCTGAAGGGTTTCAAATAAGGCAGATTGAAAAATCCAATCAGACTTAGCTGGTATTTTTCATCCAACATCTGGTCTGACAGCTAGATTTGTAGTCAAGATTATAAATCAAAATGGAGCTGACTTGGAAGTGATAGAGAAATGCAGAAATGCCCCATGATTTTTGTAGAATTGTGATCATCTTTTATGTTAATGTAATAGAACTAAAAATGAGCTGCTATATTTTAAATTTTAAGCTTTTTCAGTATGAAATGGTTTTATTATAATCACTTAACTGACAATAAAGTTATCTGCAGAGAAAGAAGTTTGAGAGCTTGAGGAAAGCAAGAAACATTTTTAGGAAGTCTGTTAGAGATGAATAAAAAGATTTCCAAATAGCTATGAGGATCAACTCAGGAAGTTTACATACCTAGCTTGAAGAGATGTCTGAAAGAAAACAAGTACAAACTCAGTATAGATTAGTCTTGTAGCAGAATCTGTTGTCTGAGATGTTGCCAACTCATGCTTAGAGACTTGGACATAGGAGTGCAGACATGGAGGGTTTATCTAAGACTGGGGACTTGCCAAACGGCTTTGTAGAAGAAGATGGGACTAAGAAAGAGCAAAGAAAGATAGCAGTTCATGAGCACCGACAAAGTGTCTCACTCTTGAGTTTCAGGCTGGATAGAGAGAAAAGAGAAGTTAGAAAAAGAAAGGTGCACTAAGAAATTAGGAAGAGCTCAAGAAATTAGAGATTGCAATGAGGGAAAAGAAAGTTCAATTAGGTTGAAAGTAGAAGACATGGATTGGGGGGCATCAGGACAAATGAGGTCATAGAATGTTAAACCTGGAAATAAGTGTAGAAATTATCTACTTTACTTTATTTTCTAGGTGATCCGGAGAGGATTATCTAGGATCTTCTTTCCTAAGTTTATGGAAATAACCAAGGTTAGAGCCCTTAGAACTCAGGGGACTGGACTCTCAATCTCATGCTTTTTGTTCTCTTGAGTCAATTGCCACAAAAGAGAAAAGAATGATAATCCTGACTCTTAATGAAATAAATTGTTTAAGAAAGTTTACATTATTTCCATTGAGGATGAAGATTGAAACAGAAATAGAAATCTTATCTTGCTTCTAGCTCAGAGTTCCCTAAGCATCAATCCAGGCAGTTGGATACTCTGGAAGTTTTCCCTGAGAATGCCATCAATCTTGCTGAAGATTTGAAAACATGAAATTCTATAAAGAGGAAGAAATTTTGAAAAGAATAAAAGATTGTCAGGAAGATGTATACGCTGCATTAGGACACTGAGCCAACTTCTGCTGCAAGACTTTGCCGTGAGTCTGCGGGTGTGATAGCAGCAGGCTGAACATGGTAATTATGACCTTTTCCAGCATCAACCCTGTAGATACCAGTGCTCAGCAGGACCTGTGCAGTAGTGCTGTGTATAATTGAGAAGGGTCTGTTGAAAAGATTTGGGGAGGAAATAATTCATGTGTACTCTCTCCCTCTGTTCCCAAACAGAACCATAACTACTTGGACAAGTTAAATGACATCTGGCCTATAAAGGGAACTTTCAAGAACTTCCCATTTCTTTACTTATGTATCTTGAAAATGCATTTTAAACCTCAGATCTTAGCTCTCCTTATTTTAATTCCCTTCTCCTGTGTTTGAGCATCTACGTTTGCAGGATCTCAAAAAAGAAGAGTGTGAGAATCACAGTTAGGGTAGTTTGCCCCAGGAGTAGTAGGATAGAGAGGGTTCCTTTGTCAAATTTGGGTCTTGTGCTGGAATTTTAACATGTATTATTGGCTTTGGGGATTATGTTCTGGTTCCAGCTGAGTGAAAGCTTGCTTTGCTTTTGTTTTCTGAAAGTATTTAATAAAATGGCAGGATTTGCTTACTTGCTTATTGAATTCTTTTGCCTGAGAAACATGCAAATTCTGAACCCAGCTGCACATTTGTGACAAAGAGATAGCTAATAATCTGAGCTATATGCTACTTTTTTAAAAAGCTTTTTAATTTTTCTGAAAGGGCAGAACTGTAGTACTCAAAGTTAAGCCTTTTAGAGACTAGGTTGAAATCTACTTTCTATTAATAGCTTTCAGGAGCTTTTCTAAATAACCCTGAGCACAGTTTTTCTCTCAAGAAAGCAGGTGGAGAGAAAAAGATATATGGTTTGTTAACCAATAGAAGGTAGGTTGCTAAATCTGCCTCATTCAAATAAATCAGTAGGGCCAATTAGAACATTTATTTTTATTCTTTCTCTTTTATTCAGTCTTTACAAATGATCTTAGAGATAGAACAAACTTCTGAGATTATCTGGCTCAGATTCTGAATTTTCTAGAAGATAGTACCTGAAGGCCAGCAAGGGAAAATGATCAAAGTTGCATAGTTGGTGTGCTCAATACCTGCCGTTGGCCCCTCTAGTCCTACGCTCCCTTCCTCTCCACCACGCTCCAGGCCACAAGGCTCAAGTGTATGGAATGCTTTGGAGGACTGCTTGCCCTCTTGCTGTTTCTGGTTGAGTTTGATCATATGCAGGGGTCACATGCATAAATCCAGTTAGCAGAAGGAGAGAGAGGGCAGGTGTCTTATTTCTCAAGCTTCTCCATGGCTAGGTTAGCAGTGGCTGCCTTGCTGGTAACCATTTCCTGTAGGCACACCTTTCAGCAGTTCTGGCAACTTTTCCCCCTTGTCCTTCTGCCTGGGGATGGTAATGGCATACTGCTGTTGCTGTTCCCAAGTGTTTCACCATAATCGCTGGCTCTCCTTAATTCTGCCCTCATTTTTGCAAAAGTTTGCTGCATTAACTTTCTTGGGTCACTCCTTTTGACTATGTTCATCTATTTCCTGCCAGATTCCAGACTGTCATGGCTCTGGTAAGCACCAGTGCTGGAACTGGGACCAGGTCTTCTTACCCCATTCTAATAACCTTGCCAGTATGCCCAAGTGAAAAACCCTTGCAATCTCAATCTATAATCAATCACAATCTTCTGGGTGTGCCTATTCTGAAGTGTTTTTACTTGTCTCTCATTCCTAACCTGGAAGAAACATATTCTTTTATTTTAATAAATGTGAACAAGGAGTAAATTTAAGATAAAATGTTAATAAAAGGTTAAATTTCGCTTCTTTTTTGTCTATTTGGTACAGCCAGATTGTGGGAGGAGAGGGAAGGTATTGCATTCTTGATAAAGCTGGGTTCCTATTGACCACAAAAGGAAACATTAAAGTCTTCACATAAAGTGATATTGAGACCTTCTTTTTTATTTTCTGTTGCTCACCAGGAGATGGTGTGCCAGAAAATGTGGGACTGATACATATCAGGAATGAATTTAATCTCCACAGAGCTAGGTAGCATTATGCCTTTTCCCCACCTTTCCCTTTCTGATGATCCTCTATATCCCTTGGTTTTATTACCACTGTTTTATTTCCCCAAGGCAGAGCCATTAGGTAGTCTTTGATGCTTCTCACTACATCATTTCTTCAAAAAGCTTTCAAACTCCTTTCATCCTTTAGAAGGGTGGGGCCCTCCACCCAGTGTCCTAACGGCTAGAAGTAAATAGGACAATGGTTACTGTTGAGACTGGGTCAGTTTTGGGGCTCTTTTTAGAGTGTGATTTGTCATGGCAGAATTCAGTTGAAAGCAGTTAAGAAACCACTTTGGAAAAAATATAGATGCATCTATTTTAAGCACAGCCAGAGTACTGAGATTTGCCCTGCGTGGAAGCAGAGCAACAGGTAAAAATAATATGAGGAATTAATTCTATCCCGAAATGACAGCATTATGCTTGTTGACTGTTAATTTTTGGCAGAGAACATTTCACTGGAGGTGAACTGACAACTTTTACCAGCTGCCAGCAAAGCTAGCCTCTCCCTTGCTAAGGACTAGAAATGATGTAATTGTTGTTTACTGCCTGGATAACAATAACTTGCAAGATTCTCACCCCAAACTCTGCAAGCTGCTTAAATCTGGGTGTCACTTGGTTCTGTAGGTCCATGCTACTACTAAGAAAGCAGGCAATACCTATTCCTTCTTTAAAACTCAATTTAGCCATCACTTCCACTGGGAAGAATCTTCTGTGCTCCCCAAACTCCCTACATCAGTGATTCTCAAACCTTAGAAGGTTTCAAAATCATCTGCTGGACTTGGCTTATTAAAACACATACTACAGTTGCTCAAGACAGCCACTGTCCTATATATCACGTTTGTGTAAATTAGAAAAAGGGGAACCCTTTGGACAGATACAGTCCCCCCACATGCTAACAAGTAAGATCAATAAATATCATGAATTTAATCTCCTCTGAGCTAGGTGGCATTAAGGGTACAAGTAAGAAGTAGGAAAGCTAACAAGTAAAGGTTTCTCTTCCTCCAGATGTCAAGCACATTTGCAAAATGCATAAAAAGGAAAATCAAATGCTGTGACTCTGGGATCTTTATATTTTGGCAGTTTCTGCAGAATTTCCAAAGAGGCTCTCAGAGTTAGACTTAAGGACCACTTTCCTGCAGGATACTGCTGCGTGACCAGAATTACCGAACTCTGCCTGAGCAAATAGCAAAAGGCTATGTTGTAGCCTAACTAGAGAGAGAGATCCTCTAGTCAAATTTTAGTGATGGAGATGAGGCATGATTGGTTTCAAGAATTTGAAATCCCTCATCACCAGTGGAGGCAGAAAGAACAGAGCAAGTGATGTTCATGCCAGTAGCTAAGAAACTCTTGTAACCCTAGGGTTTTCAAATTGAAGAGGAAAAACAATGGAGGCTTATATCCTACTTGTGACAGAGCCTAGCTAAGCTGTCTTAGTCTTGCTTTAAGAGACTATACATCCCAGAGGTCATTTACTTGTCCATTCATCCATCCATCCATCCATCAACATTTATTGAATATCTACATTGCGTCAAGTGTTATGAGAGGCACCGAGGAATCCTGGAATAAATGTGGGCTTTGGAGCCAAACAGATATGTGCCTAAATCCTGGATCCCCCAACTTCCTAGATGCATGCCCTTACGCAAGATGATTAACTTCACTGAATTGGCATCTTCACCTGGAATGTATCTTAGCACCTACATTAAAGGGTGATTATGAGAATAAGATACTGTACATTTCTACAGTGCCTACTGGGCTTTGCACACAGTGAATAATCAATAGTTGACAGGCATATTTACAGATATGATATAATGATAACACAAAATAATCATGATTTTTTTTTCTATTCTCTATTAATGATCTATGTATATATATTTTCCTATTTTCTATAGTACATGACTCAGAATAAAATTAATCTTTTCAGGGAAACAACATTCAGGGTAAGATCACAAAAGACCAAAAACATCTAGGAAAAGTTTCTTAGTTTTCAAAGGTTAGTAGAAGTCTCATTTATTTCTGTATCACATGACAAGAAATTTGGAAGGACTTCGATAATACTATCTATGTTAGCGTGCACCAGTTTTTTTTCCAAAACACATTTACTTCCATTATCTTGATTATTTTTCCTAATTGACATGAGAGCTTATTACTTGTTTTATCTATGAGAAAACTACAAAAAAATTACATTGCAAGCTGATGACAGTACTTATGTCAGATTTCGTAGCTCCTGATTTCTTGTCCAGTGGTTTCTGTACTCTTAGCCAAACGCCTTTAAATAATCAGCCCTTTGTGAGAACGCATTGAACAACTTAAAAAACTATTTTTAAAAATACCAGTTAAATCTGCGAGGGGAAAGTATACCTGAGTTGTGATAGTTTCTCAGGAAATGAGTTCAAAGTTTTAGGCCTACTAGCACATAGCAAATGTGCTATACAGTAGAACCTTTGTGAAGAAACATTTCCGTCCCCATTCAACAAGAAAAAGGACCTTTGAAGAAACAGATTCAGAGAAGTTAACTAACTAGGCCAAGATAACACAAGTGGTTAAGTGCTAATACTGTGTACATTAGGATTTTAATCCAAATTTGTCTAAAAATAATTTCCAATAAGGCCTTATCCTTCTTTTTCTTTTGTTGACAATTTGACATAATTTTAACTGCAGCCAGATTTATCTATTTATATTCATTCTTTGACCATAGCCAGTGCATACAGTTTGCCCTAAGGGGTCAGCATTAACATTGTAATCTATGTGACTGATGCCTTACAGGACTGTGCAGTATACAACCTGTTCTTCTGCACATGGTAGCCTTGCCTTTGAATGTTGCCACACTATTTTAGCTATTTTTACATGTTTTTTCCCTCTGCAGTTACTGAGGAGCCCTGCAAAAAGAGCATATGAAGCAGCAACCTTGATTTGAATATTAGTTTAACTAGACATAAGGCAAATTTAGGATAAAATTCAAATATATAGTTGTCCCTCCATAGCTACATGTTCTGCATCTGCACATTCAACCAACAGCAAAAAAACAAAACAAACAAACAAAACAATAAAAAAATACAAATTTTTAAAACATGGTATAACAACTATTTACATAGCATTTACATTGTACTAGGCATTATAAGTAATCTAGAGATGATTTAAAGTATTTAAGAGTATGTGTGTAGGCTATATGCAAATACTACACCATCTTATATAAGGGACTTTAACTTATGTGGATTTTGGTATCCTTGAGAGGGTGGTTCCTGGAAACAATCCACCGTGGATACCTAGGAACAACTGTATTGTTTAGAGCATGATTTCACATTTGCCTATCTGTCAAACAATATATGGTTATACTCCCTAAAATCAGGTACTGAAATGTATTAAGAAAAATCCATATTTTTCAAGTTTAATGCTGGAAATTTTATTTTAAATCAGAATTTTGTGTTTGGATGAGGCTTGAATTATTGAATAGCAGAGGTGTAAATTTTATTTTGACCAACATTCTAAGTTAGAAGTTATAATGTATATATTCAGAAAGGAAATAACAGCTAATACTTTGTGAGCACTTATTATGTGCCAGTTTTTTATAACCATTTTATATCTTGAAACTTCTGTGATATTCTTGACAACATTGTGAGGTGGATTTTACTATTATACTGATTTATAGCAGAGGAAATGGAGGCTCAGAGTGGTTATTTGTCAGGTAGCATAGCTCTTCTGGTTGAGATTTGAACCCACACATCTGGGTCTGGACACTGCTTTTAGTGACAATGTTTAATCAAAGGCTACAGAAACCTTCAGCTAACTTTTAAAAAATAAAACTTATATGGTATAATATTATCTTAGGAGGACAATATTTACACATCACAAAACATGCCAGAAATACAATCTAGATGATATCTATTTTACATTTCAAAGATGAAATAATTATATAGGAAACAGATGTCCTCTAAGCAATATGTTTTATTTCTTTTATTATGTTATGAGCTAATATATCTTTGAAGTTTACATCTATCTTAAAAAAAATCTGTGAGTCATAACTAACCATGGTGCTCCAGTAAGAATGTTTGAAGAAAAGAGTTATTCTGGAAGAACATATGACTTATTCTTTGTCGGGAAAGTACAGAAAAAAAATGTAATCATCAGCATTTGATCAAAATAAGGAGAATCTTAAAATAAACTTCCTTCATTTATGTATTTATTTCAACTCTCTCATTTCAGGTGACTAGCAAGCAAGCCTTTAGTAGGGAAGATTTTGTTTTTGATAATTTGGATTGTTGGGAGGAGCACATTCAGACAATTAGTGGTTTCTCTCTTCATAGCAATTACTTTCCTGTGATATAGGAAATGATGTCCTGAATTTACTTTTGTGTTGCTCACAGAAAAGGCAGGAAGATATTGAGGGAGCTAGATTATTAGTCCATCAGGGATGCATAACTGGGACAAGTTCGTATTTAAGATAACTGAGGTCAGACCTAAATAGGAACTTCTGTTAGGATTTACTGATTGGTTTTTCTGTACACTTGGTGTGGTTTCTCAATGGATTCTGTTTTCTCCAGTGGATGGTAAGAAAGTTAAGTGGGGATTATATTAATGGTTCCAGGCTTTTGAAAACTACTTAGAGTTCCTCTGTAGGAGTATTTCCAAGGATATGCTGCTGCATACCGAACATCTATATGACTCCTCTGTTGGCCACTGACTCTAAGCTAGCTGATCAGGAAAGAACCTGTTTTTATATCAAGCTTCTCTGAAAATTATTGAAATTATACAATCAATTATAAGGAGGACCAATTTTTAAAATATTTAACAGCTAGTAGGATATAAGCATTGACCAAGCAGAAGACTCCTGGTATAACCAACAGGTACACCCATAATAATTGCCAGTCAGATTATGAATGAAATGTATTTGTAAGGATGTCTTGAATTTATCTGACCATGGCAATATCATCTAAGAATTAATTGGTTTATCCATTTGTTATAGCCTATTATTGCACAAGCAGTACAACATAACTACACACTCACATACGCACACACACAGTTACTTTTTTTCATTGCTTATGATATCCTAGTTAAAGATTTTCAATTAATCAAGCTAATCTCATAAAATTAATATTCTGCATATCACCACACTTGGACCTACTTTCCTACATTTTCTTTTTCTAAAATGATCTCTCTTCTTTCCATTTTTCCTATTTCTATCCATCTCTTTTTCAAAACACCTACTTCAGGAAGCCCCCCATGCTTTTCCTATTTTATACCATAAAATCCTATATATTCTTATCATATTGGCAAATTTGCCTATCAGCATCATTACTAAAATATTCTGTTTTTCTGTCATTTCCTAAAAGTACGTTTTTGTCTTCTCTATTTGATTTTAAGCTTATGTTTTGTTATCTTCCTGCAGTGCCTATCATAAATCTTTTTATAACAAGCCCCTCAATACATGTTTGCTAATTGATTGCTAGTGAATGAATAATCATTGACTGAGACCACTTACATAACAGAGCATGATGTCACTTCACTATTATTTTAAAATGGCTGCATTATATATCACACGTATAACCCTATTATCACTAGCATCTAGTCGGGCATAAAATAGGAATGGAATAAATGTGCGTTTGGTTTGATGAATAGATAACTCTTTCTTGAAAACTGATTATTTTAAAACAGAGAGCAGTTATTTGACAACTTATATCTCTGCCAGAGGAGACTCAGAGATTTCATAAAGAAAAACAGGTGTCCTTTCAGAATAAGAGAGCTGACTTCAGTCATAACCCAGAGGAATGCCTGTTTCAGTTTATTTCCTTGCCATGAACGTCTGACTGTTCATGCCTCTTTTCTCTGTTTTAGCTTTGCCAGGAAAACGATGCTCAGTATAGAGAACTCCCTGTATTGAGAAGAAATTTCACTTGTATTGGTGCTAGGTCATACTTGCCCGTAAACCTCCAAACAAAGCAAAACAAACAAAAAAGCTGAAACGAAACAAAGCAGATAAGAGACAGTAGGGTAGTGCGTAAGAAATGGAGAAATTGTAGATTTGGTTTCAAGGACTTTGACTGCCAAAGCTTTACGCAGTCATCCTGGACAAGTCTTAACCTCTCTGAACCTTTTTGTCATCAAATGGAAAGCAAAAGGGCATACTCTGATTCATCTTCGAGGCCCTTGTAGCTTAACAAAGATTTACCTTCTGGCTGCTACAGATGTTGTGTTGCTAATGTCTTTTCTCTCTGAAGACTTGATTGTACCTCTTCACGAGCTGTTAAAAGGTAGTGGTTCTTAGTTTGAGTATAAATGTAACATCTGTCCCTTTTCAAACCTCAGAACTCTCCTATGCATTTGGGAAGCTTTGTCCCCTGCATAGCTTCAATTACAATAAGTATTCTTTTCATTTTGAATCTTAGCCTAGATGTCTGCTGCTGTGTGTCTGTATGACAGCTGCTGTGCACCCCTCCATTGGTGACTGAAATGATTTCTGTACCTGTCTTATGTTTAAAAATATTGGGGGAGGAAATGAACTCAGCATGCTGGAAAATATTGACTTGTTTCCCATATTACACTTTATTGCTGAAAGTCACGGATCTGGAATGAGAGGCAGGCCAGTCAATTCGTCAAGGGCACTATTCTTTTCTTGAAGTGTGCTCTATTTGTCTAAACAACTCTGGGGAAGAGTCTTCTGTCCATTAAAGATCAAGGTTCACTGTCATTTTAGTCCTGGGCTTGGAGATGGGCTTTCTGAAAAATGTAAACAGCTTGTCAGGCCAGGTGAGATGACTCTCTCTATATATTCACTTCCTACCCCCATCACCATTTTCTGTCCTCTAGATCCCTTCCTAGTGTAGCGCCAAATGTTTCCCATGCTAATATAAATATTCAGAACAGTGAGCATTTCAATAATGCAGTTTCACTTTGGCGGCAGTGGGGGTGGGGGTGGGTGGGGGGTGGAATCACATTTAAGGACCAGTAAAAAAGAGCAAAGGCCATAGAGTGTTTTAGAACTTGGATTTAGGAGCAAGAAAGATGAGTTCAAATTCCATTTCCTGCCCTTACTAGCTCTATGGTCTTGAAAGTGTGTTACTTAGAGTTGCTGTGCCTTGTTTTCCCTGTCTGGAATATGAGTAAACGGTACCTACTCTTAGAATTGTTATAAGAATTAAATAAGGGAAGCAATTAGCATTGTGACACAAACATAGTGAGCCATTCAAAAGAGATGTTTTTTTTTGTTGTTTTTTTTTTTTTGAAAGACAATGTTATGGGAAAAGCTGAAAATGGCTTGTGGTATATGCTAAACAGAAGGGCAAAATAGCTTGTCTTGTATTTAAATAAGCATGGCATTATTCACGGGGAAGCTAACATTCAGAAAGAATTATTGTACAGTGACTACAAGACAGGTGTTAAATCAGATAGATCAGGATTCAGATTCTGGCTCTGTGAGATTTCACCTTTCTTTATCTATAAAATGGGTGAAGACCCAATTCCCTGTACTGCAGAAAACCTCTAAAATTCAAAGCCCTCCACAGTGTGGCTTCTACATGAACTCATGTTTTTTGGGTTTTTTTCTATAAGGAATAAATGGTTGCAAGAAAGTGAATGTTTTGCATGTGGCTACTAAGGTTGTTTGTAATTCAAGAATGATCTTATGATTTATAGGATGATGCTTCTCTATTTCTGATGCTTTTTTTGCCTAGAGTTTCAGTTTGACTCTCACAAATGTGACTTTTATTTTCTTGCATATTAATTCATTAAACAGTCATTTATTAAGCACGTACTATATCTCAAACCCTGTCTTAAGCATGTTTAGGATACAAAATAAAATGTGTAAGACATGTTTCCTCTCTATAAAACATATATGTGGTGGAGAGATACAAAGTAAATATAATAAAACCAGTTAGAAAATGATAATGGCTGTATAAGAAGTAAAATAATAACAATAATAATGCTTGTGATGTACAATTGAAGTTGAGTGGAAAAGTACTTGTAGCTGTAATAAGCAGAAAAATAATTTATGAAACAGTTGAGTTCAGTCATTAAATATAAGATGAATTTGGCCAAAAGGAATGTCCTGGGAAGAAGAAACAATGTGACCAAATTAGAGGCAGATTCTAAGGGAGATGTTCAAAGATGATATGTTGGGTTTTTGTTGGGCATAGTGATATTAAGATAAGTGCACAGGAGAAACTGAGAAACTAGGTTGAGCCAGATTGTGGTAAGTCATGGGGAAATATTAGAGATTTCTGAGCTTTGAAGTGACAAGTACACTATGTAATATCTGGCTTTTGGGGCCATAATTCTTAACCACTCAGAAATCTAATAAAATACTTTTCCATTTTGGAGTTCCAGTATCCATTCCTCTTGGCACACATTGTAAGAATCACAAAGCACTGTACTTAGGGGAGATATCAGTTTACATGTGCATTGGATACATAAGCTCTGTGGAGTTGGAGGCTGCCAGGGTCCAGCAAGTCTGCTGGTGTTTGCCAAGCATAAATAAATAGACTTTAATTTTTGTATACTACAAGCATTTGAAATATGCGCAGTGGTATTCCAGTCATTTTTAATTCTAATAGTCACTGATGAATGAAATTTTTAACTAGATAGATCCTAATTTTTATATTGCTTTAGTGATTTTTTAAAGAAAATATAGATTACCATGGTATTTCTACAAGTGCTAGTTTCTCAATAAATTTATTTTAGATTTGAAAAAAATATTTATGAATAAATAAAAATTACATAAATCTGACTACATTCTGTAGTCTGGCCCCACTGAACACCTTAGGAATATTATCAGTGCAGATTATAAATTTATACTAATCTCACAAGTCACTGACAATAAATTTGTTCTTTTTTTTTTTTGCAAGATTACATGCTTTTCAGAGAGTCTTATAATCAAATAGCTTTAGCAGCAAAAAAAAAAAAAAAAATCCACAATTTTAATTTATCTGAGCTGAAATTACTCCTTTGATCTAAAAATTAATACAGAGCTTGATTAAGAGATCCCTATTTGACACTTTCTCCTCCCCCTGTTATACAGAAAAGAATATTTCACTGGAATACATATGAGTATTGGACCATTTTGTGGTATGATTTATGGAGTATCACTGAGTTTCTGGGAATTGTTATACTTCATTTTAACAGTAGGATCCTAGAAATGAAGGGAGCGTATAACAGATTGTTATCATTTAATATTTTCAATATTGTCAGTTTGGGTGATTGTTCATGTGGGTTACCAGTCAAGGATGGAACACCCCCACGTCACTGTGGTATTCTTCCAGTAGATATAAATATTAGAAGGAAAATGAGCTGTGCTGTATCTTATGGTTAAGCTCCATAAATCAATGACTCCTAGATAAATAATGCATTAATCAAATCTTCCCAAGTAGAACTCTAATTGAGAACTTTGAAAATAAAAATGGGCTAGTAGTCGCAAAGAATCACATAACAAATGTAGTAACAGTTCTGCTCTTGGAAGACTCAACTCCATTATGTCTCACAAGTACACTTATCTTTTGCCCTGTTTTTGATCTAGATTTTTCCTAGATATTTTCCCTTTCTGTCAATTTTGCTTGATGTGAAATATCTTTGGTCCATGCATTCAGTAAAGCTTTATTAAAACCTTCTTTGTGTAAAGCACCACGCCTTATAGTGCCTCAAATATCAAGTCCTCCAATCTCTCTGATCACAGCCTGCCAGAGAGGCATAATTAGAGAACTGCTGGAAAAGTCCCCTGCCTAAAATATGTATATTCCTTCACCAGCCAGCCTGGCCTAATGCCAGTGACTGAAATTTTTCCTTTAAGAGGTAGTGTATTTTATTGAATTAATCTGTATCCTTGCTAAATTTGTCAGGATTTTAAAAAAAGGAAAAGCAAAGACATTTGAACAGAAAACAACAACAACGAAAAGCACATGAAATCAGGGTGAAGCAGATAGACCAAAAATACAAATTATAAAGTCCTGAACACTTACTAGAAGTGTTTGGTTCTAATGTTTTTGATATTTTTAGCAGGAGCCTGGGAGCGAGAATAAGAGAGGGAAAGGGGACCAGGAGGGATCAGTCACACGGATAACAAAATATTTTAAAATAAAGTAATTTAGAGGAAGCAGAACTATTTTCCCTTCCCCCGTGGGTCCTCATAAACAGAATATTTTGTGATTTAGTGATATAAGAATTCCAATAATATTTTAATAGTAAAACATCATTGAGTGCCATAGATCTGAGTCCCAGAGTACTTCAATGTAGATGGACCTCAGAGTATGTCAATAAATGCAGCTCTACAATAGACCCCATTGGAGAGTTATCAGACAGTAATTTGGTCCTCTGTGCTACAACACTGTCCTGGGGTCATACCTTGGAGAGCTAACGATTTAGGCATTAACACTGTATAAAGTAATTTACCCAATTGTTTTTTTCGTATAATCCCTAGAGTAGGGCTGACATTCTAGGAGTTGAAGGCCAAAGACAGAAAACTCAGCTTGGGGGAATAGCCTGGATGGGGGATTTGGGGTTGAAAACAAGAGTGACTGAAAAAGATGATTACTGCAGTGTTTCCCTTGGAGCTGGCCCTGTACATGGCCAGATTTTAAAAGTGCAAACTATTCTAAGATTGCATTTTTTGGGTCACCATGTTATGGAATACACAGATAAGAAGTTCATCAAGGACTTCCTAGCACAGGAATCCATTCTTTGAAAAAGAAAGGGATTAGTTCTTTTGGGGGTGGGGGTGGGGGTCAGCGATGGGAAATGAGGGGAGGAACAAAGATGAGAAATGTGTAGATGTACAACTACACTCAACAGTATATATGAATCTCAGGAAACATAATGTCAAACCAGAAAGAAATGTACAAAAGAGGGTACATTGATTTCATGTATATAAAGTACCAAAACAGATAAAGCTACCCTATGCTGTTAGAGGTAGTAGTTACCGTAGGGACAGGGCTAGTGACTGGAAGAACCAGATGGGGCTTTGGAGTGCTGCAAATGTTCAGCTTCTTGATCTGGGTGCAGAGAACACAAGTGTGCTCAGTTACCCATTGTGCTGTACATTGACAATATATGCACTTTGTGTATATTACATGTCAACAAAAAGTTTTTGTTTAAACTATAGAAACATCTCCCACATATTAGAATACTGCTAACCTAGTTATATGCCTCTGCTATCCTTTCTCAACTTTCCAGCATGCAGGAGAGAAATTGATCACTATGTCCAAAGAGCAAGATACTTATCATTGGGTTTCAACTCTTTCCCTTTTTTACTCTCAGATTTACCCAACAGAGTATATGTTTGTTTTTCCCTGCTGTACTGAGGTACAGAACTGCATTTAAGTAGCATGTTTAATGCTTGATGACATAATTATCAAATAACACCTTTATATTGTTATACAAAATGCCTTGCCCTGAGGGTTTCTCAAGGCTGTGCTTAGTCTTAACTGGGAACCAATGCCAATACTGAAAAATAAAGGGGCTTGGGCTGGGGCTGGGCATCTAAATAGGCTTTTCAGGAGTTGACGGGGGAAAAAAAAGTTCAGAACAGGAAAGAACATCTTGAAGGTGTACCATGAAAACATCTAATATGTTTGAATGCTAGAGTCAGTTTCTAATTTCAGACTGAGTAATTTCTCTCTCACATGTATTAAACTGTAAGAAAACATCTAATAAGATTTAACACTTCAAAGTCATTAGCCAACTAATTAACTAATGAATCCACATAACAGCTCTATGAGGTTTGTGTTAAGTATCTACCATCTCACACGTCTTGTGTTATTTAGAAACTCTTACAGGTCTTTTCATCTCTGCTCTTTTCAAAGTTTTTAAAAAGAACTAATTATTATCATGTCTCCAGTGAAGGACATGGATCAGATTTCTGTATTGAGAAGAGAAAATACAATGCTTTATGATGGAGTTTGGATGTATTGTCCTCCCAGAACCCAGGTGGAAATGTGATCACCAGTGTGGAGGTGTTGTGAGCTGTCTGAGTCGTGGGGACAGATCCCTCATGAACGGATTAATCCTCTCCCTGGGGGGTGGGGGGGAGTGAGTGAGTTCTCACTCTTTGTTCCCATGAGAGCTGGATGTTTAAAAGACCCTGGCACCTTTTCTCTCTGTCTCTCTCTCTGTCTTTGTCTCTCTCTCTCTCTGTCTCTTTCTCTCTCTCTCTCTTTCTCTCTCTCATCTCACCCCTCCTCCCCCCCCCACCATGGCCTTGTGATCTGCTTATACCCTCTGGCTGCCTGCCACTTTCCACCATGAGTAGAAGCAGCCTGAGGGCTGTGCCAGATGCAGCTGTCCCAGAATCATGAGCCAAATAAACCTCTGTTCTTCTTTATAAATTACCCAGTCTCAGGTATTCTGTTATAGCAACACAAAATAGACTAATACAGAATATGAAGTGAATTTCCTAAATCAGTCAAATAATTCAGTGATTTTCCTAGTAAATGTGACTTCAATTCCAGATATCCTTTGACCTCTATTATGTTTTGTTCACCCTGAGGAGAAAGAAAAATCAACTTGTGTGCCTGCACATGGTTAAGTGCTCAAGTTCATTGGCATTCTTCCTTTGTAACTCTTTGAATTATTTTCTTTTGCATAATTTGGCCATCATTTCACATATTACATGGGAATTTTTAAAAACATAAATATTGATACTGTGTTCCCTTTCTCCAAATGACTAAATTATTTCACACTAGAAATGAATTAGGTGCTAAGTTATACAAGCCCTTTAGTTTATACTACAAGAGTAATAGCATATTCTCTTGACCAGAGTATGGGGAGATGTGATATGTTCATGTTTTGGGAAGAAAAATGAAAGGGAAAAAAAAGGAAAGTTGTGGGGGAGGGTATGAGAGACTGAGAGAGACAGACATTCTGGCAACATTTTAAAGGGATTTGAAAGATAATGGAGCCAGTTCTTCAAGTACTGTATATGAAATGGACATGATGCTGAATAATTAGAAAAAACAGTACTAACATCAGCATTTTTCTATTGTGGTGCTAAGCAAAATTGTTACAGAATAATACTTAATACAGCAAGTCCATGAAAAGATATTAACGGAGGGTTTCCATATTTCTGGTAAACCCTTTTCAGGTTTGATTTAATGACTGATAAATTAAGCTCCAAGGACATTTAATCATTTCTGATAGATACCAGACTTGGCAATTTAAATATTTAATGTGAGAACTTCCACTTTGCCATTCAAATCAACTTGCTGCATTGTGAGAACATCTAGCAAAAGAGGGGAGAAAATTAACTGTTATTGAGCACCTGCTGTGCTCACAAACATATATTATTTCATTTATCCTCAAATTGCTCTGGGACATGAAATCTTGTTCCCTTTTTACAGATGAAGAAGCTGATACTATGCCATGCTGCTAGACTAACCAGGACTGTACCCCAGCTTTAACTCCAGGTTAAAATATTTCAAAGTCTGTGATCTCTTTATACCATGAAATGAAAGTAGTCTTCTATGAACAGATTTAATTTGAATACCTTTGAAACCCTGCAGGCCTTATCTGTCTTAAACTGGTTTTGCAGATATTCATATGTATATGCTGATGTACTGGTTTAGTAAAAACTTGGAAATAAGAATCTTTTCTGTCTTTTTTAAAAATTTCATTTGTCAGTCCCCTTTTGCAGCCACATTCAGCTTGTGTGGCTGGACTCTGGCTGGCACGGGCAGTGCGGCCAAGGCTGCAGCTGTTAGCATCCCCGCCTCCCATGCTCATCATGAGTTCTGCAAATGAACCCTGCAGACTGATATTGCATTCTGCAGTTTATTTGACAAATAGCTTTTGTGGCCTTTGATTTTTTCATATCACTCATAAATTCTGGTGACAGACTGGCTGTTTGTCAGATTCAAATTCCGTACATTTGAAAGGAAAGAGTTGAAGATCCCTGCATTCAAAGTGGACTCTCCCCTTAAGATTTATTTCTAAATTTTACTTAAATATACTTTGAGAGGAACCTAGGATATGCTCCTGGTGGTGCCTAGCTGCAAATTATATCTATCCTCATGTCATTATTCTTGGTAATACGTCTTGTAAAATGTACCTGAGAAATGTATTTCATGTTTATTGTGCTGCATTTTAGTGAGTCAAATTGTGTTTGGGCAGTATGTTTGCCTCTTCACGTTCTGCGTGACACTGGAGTAAAATGGAGACTGCGGTCATTCAGCTGCAGGCTCTAAGAAAGCCTGTTGTAACTGTGCATTTTAATTAACCGAATCAGCTGAGGAAATGTTGTCTCTCTACTGTGGTGTAGCTGTCTGCCTTGTAAAGTACCTCCCTGGATAAACAGAGGACTTCTATTTCTTAAACTGCCTTTCCCTCATGGACTTTAAGAGTGTTGGGCATCTTTTTTTTCTTAAATTACAGGTGGAGAAGGTTTAATGAACTCTAAAATGATTCTCTAGCAAACTCAGTTGCATTTATTACAACACTTTGAGCTACAGTATAGTTACTGCAGGATACATTCTACTATTGGAGCACACAGAAAGATTAAAAAACCTAAATCTGTTTTGTCATATTATCAGAGATGGCATCTGCAATTGGGTACAGTGGAAATACAAACTGAAGATGAAAAAGGTTTTTTTTTTCCCCTCCTTCTTTTAAACTAATCAGTGGGCCACTGTGAACCAAGCCAACAAAATGGGAGTAATTTAACCATTGATTATTTTTGCACAACACACTGCTGGATCTTAAAATTGAATTGAATATGAGGAGATAGTCACGGTATAAAGAATTCTGTGCATATTTGACCTCTGGATATATAATTTGTAGACCTCATTTTGAAAACTGCTGAATTCTAAAATTAAGGTGTTGGAAATTTCTCGCCTTTATGATTGGTTATAGTTTGGTTAATCACTGGGCTTCTTTCATTCAGCTGTCATCAGACACTCTATGCAGAATTTTTGAATCTAAAGTAGATTAATGCAAATTTCAGAACAATGGTTTTTCACCTTTTTAAACTATGTGCCATGGAACCCATATAGCATCCTCTATCTGAGCTGGACCAGGGATATTCTGGTACTGAAAATAAAAACAAATACAAAACCCGACCACTTCTTTTACTTTGTCCTCTTTAATAAGAATGGAAATGAAAAAATTTGAAAAAAAAATTTAAGGAACCAGATGATGCAGTGATCTTAGTGAAACCCTAGTATGGATAACTAAGAGAGGGACCGGGGAATGCAGTTCAGGGGAGATTGTTAAAAGTATAAATAAATTAGCGAGGAATTTCAAATAGAAGGTGAGAATATGGACTGCAAGGATCTCAAAACTCCTTATAGCTACAAGATTTTTATGAATAATGAAAGGTTTCATTTCAATTCTCTTATTACACATGCTGTAAAAATGAATCTCAGTTTATGGCAAATATTACCATGGTCCAGAGCCTGAGTGATACCACCATGAAAAGGAATACTTGAATGGTCTACAAATCTGCTCTTTCAAATCATAATGAAAATGCAACTTAAAAATATATTAGGGAGGATATCATTTCTATTTCTGAAATTAAACTACAATTTACAAAATTATAGTTCTTCATTTATATCCAAACAAAGCTGTTGAACACAAATAGAATTTTTTACTTCTTTTTACATTATGTTATTAGACAGTGTCATTTTAATTATTGCTTTTCTAAGAGATAAGAACCATTGGTATTTTCCTGTTAACTCAATCTGAAGGCACATATTCAAGTTGTATAGATTGACTTATAAATAAAAGTTGGATAGAGAGAGAAATTGAAAGAATTTTTAAGTGGAGATGAGAGAGAGAAAAGAAATTCAGTGAAAAGGAGTGTGAGGATAAACAGAAGGGAGGAAAGGAGAGACTCAGCAAAGGGCAGATGCTTCAATCCTATATGATCAAACATGTCTTTTGCATAACCAACATGTAGGAGGTAAAAAACGATGAGCATTACTACTAGTCAACTTCTGAGTATTTGAAGTTTGGAGACTCCAGTACAATAGTTATTTGGCAATGTGTATAATCAGAAAGCATCTGATGTAGTCTCTGTGATAGTGTAGGGTGCCCTTTTCTATGGTAAGAGAGGAGAGATCTCAGAATGGGTCTAAAGCAGAAGCCTTGTAGAACTGAGAATGTGATAAGGAGACATTCAAGCCAAAGAGCAAAGGACTTGACCCAGGAGGAGGTAGGCAAAGAAAGGTCACAAGTATTTGGTGTGCATAACAAAAGTTGACTACCCAGCCTCCACTAAAATTAAGGTGCATGAGTATTCATATTTAGAATTCAATATTCTTTTGTCTTACAATTTTTCTTAGCTCTCAGTCACTTTAACATACCCCCTGAAAAGTTATAGCTTTTGTAACTATCGCAAGGAAAATGATTGGTAGATTATTAAAAACATGGAAGCAGTTTAAATCAGAACATGATTTTTTAAAACTATATTTCATAAGAACAATTTTTGAAACTAGCTAATTGATAAATGAGAAGACCGTATAGAGTAGAAAAGTTTACAAGAAATAAAAGCAAAAATATGTATATTAACTATGTAAATAAATATGAGGTTGATACAATTAAATTTCTATAGAGTTGAAATATTTGTTCTAGATTGTTTAGTTGTTAACAACAACTTAATAATAATGACCAGAAAATCAGCTCAACAAACATCCACCATGAATAGAAGACTGTACCAATCACCACTAGAAGGAGAGAGAAAAGATAATCCATTTCTTCAAAAAAGCAATATAGACACTTTAATAACTCTAACACAGGCAGTCTGTGATGTAGTGTCTGATAGAGGTAAAAGATACCATGGAAAAAGGAAAGGGCAAGATTAAGAAGACTTCTTGAGTAAGCAGAATTTGAGTTGGATCTATTATAGAAATGCTCAGAAATTGACAGGAAGACTTGGGAAGGAGAAAAGGCATTTTTCACAAAGGAAACTGCTCGAGCAAAAGCACAGCATAGAGAAGCATGTGCTACTTCCAGAACTGGCCAGTGTTAGAACGTGGGAAATGGGATGTAAATAAAGGTGGAGATGTAGCTGGGTGTTGTTAGGAGGTTTAAGATGTTGGTTTTATATTTCAGCATCATTCTTCAGTATTAAACATGTGCTCAGGTGCCCCTGAGCTTATAGCAGTTTAGATTCGATTTCTTGAAAGTCTGCCAGCAATCTATTGATTATTCTAAATAAAAATAGGTAGTGGAATATGACTATTAAAGCACATAGTAGTACTGAAATTCTTAGCAGTTGAAGCTAATAAAGAGAAGAAAAAAGTTACTATTATGTGTCAAGCTCGGTATTAAGTGATTTTTATCTAAGTCTTTTCAATTAATTTCATAGGACCTTTATGATTACTAAATTAAATCATATATGAAATGTTCCTACCAAAAATAGAAAAAATATTCAAGAAATGCTGATATATTGCCTTCTTGTAATAATCTTGTGGTAGTTAGATTGTTTTATACATTTTCTTTCTTTTAAGATGAAGTTAAAGGCTGGCCCCGTGGCTCACTCAGGAGAGTGCGGCGCTGGTAGCGCCAAGGCCGTGGGTTCGGGTCCTGTATAGGGATGGCCGGTGCGCCCACTGGCTGAGCATGGTAAGGACGACACCAAGCCGAGGGTTACAATCCCCTTACCAGTCAAAAAAAAAAAAAAAAAAAAGATGAAGTTAAGACTCGGGTTTTGCAGTTGTTAAGTCCCAGAACCAGAATTCAAACTAGTTCTTTCTGGATCCATAGCCCAAGTTTTTCTAGTATGCAAAGTTTTCTCTCCATGGAGAAAAACTAAGGAAAAAGCCAGTGGATAATGGCAATTAGCTGAAGAAATTCATCAAATATAGTTTAGTAAATGAAACAAGGATTATTTGTCCTACGTTGGTTCCTTTGGGAAGGTCCACCTTCATGTTTGAGCAATATACAGAGACATCTATGTAGGAATATTTCAGGGGTTCTTGCAAAGCCATTTGCCCCAGAAACACTTTCCGCAACCCTGCTGGTTATGCCTGCTCTTCATATGTGACTTTCTTACCTTTGCTAAAGTCTTTTATATCTGTTGAAATGTAAGTGCTCTTGCAAGGAACAATAATACTGCTCTAGCTATGGGAGTAGACATTTGGTAAGGCAGAAGGAACTGAGGTAACCCAGGTACCTCTGGATGGAGGGATTTCAGTATGGACAATCCTGCTAAATGGAGGAAAACATGGAAAGAGGAGGCTGAAAAGGCAGGAGGCACATACCCCAGATTTGACTAGATTACACTTGAGAGGCAAATCCAGTCCGTCTGTCTGATCATTCCACCCAAAAAACTGACAGATTACCCTTTTACTTTCTGACATGTTCAACATTTGATTGGGAATTCTAGAAAATCAAGAAAAGAGAAAAGAGTTGCAGGCAGAATACAAAACAAACAACCAAAAAACCTCTCTATTAGAAATGGGAAAGCGGGAGGAATGTGAAGCTTAAATTTAAGAATACAGTGACAAACTTAGAGGGTAAACCAGCTGTTAAGAAAGTGAAAAATAGGGTGTTCATCATTTGGGGTTATTTTTAAGATTGAGAAATATATAATATGTGCTTTTGACTTTTTTAAAAGTCTATTTTCATTTTTTCTTTTTAATTTATAGCTAGCTTAATGCTCTTGCATTTCAGTGTAAACTAATAAAGACCTCACACATCTCTGTGTGGTAGAACATAAAAATGACCAGAGTAAAGCCCATAAAAATATATGTAGATGTTTACATTTTACTACTTAATCCTCCCTGTAAAAGTCCATAGTACTAACTGCATGTTGCCTTTTAATGACATTAGATGGGCTGGAGTGGGTGCCACAGTCTGGGAGGAAGACTAGACTGATATTAGAATTTAGCTAGCAGAGAGATACCCTACTAGTAAATCATTGGAAATCATTTTCTAAGGGGAACTAGAGTTGTATAATTTGTCTTGAGAAACCTTGTATGGATGGGGTATGAATTATTTTAGGGCAGTCCTATAAAGAAGTAAGAAGGTATAGGATTAATGGGTGAAACTTATAGGAATACAAAGTCAATAAAGGGCTGTGTTCTTATATTTTTAAAAACTATCTGAGCTCAGGAAAGGCATAAAAGGCTTCTTATCAAATTATGAGATAATATATATAAATTCCTGGTACATATTAAGGACTCAATTATACACACACGCACACAAATGTGTAATAAGATATGGATAATCACCTTACAAGAAGCACATAAAACTTTTTCCAGCTTGGTAGAAAACACAAAATACTTATATAATATCATCTCTGCCATATTATGTAAATCTTTAAATATTCTATTTTAATCAGAATTCAATGATGTTATTTAACCAACCATTGGATATATGGCAGTACCCAAACCAAGTATTTACCTTTTCACATTAAAATTTGTAAAATTGGGCAAAATCTCTTTCATAAATTGATGAGTACATGTCAACACTGAACTCAAAGTGCTAAGTAAGTCTTTAAACTTCTTAGTTTTCACTCTTGTAATCGTATAGGTTTGTCAGCATTTTGAAGCCACCCTACTTCTTAAAAATCAACATGTATTCTATAAGTATCTTTTAAAATTCTTGTGAGATTCTGGTTGATTACATCAAAAGGAGGTGGTGGTGGTGGTAAGCATGTCCCTTCTTTCAGAAAATATGACATGTCAATATTAATAACCAGAAGTAACTTTTAGTTACAGTGGGACCACCTACCTGAAGATAGCCTCACTGCATATACTATAGCCTCAACTGTCTCTGGACATTTCCTCTTTACCCCCACCTTCATTAATAACCCTGAACACCAAGAGTGCTGAATAAAGATTTATATTTAATTGAGGTCCTTTGTCTTTTATTGGCAAAATGTATTTTACACCCCAGATAGATGTAATTAGTGTGATGAAGCTTTAAGAAAATTTGCCTCTGCTAAATGTAGTATTTGCTTTATCATTTTATATGTGAGGTCAAAAAATTTGCATTTTATCCTGGAGAAGATGAATTCTGATTGTTGGTATAAGTGATTTTGCTTGGTGAAATACAATTGAGTACTTCCATACATAAAGTCCTATACGTTGTTTGCTAGGAGTCAGTTAATTAAAGAGGATAATAGTAAGATTTAATACTATGCTAGACTGGTAATTCAACTATGTTTCCTCTTTCTTCCATTGAAAATCAAAAGATACTGTAGAGGTGTTTTGCAAGGTGTAGCAGAAAGAGAGAAGGGACAGCCAGCTTTAAATTTGTTTTATATTGTAATATTTAACAAGTAACTTTTCTATTGGAGATATGCCACTCCTTTGAGTGAAATGACCAAATTGTGTTGATTTATGTGGGGGAAGACTTTTTTTGTGATATAGGAAGTACAGTACTCTTACATATAAAGAGAACAATAATTTAGGAGTGGGAGAAAAGAATAAAGGAAATTCCTTCCTGGGAGGAGTGGGAGCCCCTGGCAGGGGCAGGAGGTGGGGAACATAGAGAATTGTCAATAAAGTTATTAATTTTTATTACAACATTAGATAAAATAGAAGCACTTTTTCCCCCCCAATAAAATGGATTATTATTACTTACAGAAGTTCTGTTGTTAGCAAAATATGGTTGTAAAATAGATTGTCTCTGCTTAGTTTATACTGTGACCCAGATATTCCTGTTCTCTCTGTTTTCCTTGAATTCTCCTCACATGTTCAGGAAATCTGACTCAAGAACATCCATCTAAGCAAAATTTGGGTCCAATTCTATAGACCATTGTGATTAGGGAGACAGTCACTTTCATATGTGTATTAATTTTTTGTTAGTTTTCAAGAGCCATTTAATAGAAACTATTTAATTTCCATCCATTCTATTTCTCTTACAACATTTGTAACTTATGCTTACTGATATTATTTTTCAGGCTCATAGTTTCTCTCAACTGCCTTAGATTTTTAATGTGGATAGCCAAGAGAATACAAGATTAGCAAAGCTCCATGAGTTTGCTACAGATATAGATTCTAATGAGAACCCAGGAATAAAGGAATAGAAGAAGCAACACAGTTTCTGAATTTTTCATTTCTCATGGCTCAATTCTCATTTGTTGTCTCTGGAACTCATTTTGTCTCAGGTTTCATGGCCTGATGATTGTTTCTGATGTTAATCTAAATCCACACTTTAAATAAACTATTTGAGTTTTCATCTTGGTAAATGTCAAGGGAAGAAAAGATATTTCATGCACCTACAGCATCCTGAAAATCCTTGCCAAATGCATGAATCTGACTCTGCATTATCCTTCCCCAGAAGGAGAGCATAATTTCATTATCCATGAATCATCACCTCTTAGACTGTAACATCATTGTCAGAGAGCCTAATAGAACCAGTGTTCAGCAGGCTGAAGAAGGGGAGGAGAGAGAAAGCACTGAGGCAAAGCACAGGTCACTGGCACAGTCAGCACACTGGAGAGTTCTAAAGCCCGCAAGGGAGGCCTCCCTCCCTTGATAGTTCTGATATACCCACTGACCAGTAAATAACTGATGCTGATCCCTTCAATATTAATATTGAAATGTTTTCCCCAACCTAAATTCATTATATTTCAGTATCCTGACTATAGATAATATTAACTCTCTTAATAAAAATATCAGAATGTTTAACCAGCACTGATGAGTATACACACTACAAAATACATCTTATCAATTCTTATTGCATTATTACTTACTTTTCATCTTTGGACACTTATTTCTAGCCCTTAGTACCAGTTTTAATGTTCTGGCATTACTAAAAAAGTAAATATGCAAAATAAAACTTTCAAAAGTTACATTATAATTATATTTCGCAGGGAAATAAACTGAATAAAATTCAATATAATGTACAGATCAAAAAATATATGTTGTAAACCATGTTTACATAGGGATTCAGAATAAAAATCTAGTGTATGGATAGCTGTAGTTAGTCTAACCAGCCACTGGAGGTCACTGCCGCTCCACAGATATACACTTTATTGCACGTCTACTTGGGTAGTTGACTCACCAAATCAAGTTTAAAATGGTTTAAATTCTTTGAAAAGATGTAATGTCAACATCCTTGGAAAATACAAACTCATTTAAAAGGAATATATCTTGCATAGGCATTGCTCAGAAGACTGTGGCACTGGGACTACTCACTCCACGCTGCGGTGGTAGCCCTATGCATATTGGAGTTAATAAAAATGGGAAAAAAAACCCACATGCAGTTCAAAGAGACTAAACTCTATTTCCCTTCTTTTGATAAAGAATTCAAAGTGCTCACTGAGTCCATTCCGCATCGACGCATCTCTGTAGTTTAGTGTTGTCACCTTTGAGGGAACTCAGATATTTCATGTAATTAGCACTAGAACAATGAATATCAATTACATTTCTCTAATATACAATGAGTTTGAAATGCTTATGGAAATAGATTTATCCTATGTAGTCCAGAAAGTGCCATGGCGTGGAGGTGAGGGCAGCAGCTTCGATCAGGAGAACATTCGCTAGCTGGCTTCGTGAAGTTTATGTGGTGACTAATTGTTTAACCAATAAGAATTATATATTTGTGCTCAGAAGATACTGAGAACTACAGAAGCTCCATTCCCAAAGGAGGGGGGGAAGGAAGAAAGAACTTTTTTCCTTGTAATTCTTATGTCCCAAATCAAAATGAGTTTTACCACCTAAAAGATTTTATTTTGGTGCTTATCTTTTATTAAATTTATAAGTAGTTCAAGTTAGGCATTAAAAATAATCAGCCTTCAAAATGTTCGTCATTAATTTAATCTTATATCACATTTTACACACTGAGTTGCTTTGTTTTAGAAATACTTTCAATATAGCAAGCATATTTTATATATACTATTAGCACCACAGCATCAAGAGTTTGCAAGAATTCAAAAATGTAAATATAAATATGCCTTGCCTAAACATATTTGGTATCCATCCCAAATGAGGCAGAAGTTCAAGTCAAATAATAGAAATGGGCTTTTTTACTTTAACACTGCATTTAATTAATACAGTCATCTTCAGTACAGATAAAAATGATCCCGGTCAAGGAAGATTTCTTTTTTAGATGGAATATGTATTTACTGACACTTTATGAAAAATATAAAATTACAACTTCAGTGAAAAACACCACAGTAAGCTCAGGCATCCAGTTCATAATGCTGTAATGAAATATCTGCATTATTAATCACTTGGGAAATATGTGACTATTGGCCATTAACAAATGTATATTCAACAATTATTCTTGGGTAAACATATTGTAGCTATGATGTTTCTCTGAACTGGCATCTATTTTAAGATTTAGTAAAAATCAAAGAACCTTGAGAAATCCACTTAATGTTTCTTTATTGCTTATAAAAGCATGATTTTAATAATCTGGCTTCCTCACAATTATATTTCATGATGACTTGCCCAGATTTTTCCTCTCAGCATATGAAAAACCCAAACTATATAAAAATTCTGGTAAAAATAGCGATTCACTTTTTCTTTTCTGCTGCAGTGATTCTGTTTTGAAAGAACAGGGACATGGTTAAAGATGTGGGGCTTGGCAAGCCAAATTAAATGAAACATACTCAATGTTGCAATTCCTGATGTTTGTTCCTATAATAGAACTGTTCATTTTAGAGAATGAAAGCAGATACAGACTAAAGATATTTTTCTAAAATCTTAATGGACTGTAGTTCAAGTTACTTAATACAGAGGCTCTGGCATTTGTGCTGCAGTCAATAAACTTTCACCAATGACATAAAAACATGCATGCAGCTTGCAGATTGCCAACAGGGTCTGTACAGAATTTTACTAATGGATGAGTTCACAATACGGATGAACACAGGGACATGGTAAAGTCAGCAATAGCAAAGCAAAAGAGAACTGTCATAGTGTTGATCTTTTTTCTTCCAAGATTTATTTAATACATTTATTAAGGTATTATCAAAGTTAATCCTTTCAAGGAGGCTATTGGTGGAAAGATGTCTTAGAATGTGTTCTCTTTACCCATTTGAATAAAGTGTCAGTCATTAAGGAACCAGTGTGTGCAGGGCACATAATGGAACACAACAGGACAGCCTGACAAATCCTGAACAGAACGGGAGAGAGTGAATGATTCCGCTGACTACATCAGGGTCTTTGAAAAAGCTGGGAAGAGAAAGCTCCCAACTACATGCATGTAGCAAGCTGCCTATCCATTTGCAAATCTTACCTCTGAAGACTCCCTAATGTGAGGAGCTGTGGAGAAATCTGCCTCCTCCAATTTGCCTCTTGGCTATTGAATTAATTTATTTATTTAGGAAATGTACAGGCTACAAGAAATTGTTGGTGAAACCTCTAGTCTGATTTTACAGAGATGGGTTTCAGAGACAAGGCTTTAAGTCCAAAACTTTGTATTTTTACCATCTCCTCACATCTTGCAGTTGTCTACTTGCAGTATTTCAATCGTTCAACACCTCCCCTACGATTGCCTTATAGTAATTCAGACACTTCTGGAAACTGCTCACGGTGCTGTCTGCTTTAACCTGGCACCATCTTTTGATAGTTTCCTGCAATTTTCTTTTTAAGCCAGGATTGTTTTAAAGGCTCCATGTGTCTCCAAAATGTCCCTATACTCAAGTCATCTCCTAGAATCAGTTCAAGATCTGAGTACCTGGGATCATTTACCTTTTTCCTTGATTTGTCAAAGAACTGCAAACCTCTTGGAACTGTAGATTTGTTCCTACCAGAAGGAGAATAACAGCAGATGTGGGAAATTACTATAAAAGAAGTTTTATCTTAAAACAAATGTGACATTAATGGAATCAATAAAGGGTCTTATACAATAGGCATTATATTAAGCCAGAGTTCAAGCTTCACATTGATTGTGGTATTTAGATTTCAATGGGCTGATTATGTATGAGAGGAAAATGACCAGTATTATGAATGCACTAAGATAGACAGGGAAGGACCTTGCCAGCAAAGTGAGAGGGGGGGTGGGGGAGGGGGCGCCACGTTCCCTTTATAGTCGCCAGAGTTCAATAAAGCACCACTTATTTCCCAGCTTTTAAGAGCGCTTTTTATCACAATGGTTCATACCTCACACTCCCTGGAGCCTGATTTGTTATAGGTGCAGGGTCCTGTCCCATTCAGCAGCATCTCGCTGGTCTCCGTGTTGGTGGGTTTGTAATCTACATAAAATTCCTGGGTGCTGGGAGTCATTTGCTTTAGGGACTGTCTTTTCTTTTTCCTGTGCCTTCGCATGAGGGAGCGCTGCTGCAGCTGCTTCATGCTCGCAGGGTATCGCTTCCACGACACGTAGATAACGAGCAGGATGACAAGCACAGACAGGAAAAGGGCCACACTCCCCGCGATGATTTTATGGAAAGAGATGTGCTCTGTGTCAGCATCGGTCTCTGGGCTGGGCTCTGTGGCTCCCACCGTCGGGGGTAGAGGGGGCTTGCTCTCATGCTTCGGCCTGGGCAGTTTGGGCTTAAACGTCGGCTTCGGGAGAGCCCTGCCCAGATCAAACCTCTCCGTGGTACTTTTGCCACAGATGCTATAGTTCTTCACTGCGTCGATCACATTTACTCCTTGCAGCTCTTTGGGACTGGCACAGATAATTGTATTCTCCCTCAGACCTTTAAAACTTTTCAGCCAGTTTACCAGGGAACAAATATTTCTGCTGCATTCCCATATATTCCCGGCAAGGCTGATGTCATTGAGGGATATCCAAGAATCCAAAATCTCTTGACCAATAAATGTGAGCTTGTTGGAATCCAGGTTGAGGCGCTGCAGATTTGGGACACACTGGAAAACACTAGGTCCACTAAAAGCTTCGATCTCATTGCCTGATAAATCAAGCCTCTGTAATGAGCTCCAGGTCCAGGACATTGTCTGTCCTATGACACTGATTTTATTCCACTGCAAGTAGAGGTTCTGGAGGCTCACCAACCTTGGAAAAAGGGCCAGGTTGAGCTTGGAAAATTGATTGTGCTCCAGGTGAAGTTCTTTGAGTCTGATCATGCCAGCAAAGACATTCCTGGCTAAACTTCGGATCCGGTTGTATCCCAGGTCCAAAAGTTCCAGGTTGCGACAGTCTTGGAATATTCGCACAGGGATAGTTCTCAGGGAGTTAGATCGTAAATGTAAACTCAGCAGCTTCCTCAAGCCCCGAAACTGTTCGGATCCCAGAGCATGCAGCTGATTATAGGACAGATCCAAGTTCCGTAAATTTGTCACAGGTCTGAAGGTATTGTTAAGAAAATAGGAGATTCTATTGGAACTCAGGATCAACTCTTTGAGTCTGCGTATTCCATTAAAAGCATTCTCGTCAATATTGCTGATATGGTTATGGTCAAGATATAGCCAGGTGAGCTGGTTGAGCCCTTTAAATTGATTATACTTCAGTTTTTGAAGGCTGTTATAGCGAAGGGACAAACCTAAGCAACCAGCAGATAGACTTGAGGGTATCTCCTGTAATTTCTGAGATTCACAATATACCATTTTGCCTTCACACCTACAGCCCTTAGGGCATCCTCGTTCAGCAGAAGACAGCATTGTCAGTAAGACAGTGGGGGCTATAACCAGTGCTACAGCTGATCCGCTCAGTAGCCTAATTACATTGAAACCTGGAAATAAAAACAACTTAGAAAAGTTATCCCCCTAAAAAAGAATTCATTTTTTTAATCAAGCAAATATAGGCATTTTCATCTTAAAAGAGTTTAAATCTAGATAACAACATTTAACATGAAATACCATCTCTTTGTAATTTAAATAGAATTGCCTTTAGGTTTTTTTTTTTTTTTAACAGTTAAACAAGGAAACATGTCCACTAAGCAAGTGAATTTATAATTTTAGAGCAGAGCAAGGTAATCTCTAAAATAATTAAGGCAGAATTATTACACAGACTAGAGGTTTTTTTGTTTGTTTGTTTTTTAGAAGGAAAGAAGAAAAATGACAAAACATACCCATCCTTTGTATTGTTCAAAGGTCGTCCTTAGGTCTTTTGCTTTGGCTTAGGGGCCACTTGCATGACAGCCCCTGTCAGCTGCACTGTAGTGAGTCAGGGCTCGCTGACACCCAGGAAGAAAAATTGGACCCCTTGGGAGATGGACCGATTTTGGAACATTATTCTTTGCCAGCCACGCAGTACACTCCAAGAACAAATAAATCCCAACACCGCATTCGCAGCAAAACGTCAAAATCTTCCTAGGTAATAGGATCTTCATGGATATTACGTTTTTGCATCTTTACAGTTTTTTTTGGGGGGGGGGGTGTAAAAAAAAAACTGGCTTCTACAATTTCTTCTTATCGGAAAACATGATGTATTCCTCCAGGCAACGTGGGGCTACCTGAACTGCTACATCTGTATTCCATAGCCCAGCAGCTCCCGTGATGAGCACCCAGTTCAGTCACAGAGCTGCGTTGAAGCCCAGAAGGCAGGAGAGCCCCGTACCGCACACACACTCAGCTTACTTCTGCAGACTGTCATTCTGAAAGCCGCTTGGACTGTTGCTTTGGTTTCAGTGAATGCAGTCTTATGTAAAGCTGCCCCCAGTGGTGAAGAACATTACGGGCATGTGCAGAAACGTCTCTCTTTTATCTTGCAAATGAGCAGGCTCTGTGCTGAAAATGAATGATTCTTTTAGGTGGCTCAGTAGGAATTGAATGGTCACCGTAATCAATAACTAGCAACATTTTCTGTGATTTCCAAATCTTGTTCTACAATTTGGCAACGTCTTTATTGTCTGCATCCACTTAATGACTAAACATGTGCTGCCCAGAGTTTTTCTGAAGCTTGACATTAAGTTCACACAGTGAATGTCAATTTTTCTTAACCTTAACATAGACTTTTAACTGAAATTTATAAAATGAATTATTGAGCTTTGACAGAGAAGCGTTAACTGCCTACCTATTTGACCTGTTGGAGTCACAATGATTATATTATGCAAGGTGTCTCAGGATTCTAGAACATGTGCATTTTGAAATAGAGGGGTAACTGATACCATACAAATTAATGGGCCCAAGAGCATTTCTGGTTTTCCCACAAAATATATAGTTGGTTTTATGGCTTATGCTTTGATTTTTTGTTTTGGTTGCTGTCATTTTTTTTTTTTTTATTAATTAGAAGAGAAATAAACCATTTTCAGTGCCATTTTTAGAGTCAAGATCATTTAGTTTATAATTTATCGATGTTGCTGCTATTTATTTACTAATAATATTTGTTGAGCACTTTCTAAGTGCTTTAAATGGGCTATCCGGTTTTATCTTTAAATAACAGTATGATAACCTCCATGTTAAAGGTGAGGAAACGGGGACTTGAAGAGATAACTTGCTCAAGGTCAAATGGCAAACAAGTTGCAGACTGAGATACAGAATCAAGTCACTCTTATGCTTGGACTGCTAACCCCTAGACGATCTTGTTCAAAACATTGTTATCTTCATTTAAAAAATGAGTCAAGTGCAAATTAGGCTGATTAAGGGATTGGGACAGGGAAGTTGTAATCAACAAATTCTTGTTTCTTCAATAGAATTGTATAAACTTCTTTGGTCTGAGGCTCCTAAAGAAGTATTATTAAAAACTGAGGTGGGGAGATTTAGTCTAGTGATTGAGTACAAATTTTGGCCTCTACATTTATATACTGGATACAACTTACTAGCTATGTAATCTTAAATGGCTTATTTATCTTCTCTATGCTTCAGTTTTTTCATCTGCAAAATGGGCATGATAATAAAAACATACTTCATCGAAATGTTCTGAGAATTAAGTCATCTTAATATCTGTAAAGTACTTAGAACAGTATGTGACACATAATAAGCTTGTATTAGCTCTTTGAATAATATCAACTTTATTGCATTTGCTGTTATTGCCTGTTGTTTAGTACTGAATATTAACTGTACTGTCATTAACTCCAAAGTACTAGTTTAACAAACACTTTATATTGTGCACAATGGATTTTCAAGATTCACTCAGTCTTTCCTTCTTTGATGAGAAAATTTCCTATATCTCCATTATTTCCACTTTACCTTTAAGATAAACCTTTTGGTTCTATGGACTATTACTAATAATTTTTTTCCTAAGTAATATTCTTTATTTTTATAGCAGTTTTAGGTTTATGAAGATATTGAGCAGAAACTACAAATAGCTTCCATACACCCCCCCCCACGTATATACAGTTTCTCCCATTATTAATGTGTTACATTAGTGTGGCACATTTGTTGCAATTATGAACCAATATTGATATATTAACTCAGTTTTACATTAGGGTTCCCTCTTTGTTTTGTAAAGTTCTATGGGTTTTGCCAAATGCATAACGGCATGTATTCACCGTTACAGTATCATATGAAACAGTTTCGCTGCCCTAAAAATCCTCTATGCTTTACCAATTCATTCCTCCTTCCCTTTCTTCCTCCTCCCATAAAGCCCTGGCAACCACTGATTTTTTTCCCCCTATAATTAATGTTTGATCCTTTCCCTCCCTAAAGCAGAATATGATAACTTCTGTCCCAGGAAGATGGCCATTTTGTTTACAAATAAATGTTATCCTTTAAACAGTTTGCCTTGCTAGTCTTTGCTAGGTGAATTGGCTGTGGAAACCCCTGGAGAGCTTTCATATTCTCCAAGGATAAGAAGTTTAGAAAAGATTAGTCATGATCATCATCAGCTATTTATAGGGCAGTGGTCCCCCCCCCACACCAATTATTCATGCTACAAATGCATGTAAAGCATTCACAGAACTTGTTAAAAGACAGATTTTCCAATCTCTCCACCAAGATTCTGATTCAGGTGGATGGACAATTGTCTCAACAGTTTTTGATAGACAAGTAGGTTTAAGGAACTCACTGCAAAGGAATGATTAAAAATAATAAAATTTCTCCTAGTAGGAAGAGAGAGTATGCAAACTTAGGACCCTGGAATTTAAGTTTCATGAGGACAAAGACAATGTTCTGTCTACTTTAGTTCCCCTAATACCTACAATAGCACTTGGCACAATATAGATACTCATAAATATTTATTAAATAAATAAATTTTTATGGGGGTCACAAGTGTAATGGATGTAGTATAAACCGGTTATGTAATGTTGATTTTCTATACATGGGATTGAGACCTAGAGATTTCCTTGGCCAGTGAGATTAGAACCAATTTTGGAGAAAGTATTCATACGGGATGTGTATGAAAAGGCAAAAAACCAAAAAGAAGGAAACTTAGATGATCAGCAGGTGATCTTCACTTTTCATAGAGACATCTCTTTGTAGTTAAACCATACATTTCATGAGAACAGTAAATATGCTTTTGAATATTCCCCTTGGCACAGTACAGAAGGGTAACACTGAGCCTTTATCGTTTAACATCCCAAATGGGGCTTGACAACTTGTATCTCTCAAAAAAGGCTGAAGGGAATCATATTTATATCCTCTGTCATACCTTTGTTGCTTGCAAGCTTCTGATTTTTATCCTCACTTTCCCTGCTTCTCAATGGGAAGTAGCCATTGAGAGTTCTGTTTTGCCCAACAGCTGCAGAGGACCACTCTAGGAAGGCTGGAGGACCCATCAACTTTGTGATTCTTGTGCTTCACTCCCTGGTGACAGAGTGTGGTACATAATGAGCCTGTTTTACTACATTCTCAGGAGAGGAGCCTATTGAGAATGTAATTCTCTTACTTGCTATTCCAGAGACAAGTCTTCTTGTATTGTTTAAAGTAAATAACATTCTCTGCTGAGTTACATACCTTGGTCTTAGTTTTCAGACATTTTTCTGGTAACTTGATGCCTGATCTTGTCTTGCTCCATCATTATGACTTCACTCTTTTATCTCTTATTAGATCTTATAATTGACATTTCCTGTTAATACCGACCATTAGTCTTTTTCTCTGCAGTAGTCACTAGCCAGTCTCGGAGTGTGTTGGCCTTTAGGCACTCTGTGTGCCCCTGCCTTGGCATTAGCTCTTAAGCTGGCATCACCACCAGGTCTGTCCTGGTTCAGGGTAATGAAGTGCCTGAAAAAGAAAAATTATCCATGATGCTAGTTGAGAAATTTAAAAATAAAATGATGCAATTCTAAGCCACACTGAATATTTGAGGCTGTAGAAATCACTCCAAAAACATAGAGTAGTCCCTCAAAAGAACAAACATGTTCTATAAGATTTTAGTAACTTACTGGTATACTTTTTAAAGTTTAACCTCCTTTTACTTGTAGACTACAGAAAGCTGATTATTTCTGATGTGCCTTTCAAAAGAAGCAAAATTATACTACATTATATATTTTGCAACATCTTTTGCACTTAACACCATGTACAGAGCAAACCATAAACTATCTGACAAGTTAAATTTCCCTGATGAATCTAGGGCCTTAATGATTTATACAGTTATAAAACATAGTGTCATCTATCTAAAGACATTTTTTAATTGCACTTATAGTACTTCAAATAGCTAAACATATTTTGTTTGAATCTGGTAAATAAATCAAATTTTAGCATATAATGCCAAATTTTAGTTCAATATGAAACTTAGCTACCAAATATAAACTTACAAAATCAGGACCCAAAGAGGGTATACTGATATCTTGAAAGTGGCTTGCCTCAAAAATTTCATTTATTTAACAGTTATGTAGTATGAATACCTACTATGTGCTAGACACTGTTCCAGACACTTTATAGACCAGTGTACAAAATAAAGTTCTATGTACTTTTGAAGCTTACATTCTAAAGGGGTAAGTAAGGTAGATAATAAAAAAGCATAAATAGTATATTAGTTGGTAGTATGTACTATGTAAAAAAGAAAAGTAAAAGTATAGAGAAGATTGAGTGTATAAGGGGTGAGGTCGATTGTAGTTTTAAATAGAATGGTTAAGGCCGTTAAGAAAGTGGCTTGAGCAAACCCTTGAAGGAGATGAGCTTGTTAGACTTAAATACATATATGGGGAGTGGCCAGTGCAAAGGCCCTAAGGTGCAAGCAGATAGTGTTTTCAATGAACAGCAAGGAGGCCAATGAGCCAGAATGGAGAGAACAAGTGGTAGAGTAATTGGAGAGGGAGTCAGAAAGGTACTAGGTAATGGGTCATGGAAGGCTTTATTCGGGAGAAAATGGGGAACCAACTTGAGATTTTGTGCAGAGTAAAGATGTGATTAAGTTTTCTATTAAAAGGATCACTTCCATGGACTGAACGTTTTCACCACTCCCCCCACCCATTCATATATTAAAACCCCAACCTCCAGTGTGATGGTATTTGGAGACAGAGATTTTCTGAGGTAATTAGGTCATAAAATTGGAGACTTCATGATGGGATTAGTGGGACTGTAAGGATGAGAAGAGATATGAGAGAGCTTGCTGCTTCTCTCTCTCTGCTCTTGGGCATGTGAAGATACAGGAGAAGGCAGCTGTAAACAAGAAAAAATCAGGCCCTGTCTAGACACCAGATCTGATGGTGCCTTCATCTTGGACTTCCCAGCCTCAAGAACTGTGAGAAATGAATGTTTGTTGTGTAAACCTCCCAGTATATGGTATTTATGTTATAGCAGCCCACATTGACTAAGACAAATCATTCTTGCTGCTGTTGTGGGAATAGACTCTAAAGGGCAAGAATAGAAGCAGGGAGGTCAGTAAGGAAGATATTGCACCAATCCAGGTAAGAGATGATGGTGCTTGAGCCGGTGTGGTAGCAATGGAAGTGGTGAGAATTGGTTAGATTATGTATATATTTTGAAGTCAGTAGGGTTTTTCTAATGGATTAGAAGTAGAGGTATGCAATAGAGAAATAAAGATGACTCCTAGTTTTATGGGCTAAGCAACTGGGACGGTGAAGCCATCAATTGCTTCTGTGGGTGAAATTTTGAGAGTAAGATCAAGAGTTTAAACACATTTGAATTAGGTCTATTTGGCTCTCACTTTTTTTCAATTTTATGAGACTTTAATTTTTGAAAACATCTTCTAGATATTAGGTCTCAAAGCACCATGATATATTTAAAAATATTTTAAAGATATTTTTTGAACAGAAAGTTATAAAATGATAAGCAAAATTTGCCCCCAAACAATAGCAACATGGGTTTCCATTCCGATGGCCTAGACAGAGGCAACATCTTTGCATATAGCTTTGAAGGACAATGGAGCCAAAAGTTTGATGAAAATTGAAATAGGAAATTACATAAAAACTAGAGATGGGAACATTTGGACTAAGCTTTCTAGAAAATAAGTTTGGTAAATCCAAAATATCCTTCTAGAATAATTTAGAGAATGGCATAAACTGTTTATTGCTTATGTCAGTTGACATTTGGCATTTGGAACTAATTCTGGCCAAACGTATCAGGGTCTCAGTTTGCTCATCTGCAAAAGAGGACTCATAAAACCTGACTTATGAATCTCTAAGGGTTTTATTTAGGAACAGTTTTCATAATTTATGTGTAAGTACATTGTAAACTAAAAGTGCGATAAAATATTTCTGGAACCAGAGTAGTTATGAAACAATTTTCTCTTGATTTTGTCTAGATTCTCTGGTTATGAGCATATACTGAAATGAACACATATCTTGGGTCACCAACATGACCAAGGACAAGTCAGAATTTCCCAATATTATTTAAAAAGTTTCTTAGTATTCCTTTTCTACTACCATTTTAATACCACAGCCATTTATTATACAACATACATCATCGACATTCTGAGTTCTAACTTATAAGTGCTTTCACTAACAAAGGCATTTGGTCATTTGGTTAAGATATTGTAAAAGGCTTAATGTTTGTGACTTTATCATATAATAAGGTTTTCAGAATGCCAATATAGAGTTCCCTACAGTTGTGAAAATGATTTTCTTCATTTCTAGTTGGTTAGAATTCTGATATGCATTTCTACATTTGTAATTATATCTTGATCTTCATCAGAGCATTAACACTTCTCTGAAATATCCTTGGTTTCCATCTGCTTGCTTCAAGGGCTCCATTAAAAACCCTGTCTGGTCACATATGGTTATGAGTGAATATTTCTGACTTAGATAAATGGATGAAGAATGTTCCAGTTCTGACCACTGGAATGGTCTCTCAGTGTCTTTCTGGAAAGAGGCAAATTCAAATGAATGAGACCTTACAAGGTTATCCAACACATCTCTCTCTCCCTCACCTGAAGATACATTTATGGAGCAGCATCAATCTGTATTCCCAGTTTTTATTGCATCCCTCACTGT
This sequence comes from Cynocephalus volans, assembly GCF_027409185.1. Classification (NCBI taxonomy): domain Eukaryota; kingdom Metazoa; phylum Chordata; class Mammalia; order Dermoptera; family Cynocephalidae; genus Cynocephalus; species Cynocephalus volans. The sequence goes on from NC_084466.1 coordinate 101,855,840, forward strand.
CATTTCCTGCAGAGGTAGCCCTAAGCTAAATTTGGGAATAGGGAAATCTAACAAACTCTTAAAAAATACAACCCTAATGACAGACTTCTGAAGACTGAAATGATTACATTACCTCAAGGAAATAATTGTTTTTCTTTTTTTTTCTGATGAGGGTGGGGGTGGTGGTTTAAAACATGCACAAAAGTAGAGAGAATAGTATAATAAACATCAGCTTAAACAAGTATCAATATTTTGCTAATTTTGTTTCATTTATTGTTATACCTCTTCCCACAGACATGAACAATTTTTTATTTCCGAAGTATTTTAAAAGGAAATCTCTGACATCATGTCGTTTTCAGTATACATTTTTAACCAATAAGGACTTCTAATTTAATCATCTAGCATTATTACACCTAACAAAATTAGTAAAGTCCTTAAAGTTGGTTTGTTGGAATAAAGATCTAAATAAAGCCCACACATTGCATTTGGTTTTCATGCCTCTGAAGTCTCTTTTACTTTTTAACACCATTGACTCGTTGGAGATACCTGGTCATTTGGACTTGTTCTAATTTCTGCATTTTGTTTTTTCCCCATTATATCATTTAACTTGCAAAGACTAAGTTTTAATGGCATGTATGTTGAACAAGAGTCCATTCATTAATTTAGACAAGATATCCAGCCCCAAATGGATGGTTGGGGGGCATCTGCTCTTGGTAGCAACTTAAGACTTAAAGAACTTTTGAGTAATATGAGACCTGGAACTTGGATGAAAAATATATTTCTATTTTGTGGTATTTATGTTTTCAAGGAATTCAGTAGTGGGTCAAATGGCAAGTTTGGGAACAAGGATTAGTGATAAGGTGCCATGAGTCTATGTTGGTTTAACATGCTCATTACCATGATTTCTGTTCTTCATTTCCTATCACACTTGCCTTTTTGCCCCTGGCCAACAAAAGCAATTATTTAATGTTGTTTCTTCCTAAAGAAACCTGCTAATTTTTGTATAGATACTGAGGTGTTCTTCTAACAGAGGCTCAAAAATTCCTATCATGAGAACAGCAATCAAAATTCATTTGTAGTCATTTATATTGAGATAAATCAGTTTTCTAACTTCACTTAGAGCAAATTCCATGAAGGAACATGTGGCACCAGAGTCACACTGTAAAATTTATAGTCTTATATATATCCCCAAATTTCTTATAATTTCTCACAGTGGAACAAAGGAGTTTCAGAGTAACCGTAAAAGCCTCTTAACCAAATTTGTACCTTAACATTTGATGTTTTTCTTTGTATATGTGACTTTGCTCTGAATGTAAAGTAAGTGTTGTTTAAATGGTATCATAATAAATATTTTGCTATATTCACTTGGTATATATTCTAATGTGACAAGAATTTTTGAAGAAAATTTTGTACTATACTTTTAAAGGATTGTGTATAATAGTTTCAACTGGGTTAACACTAGTATATTTTTAAATTTGACTTCCTGGCAAGTATATCAGCATTAGGAATTACATTTCCCAACCACCAGGTGGTTAAAGGTAATAGAAATATTGATTTTGTTAAAGAAGCAGATGTTCTATAGGTTAGTTCTATTTTTGTTCCAGAAAAAATATCTAATTTAAAAAAATTTTATTTTAAGATGCAGACCTAGAGATACTAAGCTTCGGAGAGATGAGACTCCTTGCATGGGTTTGTAATGTTGTAGCAGAGAATAGGAGTCTATGGGTCCTTATATTACACTAAAATATTTAAGACTGTTCGGGGACTCTGCTAGGCCAAACTGGAGAATCCTTCATTGTATTGCTAATACTTGGTAGCTTTGGCCATACCCTGAATGAAAAGTTTCCTTGACGATGTGTTGGAATGCTTAGGAAACTCTCGTAGCTAACAGAGAGCCCCCATGTGGCAAGACTGTGATTCAAGCAAAAATCGACTTAGTCCATACAAGCAAAGGCCATGAGTCCTTAATAAAAATAAAAGTTCTTTTTCTGGTACTGGGTTGAGAATTTATTTATATACTCAATGAATATTTATTGAGCTCTTAAACTGTTCTTGGTGCCGAGGATACAATAGTGAATAAGACAAAGTGCTCACCATCCGAGGACTTGCATTTTAGATGATGAGATAGTAAAAAATAAACATTATAGCTGCACACTACAATGTCATCTAGTGATAAGTGCTATGAAGAAAAATAACAAGGATAAGGGATCGTGTCAGTTTGATAGGATGCTCAGAAAATCCCTTTCTGCGGAGTTGATGGTTGAGAGCAAGTAGGGAACAACTCACTTGACTCTGTCCCCGCCCTTTGGTGTTTTTGTTGGTCACCACTAACAAAACAAACTATTTTTCTATATACTTCACATTTCACTTCTGATACCAAAAGTATGAAAGTTTTTCCACACCAACCAATTCTCCAACTCTCTGGACATCAACTGGGTATCCCACAATTAAATTATGACAATGACTACCTCGAGTTAGTGCAGACCCCATAGGTTAAGGGCTCAGTCCCGCAAGACGGTCCCCCACTTCAGATGTCAATTACAAGTAGTGAGGCCCCAGGTTACCCACACATCTGTTCTCTTGGCTACAAATTGGTTTTGATAATTTACTATCATGGCTCACAGAACTCAGGAAAATACTTACCCATGTTTACTGGTTTATTATAAGTTATATGATAAAGGATACGGATGAACAGCCAGATGAAGAGGTAAATAGGGTGAGACTCAGAAGGGTCCCAAGTGCAGGAGCTTCTGTCTCCATTGAGTTGGAGTATGCCACCCTCCTGCCACCTGGATGTGTTCACTAACCCTGAAGCTCTCTGAACCCCATACTAGAGGATTTTTTGTGGAGACTTGTCAGATGGGCATGATAAGTTATTAAATCAATTTCCAGCTCCTCTCCCCTACTCGGAGGATGGGAGATGGGGGTGAAAGTTCCAAGCTTTTAATCATGGCTTAGTCTTTCTGGTGACCAGTCCTCATTCCGAAGCTGTCTAGGAACCCACTAAGAGTTACCTCATTAGAACAATTGATGCTCTTAGCACCCCTATCACTCAGGAAATTGCAAGGGTTTTAGGAACTCTGTGTTAGAAATCAGGAGCAGAGACCAAATATATATTCCTTATTATGTCACAACCCCCAACACCTTTACAGTGGCGTCAGGCATCCATTTCTCCCTCTCCAACACTTCAGCCCAAGTGGACATATTCCTTTTTTAAAGAAGTAGCACAGTTGAAAGTATGAACGATATTTTTAGAAATTTAGAAGATAATACCAAGAAAATAAACATAGAAACATGACTCATAACATGAGACAGAGTTAGCTTTTTTAGATGCAGTTTTCTGATTAGGGATTGGTACCAGGAATATTTGCTCATCGGGTATTACCCCACCCACTCAACGACTGTTGCAGGCCTCATCAGTAATATCTCATTTTCATATGATAAGCCCAATCCAATGTTCATACTCGCAATTCACACATTACAATAAAAACAGGAACTTCTCAAGTGCCTCCTTACCTCTTCCTTACTCATTTTATTTTATTTCCAGTACTTTTTCCCTAGCTGCCTATGGTGATGACCCATTTTTTTTTTTTTTTTTTTTGGATATTTTTTCACTTAACAAATGAATCCTATGGTATTAGCTGAATAATGGCTTATAATATTAGCTTTCTCAGGGTATTTGAAACTTAATAGATAAGTCTGAGAAATGAAAAGTATTAGGGAATCACAGAGAACTGAATTTTATGCACATAGTTCAAAAGGCAAATGAGAGAAATGGCTGGTATTGAAAACATCCATCCTTGCTCCTCCTCAGCTTTTTTCACCAATTACTCTTTCCAGGTACAGCCATTTTATTTTAGCTACTATTTACTTTTCAAAATATTTCTGGATTTTGTCTATATTTCAATTTCATGCTATTGTAACTGAGGATTGAATTTTATATACTCTCTCTGCTTCCCATGTTAATATGTTATTATTAGGACAGTATTAAATAAATAGACAATATACAACTCATGACGATGGTGTAAGCAATGACACTGATGGATCAAGTTGTGTACTAGGTACTTCCATTCCCGTTCAACTACTTGTCTTACTTGTTGTTAGGCATTGTTCCTATTTTCTATCTCGCTCTTTTAAATTTGCTTCGTTTTGTTTATACCTAATGCTAGTTGTTCGTCCCAATAGTTTAATAGATTTGTCAAGTGCCTAAGTTTTTCAGACACTCAAGCAACTCAGACAACCCCTTCCTTCTGCGTCACTCCACTTTTCTCTTCTGATATCCAATCACAGCTGTTAACCGAGTAGTTTCCTTCACCATGCCCCAGTATTGGATCCCTATTTCCTGGATCCCAGATATTCCTTTACTTAGTTTACCATTCATTTTGTTGAAACACCTCCACGAATAGACTCTTAAGAAAGGGTGCATGTGAAATAAAAATTTCATGTCTTTTTTTTGTTGTTGTTTTAGTTCACCGTGACTGGTTGATAGATTGCTACATATATGATGCTAGGTTGTAAATCACTTTCCCTCAGACATTCATCCACTGTCTTCTCATTTCCACTCTTGCTGTGGAGAATCAGACACTATTCTGATTCCCACTCCTTTGGGTATAATCTATTATTTTTTCTCTGGAAGCATTTATGGTACTTTCTTTTCCTTGGTATTTGGAAATTATAGAAGGATGGACCTTGGTTTCTGTCTTTTTTATTTACTGTGGGGTACTCAGTGGATCTTTTAAATCTGAAGACTTGTGTATTTCAGTTCTATTGAAATTTATTCTACCTTTGCTTTTTAATGACCTCTCCCCATTTTTTTTTTTTTTTTTTGTTCTCTTTCTGTGGAACTTCTATTGGGCATATTTTGTACTTCCTGGCTGGATCCTTTGGTTTTCCTTTCCTATTTTCTATCTCTTTACCTTTTATGTCACTTTCGGAGCGGTTTCTCACCTTTATGCTGTGATTTTTAAATTTATTTTTTAAAAATTTAGATCAGGTGTCAGCAAACTATGGTACAATCAAATCCAGCAATGATGCTGCTGGGTCAAGGGTAAATAAAGTGTTTTTGTAAATAAAGGAACACATTCATGCTCATTTGTTTATGTATTGCCTATGGCTGCCTTCACCCTGTTATGGCAGAGTTGAGAGACTGTAAGTCCTGCAAGTTTAGAATATTTATTATGTCGCCTTGTACAGAAAACGCTTGCTGATCTTCCCTTCCCACCTCAATTTAGGTGATCTACTTGTTAGCTCCATGAGCTCTTTTTTGGTTCTATTTTTGCCTCTCCTTTATAGCTTACCATGTTTACCGTTACAGATGTGACGTCTTTTTTCACTCTGAGGATATCATTCAAAGTTTTTTGGTAGTATACTGCTTGCTCAATTTCATTATTTCCTCTGAGATAATTTCATCAGTTCATTATGGCTTATTTCATGTTGGAGGCTTTTCTCAACTGGCAAGATTCTTGTGTGTCTACTCAGATTAATGAGTGAGGCACTAAAAGAGATAGAAAGTCCCCTGTATGTGGGCAAGGTTTTGGCTGTGAATTTGTGTGTTAACAAGGTTAGACAGTGAGCTTGCTTTTTCACGAAGGAGTCTCCAGATGCATGTATGCAGCTTTTCTTCCCTCAGAGAAGACTGCCAGCACGTGCTACAGTGTTCTGGGTGCAAGGCAGAGGAAGGGTACTGAGTGGGCCAGGTTCGTTATCTACATTCTCATTTCATGCTCCTGTTTTCAGTTTCGAGCCTCAATGCTGTGCCTGGTAAACTTGGTTGTAGTTTCTCAGGTTTGAATTTGTCGGAAAATAAACTCCTTTGCTCTGCTAGAGGGAGGGGGTGGTCTTTTGGTTGCTTGGGATAAATATGGAGATCTGGCAGTTGGTCACTCTCCTTGAATACTTTAAACCAGTTCCCACAATTTTCGTAACCCCTGCTTCTGGCGCCTCTCAGGACTTTTGTGCACCATGTAGGTTCCCCCTTCAGTAAGGACTTAGGTTGTACTCTCCTCGACTCTACTTAGCTGTCATGTATTCTGTTTTCCAAAAATCTGTAGAAATCGTTCATCCATCCTTGTCTTCTCTTTATCCTCATTTGTACTCATTTGTCATTACATGAGTTTTCAGGTGAAAGAGGCAATAAAAGTGTGCAGTCAGTCTGCCGTGTTTCAGATATGGATTCCTTATGACAGATTTCAGGCGTGGCAGGTGATGACGGGGTGAGTGGAGGAGACTGGCAAAGCTGCCTATAACGTGGTTGCCAAAGACTGGGGAGGGAAAACAGGGAGAGGCTGGCCAACGGGTGTGAAATTACAGTTAGGTGGGAGGAATAAATTCTGATGTTCTCTTTATGGCAAGGTGACTATGCTTAACAGCTAAGCTTTGTATATTGCATATTAGCTAGAGGAGAGGCTTTTGCATGTTTCTGCCACAAAGAAATGATAGATGCATGAGGTGATTAATACATTACTACCTGACCCAATTATTACATGGCATATATATGTACCAAAATATCAGATTGTACCCCATAAACTAGAACTGCAGCCAAGGATCGAAATGGAAGGGAAGAGTTTTTAACTGTAAAAGTGAACTGATGTCTTCCTTTGTTACCCATCTCTTCCAATCTACATTTTGCTAGTGTCATTATAAGGTCTCTTACTATGTACACATTTCTGTATTCAATCTTTTAAATCAGAAGAAACTGGGATATATTGCACTTACTCCTGGCTTCCTTGGCTCTTTAATTCAGTAAGGATGTCCTTTATTTCACTTACTCTTCTGTGTGTTCTGATTAAAACGTTCTCGCATTTGTTCGTGTGTTTATGAACCACGAATTATCACTTTTGTGGAGTGTTTCCCATTCTCCTTTAGCCTAGACCAACCTGTTCATTTCTGCAAGCCAGCAGTCTCCAAAAGTGCTAGGAAAATATATATTTTAACTACCTTTTTTTGTGTGTTATATTTTAGTATGGACTTTAAGGAAATATATTTGGTAGAAATAGAATGACTTTTCAGTGCACTGTGTTCATGTGAGCTAAATTTTCTCTAACAGTTAATATTTTGTATTTGTTATAATTGCTTGCAAATTTAAACACTTCCAATATCTGTAAATGTGTTTAATATCTGTAAGTGCATGAGTCTAATGTTTCCTCAAAAGAATGAGTTTATACTTTTATAATGAAATAGAGATAATAAAATTTCATGTAAATATTTTCTTAAGAAACCACCCATACCCTGAATTGAAATCTGCATTTAATTTCCAACTTTTTTGTATAAAAATTTTGTTTTCAATTGTTATCACATATATACTTTTGAATACATTTTCTTTTCTTTTCTTTTTTTTTTTTTCTGACCAGTAAGGGGATTGCAACCTTTGGCTCAGTGTTATCTGCACAACGCTCAGCCAGTGAGTGTACCGGCCATCCCTATATAGGATCCGAACCCGTGGCCTTGGCGCTACCAGTGCTGCACTCTCCCAAGTGAGCCACGGTGCCGGCCCTGAATACATTTTCAAATTGAAAAATGTATACTTTCCTATTTTCAAATTTATGTTTGTGACTGAGTAGTAAAAAACTAGAGAAAACTGAACTCGATATATATGCGTATGGTGGTGGTGGGGGTGTGTGTGTGTGTATGTGTCTGTTTATATTTCTAGAAAGAAGAGCCTTACAAGTAAACTTAATATTTAAGATAGGCAACCATTTATTTATAATTCAAGTTTGTGTCTTCCTATAACCCAGAAGGGACCTGGATTCAAACATTGGTAATAGGCATCATATAGTAATATAAATTATTTCTTCTATCCATTGGCTGTATTTGAGATCAGACTTTCTCTTAAATGCAACAGCTTGCATTGATTCTATGTATTTTCTCTTTTTATAGTATTTAGTTAAAATATTTTTGATTTGGTTTATATAGTTATCTATCTTCATGTTTTCCTCTGAGACACTCTAGGCTTCTGCTAGAGAAACTAAAACAATTAAATGTGTCATCACATGTTCAGGCCATTAGTCCTAATTCTTAAGCTTTGTATATTTTCTGTGGATACTTCTAAAAGACTTGAGAGGTTTTGCATAATTTCAAGTGGCTTACAAGCTTTGCAAGTTAAACTTGGAAAACATTGTAGTAATACCAAATAATAGTGACACAAAGGCTTAAGAGAATGGGAAGGGATTTTAAGATTATTTTGTCCAGTTCACATTTTACAGATCAGAAAACTGAAGCCCAGACAGATGAAGTAACTGGCTCAAGTTACAGGAACTTTAAAAAATAATAATTGTACATATCTGTGGAGTACACTGTGTTTCAATACATGCATATATCATACAATGATTCACTTAGGGTAGATAGCACATTTGTCACCTAGACATTTATTTTTTCTCTGTGGTGATTATGGACAAGATCCTCTTTTCTAGCTATTTAGAAATATACAATACAGTATTATTAGCTATAGTCAGTCTAGAACACTTGAACTTATTCTTCCTATCTACCTAGACACAGGAACTTTGAGTGGAACCCAGATCCTTCGACACGATTCTATTTCTTATAACCACTCTGTCATCTCTGAAGTCAAATCAAAGTCTTCATGCTATGTGAAAAGCAATAGTGGAAATTATAGATAACCCTTTCATTAGCCTCATATAGATTTAACCAGACAGCTAGGACTTAAATCTGTTTTGTTAGAAGTGAAACAAACTAGTCTTCAACTAAACTATTCTTAAAGTTTGTTTTCCTTCCATTATGATAGTAATATATGTTTATCATAAAACATAAAGATCATGGTCTCACCATACAAAGGTAATTCCTATTAATATTTTAGTAACTATGCAAATTTTTCATTAACTTGAATTTAACGCATCACATTCCTTACAGTGGGCAAAACAATTCTTCAAGTTCCTTCTACTGTTGGAAATTTAGTTTATAGAACAGTGTTTATCAATGCTGAATTATTCAGACTTCCCTTACCTGAAGTTACTAAAACATGTAAAGTATTGGCTCTGTAAAGGAAATACATTACTAGTATTTTAGTACAGGTAGTCCCTCTCACACATGACTGATATAAGCTTTTAAATAGCAGTTCACTGCAAGGAACAAAGTAAACAGAAAAGAGATATTGCTTCCTTATTTTTTGAGATTTGGAGAGTCTTCAGTGGAATGACTCAAAGGACAACTCCAGAATGGTCTTACTCCCACCCCAAAACTCTATCATAAATTTTGTTACATCATCGTCCTGCTTAAATCCCATGAATATTTCACTGTGACCGCCGGTTAAGGAGCAGACTCATCCTCTTGACACACAAGGTTCTTCTGATTGGGTTCATTTTGTTGTTAAAGCCAAACAATTAGCCCTTAAGAAGAGCAAGAACCTTATTGGAGAGGAACTATGGCTTCATTCCCGTGCTCTGCCACTCCACTGTTCTCCATTTGTATTACCTGTCTTATGGCCACCTTTGCTCTGCCTCAAAGCCCTAGCTTATTCGTGGTTTTTGCTTCCCATGGAGTTGGATTGAAATGATATCTTCAAAGCCTAAATGCTTCCTCATGACTCTCTCCTTCAGTTTCTTTGCAAATCAGCTCATTCCTTTGATACTTTTCAGTTTAAGATTCTAGAGAAGGAAACTCTGTTTGGTTTTTGTTTTTTACCATGCCACCTCATTGGTTGCTACGTGTCCTATGTATTGGTTGTTGGAAAAGGTGATCACCCTGAGTCTAAAAAAATGTGATGGGATATTGAGGGTAGTTCTGAAATTGGCAGAGTCATGTTGTATAAGACCGGGCAGATGCTTTAGTGGGGCTGTGGAAGGACAGCGAATACAACCTGGTACAAAGATCCTTTACTACCTGTCTGAATCTAACCTTTTGTCATACTTCCACTCACTATCCAATATGTTATGCAACCTACAATACAGTCATACCAAAGTATTTATCATTCCCTTAACAAGCCATGTTGTAACAGGCCTTAAGTCATTGTTTATGCTGTTCTCTCCCATTGAAACAGTTTTCCCCCAATTTCTATCTGGTGAAATCTTTCGTAAGATTTATCTCAAACATTATATTCTCCATAAAACTTATCTAGAGATTTTGGTGACTTCCTCATAAGCATGTTTGAGTAGTATATCATATACATATGACATAAGTACATTGTATTCTAATTGTTTATATGTAATTTTTCCAATAGGATATACTCTAAATTCAAATTTCATTCATATCTAAATTTCTACTCTTAACAGGTAACACATCATCAATATGTGTTTGTTGAAAGGAAAACTCCAAGATGATTCAGGAGGTATACTTTCTAATGGCTGTATCATAATTAAGACTCTCTGGAAGAAATATCCATAGCTGATTCACGAGTATATGTTATCCAAGAAATGATCAAGTGTAGGGGGAAAGTATGTACTAAGTATGAAGAACACTCAAAATTTGGGTCAATTAGCCAGAATGCTGGCTTATTTTTCACCATTTGCAGTCTCTATCTGACTAAGAAGTGTTACAGATGGATTTTTATTGCTCTCTCATTCTCTTCCGACCTGAGTAATTCTGCTCCAAGGGTACTTTCATTTGTGTCTGAAGGCAATGATTTTGTATTCCCAGAAAAGCAACTCCTTATTTGGGGTGTTTGTCAACATGTGCTGGGGCAATTTGGGGATAAACTCTTTATTTGGGGATGTTTACTCTTTCTCTTCCTTACCCATGATATTATCTCAAGAGGCCCCTTGGCTTAAGTTGGCTTTCACTGAGGACTTTGATGGAATATCTGTAGCGTTAAAAAAGAAAAAAAGAAAGAAAAAAAAAGCAGCTTATCAACAGTACAGTGTCAAGAAGGCTGGCTTTAGAATCCAGCTCGAGTAAACCTCACCTAAAGGACTGTTTGTAAACTGGTCCTTGTATGTCTACTTTGTGCCAGTCCCCATCTGCAAGAGCTGAATTAAGTCCCAGAAAAGAAAAAGTTCTGTGATAAAAATAATCACTTACAAAATGAAGATTATTACATCTAGCTACAGTAGCAGCTAGAATACTCTAATTCATTTTATAAGTTCTCAGTTTATTCTCAGTAGAGATGGTTGAGATAGGTTATGAGGCTTAACCCCTCACTAGTATTCAGCATGACCAGCTCCTCTCAGTGAATACCTGTAGCATATTGGGAAATGAAAAACCAAACAAGAATTATTGGTGAGTATCTTCAAAAATTCACTTCAGGGTGTCCTTAGTAGTTTGCACCATCCTTTCATCCTAAACATTCAGTAAAACAGATGAGGTGCAATGGTGACAGCTTGGATAAGATCCTCGTATATGAATACCGTAATTTGACTGAGACAAATGTGGAACTGTTGTTAGAAATAATTGTCTGGTAACTTGTATGCTGCAAGAAACTGGCATGGAGTCACATTGTCACCACAGAGGCTTGAGGTACAAGCTAAAGCACTTGAAGTCACTGTGAGAAGCAGTATACTAAAGGGAGAACTTTTTATCTCATAATACAAAATCAATGTGGAGTCTTACTTATGCAGTTATGCCAAGCAACCTGGCATGCAGCATGCACTAATTTCTTTTAGACTTTTCAATATCAGATTCAATTTGAGGCCATCAAATAGAGCTTCAAGCCAAGGTTTTCAAGCAGACAATTCCCAGATGTGCTATTTGTAGTGAAGCCAAAATAATGTCTTCTGGAATAATAATGTAGTGTCTTTAAAAAATGCATCTCTCATGTGGACGTTTTGAGATTGGCATCAAATTTTTGGTCAGTGTCTTTGATAGCCTTCACCACATGCACTTTATGAAAAGGAACAATCTGGTTCCTTTTAATTTAATTGCCTATTTTCCTCAGCCTGAAAATAACTGAAGGAAGGCTTCTCTTTTCTAATCTTCCATGATAGTGGCACAATATATTTTGATATCTGTTGAAGGTAGATATTCCCAGCTATTAGATATTAATATTTTTCTCTGAACTATAATTGATAGGGTAAGTTGAGATCTCCAATCACTGTGCAAACTCATCAGATATATTAATCTTAGAGATCCTAATATGGGATGTTGACAGCTCCAAGTCTGGCAGAAAGACAACGCAAGGTTCTGTTTGCTTTAAGATGGACAGCCTATCAAAATAAGGATCCCAGGAAACAACTGAAGGGGTATCAATTCTTTCAATATGGTCCACAGCACATATTCTTTAAAGAGAGGAAAAAAATGTCTTTATTTGTAGATTATGGATTGTCTACCTGAAATATTTAAGAGAGTCAACTAAGAAGTATTAGGACCAGAAAGACAGGATAGTAACTAGGAAAGTTACAAAGTATACAAAAGCAATTGCTTCCTATTTGCTTTTATTTATTTTTCTTTTCTTTTATTGACACATTGATTATACATTTTGTGTGGTACAGAGTTGAATATCAATACATGTATACAATGTGTGATAAAAATCAGGATGAGTAGCATTTTCATCATTATAAAACATGATGATTTCTTTGTGGTGAGGACACTCGATCTCTCTTGTAGTCACTTGATTACATGCAGTAATTATTGTTAATTACAGATGCCTAGCTTGACCACACACCAATATAACTTATTTTTCCTATCTAGCTGTTTTGTGTCTCTTAACCAACCTCTCACTATCCCCCCTCCACCTCACCCTTTCCCATTGCTAGTAACCACAGTTCTGCTCTCTCCTTATGAAAGTTCCAAGTTAATAGTATTATTGTTTGTTTGTTTGTTTATTTATTTATTTAACCTCCGACTTATTAGTGAGAACATGTGGTATTTCTCTTTCTGTGCCTGGCTTATTTCATTTAACATAATTTTTCTCCAGGCTCACCCATGCTGCTGCTGCAAATGGCAGGATTTTATTCTTTTTTATGGCTGAGTTGTATTCCAATGTGTGTATATACCACATTTTCTTTATCCAATCATCTGTTGATGAACATTTAGGTTGGTTCCATATTTTGGCTATTGTGACTAGAGCTATGATACACATGGGAGTGCAGGTATCTCTTCAACATGATGATTTCCATTCCTTTAGGTATATACTCTGTAGTGGGATGTCTGGATCATATGGCAGTTCTATCTGTAGTTGTTTGAGAAAACTCCATGCTGTTTTCCATAATGACCACTAATTTACAGTCCCACCAGCAATGTATAAGAGTTTCCCTTTCTCTGCATCTTCACCAGCATTTGTCATTTTCTGTCTTTTTATGAGATGATATCTCAATGTAGTTTTGATTTGTATTTCTCTGATGATTAGTGATGCTGAGCATATTTTCATATACCTATTGGCCATTTCTATGTCTTCTCTTGAGAAATGTCTACTCAGTTCCTTCAGTTTCTTTGTCTATTTTTTAATAGGATTTTTTTTTTTTACTGCTAAGTTGTTTGAGTTTCTTGTATATTTTGGATATTAATCCTTGTTGGATGCATAGTTTGCAAATATTTTCTCTCATTCTTTAGTTTGTCTCTTTGCTCTGTGGATTGTTTCCTTTGCTGTGCAGAAGCTGTTTAGTTTGATATAATCCCATTTGTTTATTTTCTCTTTTCTTGCCTGTGCTTTCGAGGTCTTATCCATAAAATCATTGCCCAGTCCTACATCCTGAACTGTTTCCCCTGTGTTTTCTTCTAGGACTTTTATAGTTTCAGATCTTTTATTTAAGTCTTTAATCCATTTGAGTTGATTTTGGTATATGGTGAGAGACAGAGGTCTAGTTTCATCCTTCTATACATGGATGTCCAGTTTCCCCAGCACCATTTATTGAAGAGGCTTTCCTTTCCCCAATGTATGTTCTCAGCAACTTTGTCAAAGTTGGCTGTAAATACGTGGATTAATTTCTGGGTTCTCTATTCTGTTCCATTGGTCCATGTGTCTATTTATATGCTAGTAATATGCTGCTTTGGTTACTATAGCTTTGTAGTATATATTTTTTTGTTTTTGTTTTTAAGACGAAACAGACTTATTATACTTTATTCCATCCGTCAAATGTTATAGAGCAAAAGTCAGCATCAAAGGCCCTCCTAGGCTCTGTGGAAGTACAGACTCCAGCTCCACATCAATGTCTGGTTTGAGTTTTTCCTACTTCATCTTCATCTGCTTCTGCTTCTACTTCTTCCTCTTCTTTTTCTCCTACTCCTCCTTCCTCTTCCTCATCATCCCTGCCATCTTCATCAGAGCTGAAGTTGCCATCAGGTAGGCTGCAGACGTGGCAGACTTGCTTGTTGGGGTCCTTGAGGAGGAGGTATTTGCCCTCCTGCAGCTTCATGCAGATATCAATGACGTGGCACAGAATGTCACAGGTGTTCTCTATGCTCAGGTTGATATGGCTGGCAAACTCATTGGGCTTAAACTGCTGGGTGCCCAGGATGACGTGGGGTGAGGAGTCTTTCACATGGTGTGCAGACATAACCTAGCCTCAGATACTTGGATCAGGCCAGCAAACACAGCAGGCCCATTGGGCCAACTTTAGCTGTTGTTCTTCAGCTCAGTAGCAATGACAGCCCCTCGCTAGGAGTCCACCTTCTGAAACCAGTCAATGCCATTACAGTGCCTAGAGTCCCACTTTTTGAGTGTGTTGATGTTGATGAAGGACACTTCCCTGCTGGCTCCTGTCATGACACAATTGTGTTCACAACAGACAATAAGGTCATTGTTGTCTCCAAGCTTCCACCTGTGATAATGGTAAGCAGCAGAGGTGATTTCCTTTTTGTCCATACTGTCCTCCACAATGCCTTTGAGTTGGGGAAGTTGTATCTTTCCTTCCTCATTCTCAAGCACCGTTGGGAGAAATTGTTGTTGACGTAGATTGCTTCTGTGGCCAGGTTGTGGGGCGAGTTGAAGGAATTACCTTACTCTTGAGGAGGCTCATTAGCTGTCTCACTCACTATGAGGAGGTCAAAGTCAGAGTTGTCCCTCTTGAAGAAGAGCTTGGACCCGACACTCTGGATGCAATATCCCAGGAGTACAGTGAGCAGGTACAGCTCATCAGTGTAGCCAGAATTGCATCAATGACAAACACATTTCCCTGAGTTTTTGCTAGCTGTCAGTTGGCAGGGATGTCTGTGGTGGTGATAGTGTTGCAGACACACTTGATGCTCCACAGAGGCTTTTCTTTCACTCCTTGGGGTGATGTGGTCAAAGACTTTATCACAGTATTCTAGGGCCCCACAACATTCAATGTCCTGCGGCTCTGATGCTTCCAAGTAGTGCATGTTTGTTAACTGCAGAAAGTCTATCTGCTCTCTCACTTCCCAGTCATTATGAACTTCAACTGAAGAACTGCAGAGTTTCTGTGATTTTTGGTCCCATTCCTGCCTTGCTCCAAATTGCTTCTGGAATTTTTTATGCAGTCATATGCATTTTCTCTCTTTCTTCTTCGCACTCTTAGGCAGGGTCTTCAGGTTGAACTGCAACATGTTTGGTCAATCTTTGTC
The DNA here is from genome assembly GCF_027409185.1 of Cynocephalus volans. Taxonomy (NCBI): domain Eukaryota; kingdom Metazoa; phylum Chordata; class Mammalia; order Dermoptera; family Cynocephalidae; genus Cynocephalus; species Cynocephalus volans. Next base: position 101,871,224 of record NC_084466.1, read on the forward strand.
TCTGTGGAGGTTCTGCTGTGCAAATCTCATCTGATTCCTCAGGTAGACAGTCTTCTGTGTGCAAGTTGTATCCACCAGTTGGAAACTAGTTTCATCCTCCTCATAGAAATAAGCATACTGACTTCCACCACCAAATTGAGAGGAGTACTTATTCGTGTACCTCTTATCTTGGTATATGGCACCTGTCCAGTCTGCAACCTTCCCTAGGTGATCTCCTTTGCGGAAGGGCTTGTATGGCTTATCCTAAAACTGCTTTGGAATCACACAGGGACCCCAGCCTGAGGGGTTCAGGAATGGGTGTCATGAACTTTGTTATCTTCTAAAACCTGTAATGACCTCTGCTGGCCCAAATGGCAGGAGATTGTCTGGGCTGGAGATCATGATGCGCCTATACACCAAAGAACTGAGAAAGGAAGGGGTATAGCATATTTTGAAGTCAGGTAGTATAAATCTTCCAGCTTTATTCTATTTGTTCAGGATTGCTTTGGCTATTCAGGGTCTTTCGTTGTTCCATAGGAATGTTAGGATTATTTTTTCTATTTCAGTGAAGAATGTCATTGGTATTTTGATGAGGATTGTACTGAATCTGTAGATCACTCTGGGTGGTATGGACATTTTCAATTAATTCTTCTAATCCATGCACATGGAATGTCTTTCCATTTCTTTGTGTCCTCTTTAATGTCTTTCATCAGTGTTTGTAGTTTTCATTGTAGAGACTTTCACCTTGTTAAATTTATTCCTAGATATTTTATTTTTTTGGTGTCTATTGTTAATGGGCTTGATTTCTTGATTTGTTTTTCTGCTCATTCATTGTTGGTTTGCAGAAATGCTACTGATTTTTGTATATTAATTTTGTATCCTGCAACTTTACTGAATTCATTTATGAGCTCTAAGAGTTTTTTGGTGGAGTCTTTAGGTTTTTAGGTTTTTCTATATGTAATATCATGTCTGGTTATTGTTAGCAAAATAGAAAAAGACTTACAACTTAGTAAAAAGTAACTGGAAAAGTCTTGCAAATTATAAATTGTTTCTGACTAAGCTTAAGAAATGTGCACAGCTTATGCTAAGAAAATAAAAACAAAGTGACAATGATAACAACAACAAAAATGTTACTGATGGACAGAATGGAGAGAGATAATATAGGTTTTTGGATTGGAAGATTCAACAGCCTAAATTAATCTGTGTATAAACTCAATGAAACATGATCAAACCCTCAACAGAATTTTTTGTCTAATTCTGTGCATTAATATTTTTCATTGTTTAGCATTCTATTATGTAAATTTCCAAGCATATACAAAAGTAGAAAGAAAAACGTAGTGGACTTTCCTGAACCTATCATTCAGGCTCAGTGTCAACAATTACTAGCCGACAGCCAAACTTCATTTATTCATACTCCAACTTATCACTCCACCCTTATAAATCACTTTGAAGCAAATCCCAGACATTATACAATTCATCTATATGTAACTCTAAAAGATACAGACTCTTTAAAAAATATTGTTATGATGCTATCATCCCATTTTAAAAGTTAGCAAACATTTGATGAGTTCAAATTAAATAACCAATCAACAACAAATTAATCATGCACATGCCTGCACACATACACATATGCATTTACTGTTTTTGTTTTCATATTGAAATGTAATTGATTATATATATTTGTGAGGTACAGAGTTGAGTATTAACACTTGTGTACAATATGTGATGTTCAAATCAGGATAATTAGCATATTCATCATTACAAAACATAATCATTCTTTGTGTCCATTAGCCAATTTCTCACCAACCCCCTTCCTTCTCCCCTCTTCCCACCTATAATAACCACAGTTCTATTCTTCTGAAAGTTCAATCTATTATAGTGATTCAATGTATTATAGTCATTGTTGTTTGTTTTTTTCTTTTACATATTTATATGCTCCCACTTGTGAGTGAGGACATGCAGTATTTCTCTTTCTTTGTCTGGCTTATTTCATTTAATGTAATTTTCTTGAAGCACATCCATGTTGCTGTGAATGACAGAATTTCATTCTCTTCTATGGCTGATTTGTATTTCATTGTGTTTATATACCACATTTTTCTTATTCAGGCATCAGTCAATGGATATTTAGGTTGGTTCCATGTCCTGGCTATTATAAACAGAGCTGAGATGTAATGGGAGTGCAGGTGTCCCTTGGACATGATGATTTCCATTCCTTTGGGTGTATACCCAGTAGCGGGATGTCTGGATCATATGGTAGCTCTATCTATAGTTGTTTGAGAAACTTCCATACTGTTTTCCATAATGGCTGTACTAATTTATAGTCCCAACTGTTGGTTTTTTTGAATCAGGATCAAAACTAGATCCTCAGATTGCATTTGAACTGAACTAAAGACTTTCTCCTTCCTGTTTGCCCTTTGCATTTTGTTTGTTAAAGAGATTGTATTGTTTATCCTATAGAATTTCCCACAATCTAGATTTAGTTGAGCATATCTCTATGATATGGTTTAAAATTTTCCTCTGACTCTTTACTTCTTAAAATTTGTATCTAGGCATAGAGGTTTGATCAGATCCAGGTTTGATATTCTGGCAAAAATACTTCATTCAGGATGTTGGGTTCCTCCTACTGCATCACATCAGGAAGCCTGTAATATCTGATGCCTCTTTATTATGGTGTTAAGATTGATCCTTAGGTTTAGGTGTGGTTGACCTAATTTGTAATCTATTATTAAGTTCCCCATCAATATTTCACCTAACGGTTTAGTAGTCACTGATGATTATTGCATAAATCCATTTGTTTAATGGAGATTGAAAAATAGTATTATTCTAATTCTATCATTTCTTTTTCATTTATTAGCTGAAATTATTTATTTTTTATTAAAATTTTTTTATTATGGTAAGAACAGTTAACATAAGATCTACCTCAACATTTTAAGTGCACGATACCGTATTGTTAACTATAGGCACAATGTCATGCAGTAGATCTCTAGAACCTATTTATCTTGCACAACTGAACCTTTATAACCATTGAAAAGCAACTTTCCCCTTTCCCCTCCCCCAACCCCTGCAACCACCATTTTACTCTCTGTTTCTATGAGTTTGACTATTTTAGGTGCCTCATATAAGTAAAATTGTCCTTCTGTACCTGGCTTATTTCACTAAAATAGTGCTCTCTAGATTCATCCGTGTTGTCGCGTATAGCAGGATTTCCTTCTTTTTTTAAGGCTGAATAATATTCCATTGTATGTACATGCTACATTTTCTTTACCATTCATCTGTCAATAGGCATTCAGATTATTTCTATAACTTGGCTATTATGAATAATGCTGCAATAGGCATAGGAGTGCATATATCTCTTCAAAATCCTGATTTCAGTTCTTTAGGGTATATTCCCAAAGTGGGCTTGCTGGGTAATACAGCAATTCTATTTTTAATTCTTTGAGGAACTTCCATACTGTTTTCCATGGTACTGCACCATTTTACATTCTTCCCAACAGTGTACAAAGGTTTCAATTTTTTCGCATCCTTGCCAACATTTATCTGGTTTTTTTTTTTTTTTTTTTTTTTTTTTTTAATAACAGCCATCCTAGTGGGTGTAAGGTGGTATCTTATGACTTTGGTTTTGATTTCCTTGATGATTAGTGATGTTGCATATCTTTTCATATAGCTGTTGGCCATGCTTATGTCTTTTTTGGAGAATGTTTATTAAAATCCTTAGGTCATATTTTAACTGGGTTAATAGTCTTTTGTGCTGTTGAATTGTAGGAGTTCCTCGTATATTTTGATATTAATTCCTGATCAGATATATGGTTTGCAAATATTTTCTTCCATTCTGTAGGTTGCTTTTTTACTCTGTTAATTGTTTCCTTTGCTGTGCAGAAGCTTTTTAGTTTGATGTAGAAGTAGTCAAATTCATCTAAATTTGCTTTTGTTGCTTATGTTTTTGGTGTCATATCCAAGAGATCATTGAAAGCCTGATGTCATAAAGCTTTCCCCCCACATATTCTTTCAGGAGATTTATAGTTCTAGGTTTTACATTTAAATATTAAATCTATTTGAGTTGATTTTTGCATATGGTGTAAGATAAGGGTTCAATTTCATTCTTTGCATGTGGATGTCCAGTTTTCTCAGCACCATTTATTGAAGAGACTGTATTTCCTCATTGTGTATTCTTGGGGCACATGTATATATTTAATTATGGGTTCTCTGTTCAATTGATCTATACGTGTGTTTTCTGTTTCCAGTACTCTACTTTTTTTGATTACTACAGGTTTGCTCATATTTTGGAATCTGGAAGTGTGATGCTTTCATCTTTGTTTTTCTTCCTCCAGATTGCTTTGGCTCTTTGGGGTCTTTTCTGGTTCCATATGAATTTTAGAATTATTTTTTCTGGAATTTATCTGTAAGGAATAACCTTATTGCATCAAGTGTTTATGTATATTGAGGCATATTTTGTACAGGAAAGTCATAAAAAATGACAGATTCTTTCCCTTTAATTGTAAGTTTTCAGAATAATGGATTGATTCTCTAAAATTCTCTAGCGATAACATTATTTTTAAGTGTCATTATGACTGCATGGATTTTATCATATTTGTTATTTTTTGGTACATTGCAGTCATTGTTCCTTATGATATTCAATTTAACTCAACATTGCCAATAGAAATTCTTCAGTTTTGCTCCTGAGTCTTTCTGATATGATCTCAGAAGTCATTGATATAGTCTCACTTTCTGGTAAGACAAATAATCCCAAGCTCTTTTCTTACATCTTCTGCCCTGACCAAGAAACAACCGTATCTACAAGGTACCTTGGTTTTTTGTGTGTCCACAATCCAAACCCCAGGGATGCTCATTACTGCTTTCCTAGTCACTTTTTCTAGGTCATTTCTGGAGGAAGATTTTGAAAGTGAAGTACTTTATATGTTTATATCAATATTTTCCTACTTTCCATACTTCCAATTCAGATTTAGGTTTATAGATTTTTATTTTTAATTATTTTATTTCATATGTTTATCTGTTTTAAACCAAAAGACTTAGTTTCATATGATTCTATATATATAATAATTTAAGAATAACAGTGATATTATTAACAATGTGATTAGTGGAAATGATTGAAGACTTCTCTGCAGTTACTGTCCTTCAAATATACCCACCACCAGGAGAACACAATCAAGTTATTGGTTTATGCCACTTAAAATAATTTGTGTGTGGTTAAGCTATCAATTCATGCACAGTTACATTCCCTTGTTTCATTTTGCCTTTGGTTTCACAGTTAGTTTTTTGTTTGAATTAATTTTGCTTAATAATCATTTAAAACATTTTTGTTTCCAAAGTCAAATTCTCAAAGTAAAGCACATTCAGAGAAGTCTGGCTTCTCTTGTCTCCTTTACCTTGTCCCTTTTCTTATTGAATTTTATTAGTTTGGGAGTTTCTTTTTTTAAAAGATATCCATTCTTATTCCACCTTTCTTTGATAAAAGGTGGCATCCTATGTATGCTTAAACACCTTGCTTCTTTCCATTGAATACACACACACACACACACACACACACACACACACACACACACACTATTTAGTGCAATCCTTATTCTTTTTATAAGAAACAAACATTTTAAGCATGAGACTTATTCAGGCAGCAGAGTAGGTAATCTCATTCATTTATTCAACAAACTTTTACTGAGAACTCAATAAAAGTATGGGTAATGTTCTCATGATACTAAGATTAATAAGCCACAACTTCTGCCATAATGGAGCTTATGATCTAACAGCAGAGAGAGACACTTAAAAGCAATGATTACTCCTGAGTGGTAAGTACTAATGGAGGTGAACACAGCGTTCTGCCATAGGAGCCCAAAGAGGGACACCAGATCCAGACCACAGAGGCCATGAGCTGAGTCCTAAAGAATGGGCAGGAGTTGGCCAGGTTAAAGGTGGAGATGGGAAGATTCAGGCAGAGGGAGAGGCATGCAGAGGTCCCATGGATGAGGAAGTGAGAACATGGACCCTACAGAGATGAGGCTAGAGAAACAGGCAGGGAGGTCCCTGACCAGTGAGGTCCGTGTACTCTGCGCTTGGAGTCTGGGTATGTCCTGGAGTATTCTCAGCAGCCTAGAAAAGGAAAGGACTTTAACATGGAACTGTTGCACCAGGAGTACATTTTAGAAAAACCACCTTTCATTCAGTTGTTCACCAGCATTAGTTAAGAGGGGATTTATAGTCCATGTTACTGTCAATCATATTCTTAAATATTAGAACATAGCCTGTTAAATATGCTGTAAAAATTGCAGTCTTTAATAAATGTCATTATTAGTATAAACAAACAAACAAAAACAAGCAAATCTGTGATCCAACTCCCTACCATCTGGCTAACGCTCCACCCCATACTTGTTGTATAATCTAGTATAGAAATTTCATACAATCAGAAGTATGAATTTTGTTCTATAGAGTTCTTTAACCTGTATAACAGAGTCATAGCTGTTTAGAGGTAGAAGGAAGGATATATTCAGTTGTAAGGCACCGTAAGGTCACGGCACTCTTTGTGGAGCACCATGCGATATTTACATTTGAATTTCAAAATAAGTATCAGATTTTGTGCTAAACTTGTTCCTATATATGCTATCACTTGTGGCAACTATTGTTAATGTAGTGCTGAGGCAGGCACTGTTCTCGTGCTTTATATGTATTGCCTCCATTAATCCTCATAATTTCCTTATAAGGAAGCACTTGTCCTATCCTATTTTATAAATGAGGAAACTGAGTCACAGAGAGATTAAGTGATTTCATCAGGACTTCTAGATAGTGAATGGTAGGGCTGGATTCACATGTAAGCAGTCTGACTCCAGGATGGATGCTGTTAATGACCATAGCATACTGCCTGCCTGTCCTTGAAAACAGAAAAAGAAATAAATAAGCAGAAGGAAATAACACGGTTGAAGGAAATATATGAAAGAACATTTTATGATAAGAAATTTCTAGTCATTAACATGTTCCCCACTTAATGGACAAAACTTATTTGATTATAATAACTGCATTTTGATCTACTTTATACAATTTTGAATATTCTTTAAGGCAATGGTTTAAGATCCATCAATACCCAATGCTTAACAGATGCAGTACCTAAAGTCTTGCAAGATACAGTGACACAGCTGGTTTGTGAAAAATCAGGGCTGCACTTCATGCCTCCTGTTTCACACAATGAAGTGTGAGAATTGGACCATAGCTACGGGGTCTTTGAGACCCCAAAAGGGGCCTTAGACCCTTCTAAGCCTCATAAAGTGAAAGATGGAATTGAGGCTATATGTACTTCTGAGGGTGCATTACTGTGCGTACTTCCAACAAGTCACTTTTCTTTATATTTTTCTCTCACTTTTCCCTCTTTAGCTCTCACAGGTGGCACAATTATATACAAATGTAGCTGCTCAATGTACTACTTCCAATTTTATTGCAAATTTCTTCATTTAAAAAATATTTACCTAATGCTCTGATTATTTTTTTAATCTTTTGCAAATGAAAAACCTACTATACATACACAAAGTACAGTATTTGCAAAGACTTGCTTCCAGGGAAACAAGATTTTTTGATTTGATGCCACAGTTAATTGGTTTCAATTTTATATAAAAAGCAAAAACTGCTGAATCCTATGTCTCTCCTTTCCTTGTCAAGACTATTGTTCTTTAAAAAATTGGCTTAAAAAATCTAAAATGGAATCAAAGTGATAAATATTGTCAGGAAAATAATTGTGAATATCTTAATTAAAATATGAATCCATGCAAATATGGAAACAAAAAGAACTAATTTTTCAGTTTCTAAATAGGCTCCTATACTACAATGTTTTATTTTATTACATATTTATATTTTTAACTTCTGGTTACAAAAATCCTTTGTTCACACTATATTAAGATGCCCTTGTTTTTATATGTCTTTGTGTTCTTTCTTGTGTCTTTTAGATGATTTTTTTAAATAGTCAATGAAGATACAAGTTTGACTTGTCAGACATTGTCTAATATTTTTCCGTATTTGAGAGAAAGGGAGAAGGGAGGAAAGCTTGTAAAACAGAATAAATACTCATTAAAGACATAAAAAAGAACAACATAAATAGAAAATCAGAGTTCTTGATAGTCTTGATAATTTAAAGTAAGAAAGTGGGTAGAATATGGTTTCTGATTTTCTCTTGGAGTATTTTTTCAACTCCATTACCTATAAAACTCTGCTCAAATTATTAACCATCTCTGGAACTCAGACTCCTTATTTCTAAAAATTAACACATGTAAATCACCTCTCAGATTGTTTTGAGAACATGTGACAGTTCATAAAGTAAGAACCTAATTAATATTTTTGTTTTAATTGTACATATTTTGTTCTAGAAACGATTTAAGATAACACTCAATAATTTCTTTTCCTGCTATGATTTATTCTGCAAAAATACTTCATAGATGATATCACTCAGTACATAAAATTCAAAAAATGCATTTATTGAGCACCTACTGCTTTTTTCCACAGCATTAGGTGCAAAGAATATAAGAATGAGAAAAATAACACCCGTTGCAAGCAACTTGCCAATTTTTTTCTGCTGGCCTTTTAGGTTATATATATGGCAAGTCAAAGGACTTAGAATGTACTATCGTAGTAAAATGATTTGAATATTTTGTTCAGTACCAAAAGGATCCTTCTTGTATTGAGTTCTAGTACATTAGGTTTTGCTTTTTTTTTTTCCATTGATTTCCTGGATGGAGTAAGTTTAATTCTCTAATCTTATCCCGGATGTCTTGCTTTTCTCAGACTTCATCATCATCAAACACTTATTAGCAGCTAGTAAGTGCAAGTCACTGTAGCTATCTTGCATTTATAAATATAAATTCCTAGCCTGCAGATTGATTATGATTTTTCTTTTGTCCATGGTGCTTGTCTATAATTCTGCTTAGTTGGTTTTCTCTTTTGAAATTTTGTTGCCCACGATATCCTCCTGGCCATCTTCTCTAAAATGTTTATACCTTAATCCATACTGTAAACTGATTTTATTGAATTCCTTTTATTGGCAATCCCCTGATTGTTAGAGAAGTTATAAGTAATTATTTGAATTATTCTAAAAGAACTCCAAATTAGCCATTTCTGTTAAAATGCACTTTCTCACTGGGAATCACTTCTTAAATAGTTTATTTAGCTTTATATGTAAACATGCAATCAGTGCAAGCAATAAAAGGTACAGGACATCTTGGCTACTTTCTGCATTTCCTAACATTTCCTGATGTCTTTTCAGATCTCCCTATCGAGATTTGTAATGCTTTTCTGCAATAGAAAAAGTCCATGCAAGGACCTAACATCAATCTTTTCCCAGCCTAAGCCTAATGTCTTTGCTTTGTGAACTATGATCATTTATAAAACTCACAGAAGAACAGATTCATCTGTTACCATGTATAGTAACATCTCAGAGAGACAACTAAACATGACAGTTAAGGGGATTTGCAATTGAAAGAAAAAAAAATGAGCAGAGCTGAGAGCCATATAATTATCCTCATTCACACTGTGACTAGCTTTAAAGTGATTTATTCGAAATGGTTACCCTGTACTCTTCTTAGTCACCTCCTTTCTTCACTACATGCTAATTCTGATTTTGGCATTTGTCTATAGAATATGTTTGTTCTTCCTCTTGAAAGGAAATTGTGCTGCATTTTCAGTCGTGTTTAAATCTGTTAATCATATTTCCCGATTATCTCATAAGAATAGTTATTTGAATTTGAAGTTCCAGTGTTCTTAGAGAAAGCTTAATATCTTCATTATACATAGAGTCATGCTTAGCTAATTAGCATTGTGAAGGCTGAAGTTTAACCCTGGATGCCACTACTCTGGCTTCAAGGGTATACTGGGTTTTCTCATTTTAAAAAGTTTAGAAGGAAAAATATCATTGTTGAATTCTACTTCTTGGTTCTTTCAAATAAGAAGCTGACTTTGGGGGATGCATTTAAATGATATCAAAAGCCCCCTTTAAAAGTGTCCAGACATAATATAAATGCTTTACAATTCTCTTGATTGGTTTATAAATAAAAGCATCCTTGAATGTTTTCCAAAAGAGTAATGCAATTTACTATATAGTTAATGAAAATTAAGCTATATTGGTTTTCCTGGAGGGAAATTGCACTACACAATTAATTTTAAAAATCACTGTTTATTTCTTCAGTTTGTTGGGAAACAAGAAACAGATTCAAAATAATGAAGCTAAAAAAACACATTGCATTTGGACATTGTCTGCAACTAAAACACCAGTGTTTCAGAAGCAATTTCATATTGTTTGAGTTGCCATTTTGTTGCCATTGTACTTATTGCTTTTCTTCTCCTTCCTTAAATAGGAGTTCCCATCTTTTAAATAAAAGATGTAAAGGAACTGCAGTTATTTCTGTTTCAAAAATAACTGTATTAAAATTTTATTAATTTTAACATTTTTGTTTTGATGTTTTAATTTAATAATTATCATACAGTGTTCAAAACCATAATATAAATGTAAAAATCACAGAGGTAAAGTGACTTGCACAGGTTACATGTTTGGTAGTGGCAGAACAAGGACTAAAACCCAGGCCTCTGATATCTGGTCTAGTGTTTTTACCCTTATCTGGTCTTACAGTGCCTTGTGATCCTTTGATTTGTAGAATTTCAGAAAATAGGCATATGAAATTTCTAGTCCAGAGGCTATATATTACTTTTGTATAATTTAGTGGTGACTTAGACTGAACAGTATATACATACAATTATACTTTATATTTGTGTAGCATTCTGTGGTTTTTAAAAAAATCACTCTTACTATTCTTTTCCTTCCAACCTCTTTCTCTCTCTCTGAAAGAGGGAACTTTCTCTGAAATCCACACAAGGAAAAATCAAAGGAGATTATGAAAAATGTACAGAAGCAGCTTATGAGATCTACAGTGGAGAAGGTTAGACTCTTTTAGGAGAAAACAAACTTTGAAGACAAATTTTGAAGTTTTTCAGAAACTGATTAAAAATAATACATGGTGTAATCAAAACACCCTTCAAAATTCTGTTTTAGGTATTTTTGCAATAGTTTGACTTCCTTGGAACTAGGCCTTCCATAGTGAGAGCTGCTTTGTTGGGACCATGTGACCCATTTATCATGAACTTAAAACTGACTTAGACTGACAGCTAAAGAAATGCATAACCTAGCATTTCTTCCCATTTCTCTCTACCATTTCAGTGTCTCCCAAGATGTATGTTTTACCTTAATATGTAAAAATAAAGTAAAATGTATTTGTTTTTATGGTGACAAATTTGCTGTTAATGTGTTAGAATGCACAACCAAGCTCAGACAGAAACCCTGATTCCGCTGGAGTAAATAGCTAACCAGAACTATTCCTATCATGTCCTAAGATCTGGATTGGAGATATGGTGATCCTTCCACTCACAAGTTAATAGAAGAAAGATAGGAGGGGAAGGGGTTGAGTTTTAATGTGAACCTGTACCTTAGGTTGGAAAAAGGCTTGGGAACTGACCAGAGATCTCCTCCAGAATTGAGGTGGGTGGGCCCTGCAAATGGCTCTTTTCCTTCCTCTACTCTTTCCCCTCGTGCTCTGAATTTCACACCTTTATTCCTTCATGAAGACTTCACTTCAGTCCTTCAGTGGTGGCATCTTGTCTGCATCACCATCCTGTCTCTTCCTACTGAATCATTCATAACAGCATACACCAGTATTCTTCACAATCTCCCATCTCACAAAAGGAAATAACCTAGAGCCTACCCTTGGACCTTTCTTCAACCACAGCCACTGACCTCTGTTCTCCTTTAAATAGTAACTTTTTAGATGTTTCGTCTGTCTGCATAAACTCCATTCCTCATACACCATTCACCTTCAGACCACTTCCAATCTGTACCCTTGAAATTGTTCTTGTTGTCAAAGATCTCTCTGATACAAAGCCAATGGCCATAGCTCTGCCTTAATCTCACCCTATCTCTTACCAGTATTGATACAGTTGCCTCCTCTCTTCGTTTTGAACTGCTCTCCGCTCTTGCCCTCTTAGACATCACACACTGAAAAAAAAAGTTTTCGTGGTCGCCTCCTTTTCAGTGTTCTTTTCCTCTAACTGACCCTTACTTAACTCTTTGAATGCCTCAGAGCTTTTCCCTTCCATTCCCTTCCCTTCCCCCTCATACCTCTTGACTTCGGTGATATCGTTAAGTCCCGTGGACCTAAAGCCACTGTAGGTTGATGATTCTCAGGTACACATCTCTTTCCTGCCTCCAACCCTGAGCTCCAGATTCATTCGTGTATCTGTCATACTTACTTCATTCTGTATCTCTACTTACATTGTCTCAAGGACATTTCAAGCCTAATATGTCCAGAAATGGAAATTCTGATTTCCAAATCACCTCAACACTGTGGTCTCCCCAATCTTTCCCATCTCTGTACATGGTACCATCATGTGCTCAATTTGCTCAAGCCCCAAACACAAAATTTCTTACTCACTTTTATTTACCTGCATATCTTATTCATCACAGAGTCTGATAGTTCTACCTGTAAAATTTATCTCAAATCTGGCTATTTCTTATTCTTGCTAGCACCTGCTACCCCACGTATACAATCCATTTAAACCACAGTAATTGTTTTTTCTTCTTTTCAAAGTAAACTTTATTTTTTAGATCAGTTTTAGGTTCACAGCCAAATTGAGTGGAAGATACAGAGATTTCCCATATACACCTGGTACCCACACATTCATAGCCTCCCCCATTATCAACACCCCTTCCAGAGTGGTGCATTTATTACAACTGATGAACCTACACTGACACATCATTGTCACCCAGAATCCACAGTTTACATTAGAATTCACTCTTGGTGTTGTACATTCTATGAGTTTGAACAAATTTTTAATGACATGTATCCACCATTATAGTGGCAAATAGAGTAGTTTCACTGATCTAACAACCCTCTGTGCTCTGCCTATTAATCCCTCTCTCCCTAACCCTTCCATAACCCCTGGCAATCACTGATTTTTTTACTCCACGTTTTTGCATTTTCCGCAATGTCATATAGTTGGAATCATGCAATATAAAGCCTTTTTAGGTTGCCTTCTTTCCATTAGTTATATACATTTAAGATTCTTCCATGTCTTTTCATGGCTTGATAGCTCACTTCCTTTAACGCTGAACAATTTTACATTGTCTGGATGTATCCTACTTTTTTTATACATTCACCCACTTGGTTGCTTTCAAGTTTTGGTGATTATGAATAAAGCTGCTATAAATATCTGTGTGTAGGTTTTAGTGTAGACATAAGTTTTCAGTTCTTTTGGGTAAATACCAAGGAGCACGATTGCTGGATTGCATGGTAAGAGTTTGTTTACTTTTGTGAGAAACTGCCAAACTATTCTCCAAAGAGACTGCAGCATTTTGCATTCCTGCCAGCAATGAGTGAGAGTTCCTGTTGCTCCAGCTCCCTGTCAGCATTTGGTGTTGTCAGTGTTTTGGATTTTGGCCTTTCTAATATGTGTGTAGTGGTATCTCATTATTGTAATTTTCATTTCCCTATGACATATAATGTGAGGTATCTTTTCCACCATAATTTTTTAACAAAGACATTTTCATCCTTAAAATTTATCATTAATTCCCCATTGCTTTAAAAAATAACCAAAGGCCTGCATGATCTGGTACAAGATAGCTAGGTCATCTAGGTATATATGAGTATTGTTGCTGTAACAACTTACCACAACATAGTGGCTTAAAACAACACAAATTTATTATCCTACAGTTCTGTAGGTCAGAAGTCCAGCGTGGTTCTCACTAGGCTAGAATCTAGATGTCAGTAAGTCTGGATTTCTTTCTGAAGGTTAAAGGGGAGGATCTGTTTGTTGCTGTTAAGGGGTTGGCAGAATTCAGTTCCATGCGATTGTAGGGCTGCTGTCTCTGTTTCCTTGCTGGCTGTCAGCAGGGCCACTCAGCTCCTTGAAGCCTCTCTCTTGTCCTTGCACATGGGCCACTACATCTCAGAACCAGCAACAGGGCCTCTTGTCCTTTTCAGGCTGCCATCTCTCTGACCTCTCTTCCACAGTCACATCTCTCTCTCCGACCACAGCCTGGGAAGGTTCTCCACTTTTAAGAACTCACATGAGCAAAATGGACCTATCTACATAATCCAGGATAATTTACCCATCTCGAGGTCTGCAAAATCCCCTTTGCCATCACTTCACAGATGTGAACATCTTTGGAGAGCCATTCTGCCTACCACATAACTCATTTACCTTGATCACCACCCTCCAGCCACAGTGGCCTTCTTCCTGTTCTCAAATCTGTAACGTGCTTCTCTACCTCAGAGACTTTCCATTTCCTGGGCTGTACTCCTGGGATCTCTTCTTCTGGCTCTTTGCATGGTGGCAGATGTAGTCAAGGTTGGTTCTGGGAGCAGGTCAGACTGAACCCATAGGTATAGATTTAGTGAACTGAAGCTATGAGAATTTGGGGATGACAGCAGCTATAGACAAAAGACTGAGTCTGACAAGTATGATGGTAATAACTTTACTCGAGCCTACCTGTTTGGGCTGTTGGTCTCTGGTCTGTAGGGACATTGGTCCCTGATGTATTGTTTGGGTTGGGGGAGTTTTAGGCACATTACATGGCTTTTTTTCCCCCTCTGGCAATTGACATTCACTCTTGCATTGGGGGCAAGAAAATAATTACAGGAGGGGTTGGCAAAAGTAATTATGATACTGCATTTTTATTGCTTTTCCTTTCCATGCTAGTCCTTTTGTTTAAGCATATGAAGTTAGTAGGCCATTGACTTTTTGAAACTGAATCATGTAATCAAGAAAAGAGAGCATCGCTACCGAGAGAGTTTGAGAGCACCAGCCGTTTTTCAGATAGTGGTTTGTTTTAAACTGTATTTTTTTCAGTCCCTAAGGATTTATTTCCCACCTAATGATGGGTTCTTAAGTGTCAATCTTGATCTGTTTGCGTGGGGAGTGAGCAAATAAATATTGCTTAACTGTTAACTAGCAAACCAGTAGAACACATAGGATAAAGCCAATGTTGTGACAGCTCTCCTGGTGTGGTGAAATTCCATGGATATCCATCAACTCATGTTTGAAGATATAGCACAGCCCTTAGAAATGTCATTGCTATTTGCAATTCAACTTTAGTTTGGGACTGACTGGTCAGTCAATCAATCAATCAATTGAAATCTCTCTTTTAAAATGGTACAATTATTTAAAAAGACAAATTTGCCTCAGGATTGATTTGGAGTTTGATGGACTAAAGAAAAAAAGCTTTTCGTTATTTATATTCTGGGAAAGGGAAGCACTTTATTTAATTCCATTACTTCACATTGACTAAATAAAATGTGTATCTCAGGATATGTCCTGATATAATAACAATGGAATGGGACAGTCTAAAATAGGGAAAGAACTGAAATCAAGGAAATCACTCTGGATGGGGCACTAGGGAAAATTCCAGCCTTTCTGGAAAATCTAGCTATGTACAGCTAGTGCTTATTAAAGCTGTTGATTAACTGAGGATGTTGGAAGAAGAAAAGTGAATTGGATGGTCCTGAAGGTAGGATTCAACATGTTGGTGGATAATCCATCAGTGGTGACAATGAGGAACAGAACTCTATAGTCATTGGAAGTGGGCATGGGCAGAGTGACGCAGTGCCTCTGAGGGTCTACAACACAGAGTTGAATAGAAGGGTCCTGTATTAGGGAAGTGATCAGAGACAGAGTAGACATGACTGTGAAACCAAGCAACAATTAGGTCGATTTGATGCCCAATCATAGACCACTGAGCCAGAACTTCTTTAGTTCATCCTTCTTGAGGTCACAACTGGATTTATCATAGTACGGGACCAGTACTATTGAGTTTATAAGGGGGCCAAGGACCCCAGCAACAGAAATATGAAAAAACAACAACAACAACAGCAAAAACCCCAAAAAACTATTCCAGAACATTGTCCAAAACTCATGGCACTCCTTTTTTACTAATTTTTCTCCCCCTCTTCACTCTAATCATTTTTTTAAAAACCCATTTCTGTCCCTTTCCTTACTCTCCTTTGGTTTATGGCAAAAAGATTTAGAGGCTATGAGGTTATGGTGGTGGTAAGGGGGAAAAAAAGGGAACCATTCTTTTTGTTTTTAATCTTTGGGAAGCCCTGACATAGATATTTCTGTGCATTTTTGAAATGGGATAGGTTACAAATGATCAAGAAGTGAAGAAAGTTCTGTTACCCAGTTGGGCAAAGAGATTGGATTATCAGTCACTGGTGTGATCAATTCATTTTCTTAAGGAAACACAAGGCCCTTTAGAGCATTAACTGCAATGCCAGAGGTGCATTACAAAGAATCTCTCCAAATCATTTCCTTTTCTCCCTTCTATTATCCTTTCTTCGGCAGGAGTTTATTTTTTTTTCTCTTCCTTTTGATTTTAAAATTCATACTGAATGTGCAAGAGGGTCAAAATACAACCTTTTGTTGGCATAGAGATTTGCCACTCAGCTGGTAGTTTATTACAAGATCAGTTACCTGGGGAGGCAACTTAATGGCAAGAACAAAATCAGTATATCCTGTTATCTCCCTGATGTTTCCCTAACAGAGTCATTAGAACTCAGTATATGGAATTCAGTGAGGGCTTGAGTCCTGAATCTGGATATTCCCTAACTGAAAGCCTGAACAAGGAAGAATGAAAAACTGAATCCCAAACATCTGTATTTGTAGTAAATACAGTTGCTTATTAAGATATAATAACATTTTGCTTTAAGGTAAATAGGTAAAACATATTAGTCTCAGATTAATACAGCCCACATAAATAACATCATATTCCCATGAATTGTCTTACTGAACTATGTAAAATAGCAAAAAGACTTCAAAAGTCCTGCCATTTCAACTTTTGAATGTCACATGTCCAAAGAAGACTGTCTATTTCTGAATCCACACCTATTATAGAAACAAAGCTTTGCTGCAAATGATTTTGACTTTCCTTCCTTTTATTTTCACACGATGAGGGATGTCTTCTGATCCTCTGTGATACAGTAGTCATATCTTGCCAGTGAGTAAATAACTTGACTCTGGATGATGCATATTGCTTCAGGTACGTGGGTGCCCTTTAGTATGTCGTGTGGAGTGCTGTCAGGCTCTGTAATAACCTGGGAAAATGAATTCAGCCTCAAACCAGTATTTCTTTCTTTCCTTTGAAAAAGAACTATTGTAAATAGTTTATGACCCTTCTGCCTTTCTTTACCCCAACCTCTTCCCTGTCCTTATGCAGTTACCCAACACCCTCCTGGTATCCCCTGGGTGCTCAGGATTGTTCCCTCTAATGCATCATTGAGTCTCATAATCTTTACCTTTTATTATCTTACTCCCTCAGTTTTTTACCCCTCTGTATGATTAGCTATTTCTGTGTGACATATTTCTTCAAAATTTAGCGGCTTAAAATATCCCATAATATCTCACAGTTTCTGTGACTTAGTATTTTGGGAGCTGCTTAGCTTGGTGGTTCTGGCTGAGGATCTCCCATGAGATTACTGTCCAAACACTGGCCAGGGCTGTAGCCATGTGAAGGCTTGACTGGGCTGGAAAATCTGCTTCCAGTATGGCTCACTCACACGGCTGTTGGCAGAAGGTCCCATTTTCTCTCCATAGGGTTCCTGAAATGTCCTTTTGAGAGGGCAGCTGACTTTTCTCAGAGTGAGTGATGCCTTTTATCACCTAGTCTTGGAAGTCATACACTGTCATTTCGTGCATATTCTATTCATTAGAAGCAAATCACTAAATCCAGCTCACTCTCAAAGGGAGGAAAATTAAGCTCCTTTCTCGAAGAGAGGAGTATCAATACATTGATGGATGTATTTTAAAACCACTACATCCCACACACTACACCCTTGCTTTCAATTTACCTGTCCCATGTCTTATGACTTTAGTTGATGACACAACCCCTAACTAAACTAATAATTGAGAGTAATTGTGTTAAAATATTTAGCTGCTTCTGGTAAAATAGTTTAAAGATAGAAAAATAACATATAGCCACTTCATAGCCTGGTTCAGCCACTTACTAATTATGTGACTTTGAGAAAGTTATTTAACCTTTATTAACCTCACTTTCATCACTGTGATATGGGCATTTTAGTATATACTTTGCAGGATGTAATGTGGAGTAGAGCTCATGCCTGTAAAGCAACTAAAATAGCATTTTACATAGTTTATAATAATTGGTAGCTGTAATATCAGTAATACTGATTATTACTGAGCCTTTGCATTGTATTTGGGAACATTTGGAGACCTTGGCATAACTCTAAATGGTAGTAAACTCTGAAGCAGATGGGTGTAAAGCAATGTTTTTCATCAGAGATCTCCTCAGTCCAAAGGCTAACCTCTGTCCCCCACTCAGCCAGTCCATCAGTTATCCCTGCCCAGAGGCTGCAGTGCATCTTAGTGAAAAAGTCTGTAGGGTCCTGGCTCTGAGCCCTTGCTCTACCACGTATGAGCTAGGTGACTTTTCAACCATTGTAGATCCTCTTTCCTCATATATAGATTTAGGAATTCTCGCAGCCCAGTGAGTCAGCAATAGTAAATGCAATGGTGCCTCACAAACTGAGATCTCATTCTTTTATTTAAGTCAGTGGTTCTTAAACATGGCTGTACATTGGAATCCCCAGGAGGGCTTTAAAAAATCCTGATGCCTGGCCCCCCCCCTAGATATTCTGATTTAATTGGTCCGGGGGCCAGATGGTGCCTACATACCTGGGATTTTCAAAAGCCTCCCAGGTATTCCTAATATATTGAGAATTGCTGATTAGATTGATCATTTTATCTACTATGACAGTCATGAAATGAATTAGACCGAAGTTAAAATAGTCTAAAAACAATGATTGAAATCTTCTCTTTCCATACTTTTAGTCTTGCATTTTTGCTTTACCCCTAGATAAATTGTTTTGTTTTTCTCAATATACATTGTACCTGTTTGTTTTGTAGCTCCTAATTTTATTCTTGCTTTGCTCAAACCCTAAACTTTCCCTTGTGCTGAGGTCATACATTCTACTTCTTAAAGCAATAAGAAAGGAATAAGTAAGCACAAATTATGGTTTGCTCTTAGACAGAATATTCTTCCAGCAGGAGAGATGACACCATGTTGTTTTGGTGGAAGTATGTAGGCATCCTGTATGCTCCGTAAGAACCATCAATGTGCGGTGCCATTGGCACACTGGACTATGTATTGGCAATGGTGCACAGAGCAGATGGGGCCGAGTGTGGGCAGTCAAGTGTTCAAGCTCTGTCTCTGAATTGACTAATGGTTTTGATGGCAGAAATTCAAGGCCAAAGCACTGAGATGCTAGTCTTTGTGCTGTACTGAGTGTCTGCAATTAAAGCTATGGGACCATTCCCTTTCTGCTCTAACTCAAACTGAATTAATTTTGAATTAAAACAAATAGTTTCTGTGACCACATGAGGTACATTTTGTATCTAGCTGATCAGGATTAGTGTAATGAAGTCTCCACCCCTTCATTATCCCCCACAAAAGACCCCTAAGAAGCTGATTTAAAATGCCATTCAAAGTGGCATGTTGCTGCTAAATATTTTGATATGTATAGGGCATTTTCATATCCGTGCCCTATGTAGAGAATCTGTAGGTGTTCTCTTTGAAAATGCCAGTGACCTAATGTAGCGTAGAATCAGCATGGGTATTTGGCACTCCTCCACAACTTTGAGAAGGTCATTTCTCAGGGCTTTCAAAACTATTTCAGGTTAAGTCCCAGTCTAAATAAAGATATAGTCTAAGATGTAGTTTGCAGCTGAAAGTTTCAAATCATACCTTGTCTGGTTATTATTCTCAGAATTAACTCTATTGGTAAAAGCTCAGTCCTAATTGTATCCAAGGTCATGGATTTATTTTCCATGTGGTTTATTTAGCTCTATTTCTACTGCATTATCACAGATTGTTCTTTTAATCCTGTTTGAGGCCTTGCAGGTGCCTTGTCTTTGGCAAGGAGAGTCGCTGATCAGTGTCATTACATCCCCTCTTACTAGGAGACGATTGCAAAGCCCATACCCAAGAATGAGGACAGCATATTATATAACCAGCAGCCCAAATCTAAAGTTATTCTTTATCTCATTATGTTTCTGGGCACAGATGAAGTGCTTTGGGCTTCCAGGAGAAGCATGTGTGTGTGGCGTGGGTCCTCAATCGATCACTGGAGACATGGCCTCTGTAGGCTGAGTTTTTGCTAAATTGTCCACTTTGATAAGAATAATCCAGCACACAAGGTATTCTGCTACATCCCGAGGACACAGCTGTGCTAGCTTTTGACTAAAGAAATTGCGGATAATTACTTGTAGACTTTATAGATTGTACATAATTACTTATATATTCTTCATTCTCTTTATTGGAAGACCACGTTACTCAGATTATGTGGCTTCATGTATGAACACCAGTGAGTGATCTTGAACAATGTTGGAACTGAGTTCATATTAACTATCTCACGTTGTTTTCATCCTGTTTGCTTCGTTTTAGAGACTCTAAGAGTAGAAAGATCCATGGGTACAGGAATCAGGTAATTATTATTATTATTATTATTATTTGTGACTGGTAACGGGATTGCAACCCTTGGCTTGGTGTCGCTTGCACCACACTCAGCCAGTGAGCGCACTGGCCATCCCTATATAGGATCCGAACCCGCGGCGGGAGCGCTGCTGTGCCCCCAGCGCCGCACTCTCCCGAGTGAGCCACGGGGTCGGCCCAGGAATCGTGATTGAGAAAAACCTGCTAGTAGGTCACCAGGATGCTGTCTGATAGTGTTTGACACAGTTGATGTCGAGTGTGAACTCAGTGGGAGAATGAAATTCTGCTTGCTTAATTCAGCACTCTCCATGGTCAGCCCTGTGCTGACACATGCAGAAGAGTGTCTTACAGCCTTCCTCTCGTCTACCTCCTTACTATTATTATAGAAGACAAAAAGGACTTTCCTAAGAGTAGTAAGGTGGTGACTTCAGGGCCACATGTAGCTCTTAGCTTCTAATTTAGTTTTATAGAAAAATTCCTATTATAGAGTACTGATATTGCTGTAATGAAAAGGAATTCAATGTTTTGTCAATGACAATACAATACTATGATTTTAAAAACCCATAGTTAATCTAATGAAATAGAGATGAAGAAAAGAGTGTCGTTGCTTTCACTGCATAGCAGGTATTCTCTAAATGTAATGTGTTAGTGCCATTACATAACCTCTAGTTTCTTCTAGAGTTATGTTAACATTATGATGGGATTTATATTCTGTGGAAAATTCTGGCTCCTACGCATTTTAAATTTTGCTTCCAAGGCCAGGGTCATCAAAGTCCCTGCACATAGCTATCAATTCTGAGAGTTATCTTTGTATTAGTAAGAAGAGATTAGACTATGTTTGAGTAACAAACCCTGAATCATCAATAGCTTAACATACACAAGTCTAGTTTTTGCTCACCCTGAGTCTGTTTCTGTCTAGCAGCTCTCTAGGGCAGTTCCCTTCAATCAGCAACTTGGGGGATACACTCTGCTACCGTCTCGGGGCTCTGTCATCTCAACACATGGCTTCTACTTCACTGCAACAGGGAAAAGAGAGAGACTTGTAGAACATATATCTACTTCATAATCCAGAACTAACTGGGAAATGTATGCCCAGGGAGAGGTGTGTGAAAGACGACCTGATAAATACAGAACATTATCACCACCACATTGTCACTTCTTTCTCTTTATTTCCCTTTTGTGGACTTTACCACCTCGTATTCAATTGTTTGCAGTTGTCTCCATACTGATTGTCCTGGCTTTGGTCTCTGACATCAACACATTCTGAACATTGTTGCCAGAGTAATCTACTTAAAATGCTGCTTTCATCATATGAGTTCTTTGCTGCGACATGTTCGGTGCTTCCTCCCCACCACTGATTATGAATACTGTCTAACTTCCTCAGTGTGTATCCTGTGAGATTTTACAGTTTTGTTCCAGGCTTATTTATAAGCTTATCACTGTGCATGTCCAACATGAACAGTCAACTTACTTCTCAACTCCTGCCATAAACTCACGTTGTCCTAAACATGCCTTGCCTGTGCCCATGTCTACCTCTGCATCATTATTTTTGCTATGCTCTCCTCCTCCACCTATCCTTGAAGTATTTGCAGTCCAGGAACCCAAGTGATTGCTCTCTCTCTGCTGTACTCCCATTCCATCGATTATTTGTGTCACTCAGCTGGCATGTGCACTCCTGTCTGGTACCACTAACTACTTAACTCTTTCTGGCATTTGTTTTATTTCTTCCATTAGGTCATTTGCTGGACAGGTGCTATGTATATATATTCCTGCATACCAAAGATCTCTGGAAGATGCTAAACACATAATACTGTATGGTAAGGTCTGTTGAGAAGAAAGGATGCTTGAACGATTGACTATGGATCCCTAATTTGCTTTACATGATCTATGGCCTCTAGTTTCTTGTAGAGTTACGTTAACATTATGATGGAATTATAGTGTATGGTGACAGTGAAAGGTCTGTGGTCTAGAAGTCTTTTTAAATTATTTTATTTTATTTTTTATTGGTTGAATTTATTATATATCAGGTCAGATCAACAATATCAAATGCATTAAATGTCAAAAAAGAGAATAAATTTTAATTCAATATTCTATTACAATGATAGAATAAAAATTAATAATTTCTCATAGTTAAGAGGCAATAGAATGTTTTGATCTCAAGTTTGAAAGTTATATAACAATAAACAAGGAAGTAGAATCTCACAGGCTAGTTTATTACAAATAAGCTAATCAATTTTATTCTACAAAAGTAGAGGATAAATATAAATCTTTCCCCTTAAAAAAATGTTTCTTAATTTCTTTAATTAATGGTCAAATGTATTTTCCCAACATTTTATTGATACATTATATGTAATGAGAGGTAATAGGTACTAGCTTAGCTGTCATCTCAGTCTTGTGTTACTTAAAAATTCAGTTTATTAATCTTTCAAGTTTCCAGCTATTCATAATATATGTTCTCTGTTACTTTAATTTTAATCAAGACTTAATTAGACAACTAAGGGGTTAAAATTTATATTTCTACAGCTTTATTTATTCAGAACTTTTATATATTCATCTATCGATTATTTGAACAATTGTGTCATTCACATACACACTCAGACACACACACTTCTTTTCCACCTTTCAATATAATTACATTTTCACTTTCTATTTTGTTAAACTTTGTAACTTTATGTAATATATATCTCATATTATTTATTTATTTATTTATTTTGAATATTCATGAGATACAAAGCTGATTGTCCCACCTCCAGCCCATAATGTGGGGGCCAGATTCATATTGGGGACATACCCATTACCAGAAATTGCTTTTGTACCCTTTGTCCCCTTCCAATTATCCCCAACCTCCGTCCTCCTCCCGCTCTCTCCTCAACTTCAATTTGTAGCCCTAGGAATGTTCCCTCCCTCTGTTGGATCATGGCACAACAGTGGTCTTTCTTTCCTGCCTACCTTTCTCTCTTAGCTCCCACATATGAGCGAATGCATGCGGTGTTTATCCCTCTGTGCTTTGCTTGTTTCACTCAACATAAGTTTCTCCAGGTTCATCCATGTTGTTGCAAATGGCAGTATTTCATTCTTTTTTATGGCAGAGTAGTATTCCATAGTATATATATACCACAGTTTCCTTATCCAGTCATCTATTAATAGACATTTAGGTTGGGCCCATGTCATGGCTATTGTAAACAGAGCTGCAATAAACATGGGAGTACAGGTATCCCTTTGACATGATGTTTTCCATTCCTCTGGATATATACCCAGAAGAGGGATTGCTGGATCATGTGGAAGATCTATCTGTAGTTGTTTGAGAATCCTCCAAATTGTTTTCCAAAGTGGTTGTACTAATTTACATTCCCACCAACAGTGCAGTAGTGTTCCCTTCTCTCCACACCCTCACCAGCATTTGCTATTCACTATCTTTTTGATCATAGCCAGTCTAACTGGAATGAGGTGGTATCTCAATGTGGTTTTAATTTGCATTTCCCTGATGACTAGTGATGTTGAGCATTTTTTCATGTATCTGTTGGCCATTTGTATGTCTTCCTTTGAAAAATGTCTATTCTACTCCTTTGCCCATTTTTTAATTGGGTCATTTTTTTTTTTTTTTTTTTACTGTATAATTGCTTGAGTTCTATGTATATTCTGAATATTAGTCCCTTGTCAGATGCATAGTTGGCAAAAATTTTCTCCCACTCTGTAGTTTGTCTTTTCACTCTGTTGATTGTTTCTTTTGCTGTGCAGAAACTTTTTTCTTTGATATAGTCCCATTTGTTTATTTTTTCTTTTGCTCCTTGTGCTTTTGGGCTTCTGTTCATAAAGCCTGTGCCTTGACCTAACTGCTGAAGTTATTCATTTATATTTTCCCTTAGTAATTTTACAGTTTTGGGTCTTAAACCTAGGTCTTTAATCCATTTTGAGTTGATTTTAGTGTATGATGAGAGATGCATATCTAGTTTCATTCTTCTGCATATGGATATCCAGTTTTCCCAGCACCACTTGTTGAAGAAACAGTCTTTTCCCCGATGTAGATTTTTGTTGCCTTTGTCTAATATCAGATGGCTATAAGCCTGAAGAGTAATTTCTGGGTTCTCTATTATACTCCACTGGTCTGAATGTCTATTTTTATACCAGTACCATGCTGTTTTGGTTACAACAGCTTTGTAGTATAATTTGAAGTCAGGCAGAGTTATGCCTCCAGCTTTTTTTTTTTTTTTTTTTGCTCAGGATTGCTTTGGCTATTTGGGGTCTTTTGTTTTTCCATATGAAAGGTAAGATTGTTTTTTCCATTTCTGTGAAGAATGTCATTGGTATTTTGATGGGGATTGCATTGAATCTGTAGATTGCTTTGGGTAGTATAGACATTTTCACAATGTTAATTCTTTCAATCCAAGAGCATGGAATACCTTTCCATCTTTTTGGGTCTTCTTTAATTTCTTTCAGAAGTGGTTTGTAATTCTCATTGTAGAGGTCTTTCACCACCTTGGTTAAATTGATCCCTAGTTATCATATTTTTTTGGTGACAATTGTAAATGGGTTTACTTTCTTTATTTCTCTTTCTGTTAATTCATTATTTGAATCTATAAATGCTATTGATTTCTGGGCATTTATTTTGTATCCTGCAACATTACTGAAGTCATTAACCAAGTCTAGGAGTTTTTTGATAGAGTCTTTAGGTTTTTTTTATATATAGTTTCATGTCATTGGCAAATACAGAAAGTTTGACTTCATCTTCTCCAATCTGGATTCCCTTTATTCCTTTCTCTTGCCTGACTGCTCCAGCTAGTACCTCCATCACTGTGTTGAATAGAAGTGGTGAGAGTGGACATCCTTGTCTTGTTCCTGTCCTTAAGGGAAAGGCCTTCAATTTTTCCCCATTCAAAGTAATACTGGCGGTGGGCTTGTCATAAATGCCTGTTATTGTGTTAAGATATTTTCCTTCTACACCTAATTTGTCGAGAGTCTTTATCATGAAGGATTGTTGAATTTTGTCAAATGCTTTTTCAGCATCTATTAAGATAATCATATGGTCTTTGTCCTTGAGCTTGTTGATGTGATGTATCACATTTATTGACTTTCATATGTTGAACCATCCTTGCATCCCTGGGATGACTCCCACTTGATCATAATTTTTTAAATATGTTGCTGTATTCTAATTGCTAATATTTTGTTGTGGATTTTAGCATGTAGGTTCATTAATGATATTGGCCTGTAATTTTCTTTTTTTGTTGTGTCTTTATCTGGTTTTGGTATCAGAGTTACATTGGCCTCGTAGAATGAGTTTGGCAGAGTAGCATTTGTTTCAATTGTGTGGAATAGTTTCATGAGAATTGGTATTAACACTTCTTTAAATGTTTTATAGAATTCAGCTGTAAAGGCATCCAGACCTGGAATTTTTTTTTTTTTTTTTTTTTTGGAAAATTGCAAATTACCACTTCAATCTCCTTGGTTGTTATTGGTCAATTTAGGTTTTCTATCTCTTCTTGGTTCAGTCTTGGTAATTTATATGTGTCTAGAAACTTATTCATATCTTCCAGATTTTCAAATTTGTTGTCATACAGTTATTTACAATAGTCTCTACGGATTCTTTGTGTTTCTGTGGTATCAGTTGTAATGTCTCCCTTTTCATTTCTGATTTTTGTTTTCTGGGTCTTCTCTCTCCTTTTTTTTGTTAATCTAGCTAATGGTGTGTCTATTTTGTTTATCTTCTTGAAAAACCTACTTTTAGTTTTGTTAATCTTTTCTATTGGTTTTTGGGTCTCTATTTCATTCAGTTCTGCTCTGATCTTAATTATTTCTTTCCATCTACTTCCTTTAGGTTTGGATTGTTGCTTTTCAAGTTCTTTGAGGCATAGCATTATGTCGTTTATTTGGAGTCTTTCCATTTTTTTGATATAAGCATTTCTTGCAATAAATTTCCCTATTAGTACTGCTTTTGCAGTATCCCACAAGTTTTGGTATGATGTATCTTTATTTTCATTTAGAAATTTTTTGATTTTCTGTTTAATTTCTTCTTGTAACCATAGGTCATTCAGGAAGCTATTATTTATTTTCCATGTATTTGTATATCTTCCAGTGATTTGCTTATTGTTTATCCCGAGGTTTAGTCCACTGTGGTGTGAAAAGTTTGTCGGAATGATTTCAGTATTTTTAAATATGCTGAGACTAGATTCATGGCCTAATATGTGGTCTGTCCTGGAGAATGTCCCATGAGCTGATGAGAAGAAAGTGTATTCTTTAGCTGTTGGGTGAAATGTTCTGTGTATATTTGCCAAGTCCAATTGGTCTAGGGTGTAGATTAAATCCTGTGTCTCTTTGTTGATTTGTTGCCTGAAAGTCCTATCCCATGTGGAAAGAGGGGTATTTAGACCACCCACTATTAATGTATTAGCACCTATCTCCTTCATTAGGTCTAAGAGTGTTTGCTTGATATGTCTGGGTGCTCTGGTATTGGGTGCATACAATTTATGATTGTTATGTCTTCTAGCTGGATAGTTCCCTTCATCATTACATAATGGCCTTCCTTGTCTTTTAAATGGTTTTTGGTTTAAAGTCTATTTTGTCTGACATTAGAATAGCTACTCCTGCTTGTTTTTGGTTTCCATTTGTATGGCATATCTTTTTCCATCCCTTCACTCTTAGTCTGTGAGTGTCTTTACAGGTGAGGTGGGTCTCTTGAGGACAGCATATACTTGGGTCTATCTTTTTAATCCAGTAAGTTAGTCTTTGTCTTTTGAATGGGGAGTTTAGTCCATTCACATTTAGAGTAGTTATTGAGAAGTGTTGTTTAATTCCTGTCATTTAATTGCTGTTTAGTTGCTTTAAATATCTTTTGATCTTTATTTCCAGTTTTATTTCTCTTCTTCAATGTGAGTTGGGGATTTAAGGTGGAATGGTTTAGCTTCTATCTCTTTCTGGCTGACTTATTTATTTAACTGTGGGTTTTGCTCTTTCTCGTGTATTTGTGATGATGGTCACCATTATTCAGATTCCAGATGAATGACTCCCTTGAGAATTTCTTGCAGGGCTGGTTGTGTGGTGGTGAACTCCCACAACTTTTGTTTGTCTGGGAAATACACTATTTCTCCCTTAGTTCTGAAGGAGAGCCTTGCTGGGTAAAGAATTCTTGGCTGGCAGTTTTTTTCTTTCAGTATTTTGAATATATCATTCTACTTTCTTCTGGCCTGTAGGGATTCGCTTGAGAAGTCTGCTGTTAGTTTGATGGGGGTTCTCCTATATGTGACCTGATGCTTTTCTCTTGCTGCTTGTAGAATTCTCTCTTTGTCTTTGAGCTTTGTGAATTTAACTATAATATGTCTTGGGGATGATCTTTTGGGTTGAATCTGTTTGGGGACCTTTGAGCTTCCTGGATCTGAAGGTCTGTATCTCACCCTATGCCGGGGAATTTTTATGTTACTATTTCCTTGAGTAGGTTTTCGATACCTTTTCCCTTCTCCTGCCCTTCAGGAATACCCCCAATTCGGATGTTAGAGTGCTTGAGATTATATTCTATCTCTCTTAGGTTTTCCTCATTATTTTTAATTCTTTTTCATTTTTTTTTGTCTGCCTGAGTTATTTCAAAAAGACCATCCTCAAGCTCTTAAATTCTTTCTTCTGCTTGCTCTGCCCTGCTGCTCAAGCTCTCAGTCATTTTTTTTTTTTTTTAATTTCATTGAGTGAGTCTTTCATTTCCAGAAGCTCTGCTACACTCTTTTTTATGGTATTAATCTCTTTGTAGATTTCCTCCTTCATATTCTGGATGTTTTTCCTTGTTTCCTTGTGTTCTCTAAATGAGTCTTCCTTTATTTCTTCAAGTTTTCTTAAGATCATTACTTGAAATTCTTTTTCAGACATTTCAAGCATTCCCTGTTCCATGGAGTCTGACTTTGGGGCATTACTGTATCCTTTTGGTGGTGTCATTTCTTCTTGATTGTTTGTACTTCTAGTGTTTTTTTGCTGATGCTTGGTCATTTGGTAGGGGGTTTGCTTCTTCTTTTGCATTTAGTTTGGCTGTGGAGTGGCCTTGGTTGCTACTGTGGGGGGTGAATTGTCTTACTTGAGAGTAGGTGTGGTGGCGGTTATGTTAAAGCAACTTGGTTCCTGTTCTAGACTCTGTGGTCATAGAATGAGCCCCTAATGTGTGGAGTTCTGCAGGGCCAAACTCCGTGGGTCTGATCCATAGGCTGGTGCTCCCCCCTGGGTCTGAGGTGGGATGAGGGGCCATGTGGAGCCGTGCGGTTCTGCTGGCTGGCTGGCTGTCACTGGTGGGCTCACCTGCACAGTGCCGGTTCTGGGCCATGGGGCAGGGCCTGGAGCTCCCCCCCGCCTGGGTCCAAGGGCATGGGGTGCGGGGGCCGCATGGAGCCATTTGGTTTTGCTGGCTGGCTGGCTCTAGAAGTCTTAAGATGAATCTTGTGATTTTTAAAGATAACATCTTTGCTTGGTTTTTAATAAATGACATTTTAGAGTCTCTTTATTGATGGCCCAGGAAATTTCATGGTTTGTATTAGTGAGTATTTGGTACCATATTCTCCTTTAAATCTATGTATTAATACCATAATTATGAAGTGGCTATTCTGTTAAGAAGGCAAGGCTTTGGGGCCAGACAGCTGTGGGTTCAAATTCTAGAACCCTTTTGGGGACTTGGCTTCTCTGAACCAGTTCCTGTAAAATGGTTATAATGTCTGCCTCTGTCACAGAACTGTTGAGATGATGAAATGACATAAAGTCTCCCAGACGTTTAGCACAGTGCCTGACAGAAAGTTATTGCTCAAAAATAGTTAATTCTAACACTAATTCTTACACTATTTAAGAAAATACAAATGTCACTTTATTGGTGTTTAAGAAACAACGTTGTTTTCATTATTTATCTTCCTGGAGTTTCTTTGCGAAACAGAAAGGTGGAGTAATAGATTCACAGGTGGTGGTGGTGGGGGGCACCATCCACAAGATTTTGGCTGCAGGTTCCCCACCAAAGCTCATGCGCTGGGGCCACTGCACAGGTAAGAAAGACCCTCTTCTCTTGGTCCACTGGGCTGTTGGAACTGTTCTTTGTGGTGACTCCAGGGCCAGCCTAGGTTCTGAGAGATATGGTTAACTGTGAGAGAGGACTGTGAAGTGACAACCTTGTCTACAGTTGCTCCTAGAATCAGGTAAAACTATAATGGCTATGGACAGACAGAGGGCAGCTCCATTTAAAACATCAAAATAACTGGTAGGAAAAAGTAATAAAAGGAAGACACTTTGGTTCACGCCCAGTCTTGTTTTGTTATGCTTCCTAGCAGAGCAACTGAATGAGAATTTAATTTGTTGTGAATTCTGGCAGTGTGGTGGAGAAAAAATGGAATTTACAAACGTTTTGAATTACTAGGAAATTTGTAAAATTGTATGCATGTTCTGTTTTATACATTTTTATGAGCATGATGCCTTATTTGAATAGGGGGAGTTAAAGCCGCTGTGTGCAGAATTTGTAACTCCATTGTATTGTAAAAGATTTAAAAGATTTATCTGAGTTTTAAGGGACAAAAGATTTCAGCAAGTAAACAAAGCAAAATGTGGCAGATTGGATTTGATACCAAGCCCAAAATGCATGTTCACAGAAAGGAGGAAGTGAAATAAAGGACAGTGGACGTTGTGAGTGGTGATGCTTTCTTCATTTAATTTATTCAAGCTTCTGGTTTTTGTTTCCTGATTTTGGCAAATCTAGTGCGCATCAGGAGCTACCAAAGATTTCTTAAACTTCATTTTTTTTTTTTTACCCACTATAGAAACTAATCATTTCTGTAGTGAGGAAATTATCTTAAATACTAGCAGCTTTAACTATTTAGGAATTTAAACTTTGGATATTATAAATCCCTGTAGATCTGGATTATAAACAAACTTCCTTAATCTCTGGGTTAGATCTGAGTGCAAAAAATGGAATCAATTTTCTTGCATATTTGGTTGGATCTACAATTACTTGCCTAAGGTTAGAGCCAGGAAGAAAAATATATAGGATATAAAATAACAAAAAATGATTCTAAACTGTGTTCAAAGAGTCAGTAGTTGAGAATGGTCATGAGGCCTGAAATAGGAAAGCTGGGTTTATTTTCTTAAAAAGATTCCTCAGGTGCAATGTAAGTAGCCCTCTCACAGATAAATGGTAAGAAGATCTTATCAGGTTTCTATCGCCCCACTCTTCTAACTAGTCTTGCTTCCAGCACTAGCACTGATAGGTGGACATTTCATGAGATGGTAATGAAAGGCAGCAGCCATCAGTGAATGAAACACTGTAGCTAGCCTAGAGCTGGAGTTAACACTGGCCCCAGTTCACTTCAAGAATACATAATTCAAGTGAAGAATGGTGTGCTTGCTATGCAGAGGAACGGTCTCAAGAGAAACTCCTTAGCTCCTCCCTTCCATATCCCCACCATATCCTGCTTCTTTACTTAGAAATTTTGGGGTTAGCGTTACCTTTGGGAGCTTGGTCAATTTACTGGTCAGGACCCACTAAGAATAGCCAGAAGATAGTCCCGAGAGTCTTAATGTGCTAAGGTAGGCAGGGGTCAAGATGGGAACAGAGGCAGAAAGTCTTATCTGAACAAGCTGGCTACTGTTGCTGAGTCAAACCTTGGGTCCTTTCACCACACAGCCAAGTACCAAAAAAACACTGACACAGGGTTAGACACTTAATTATAATTAGAGAACGAGAAGCTAATGCTGGTGGGGGGTGGAGTGGAGTCGGGGGTGAACAAAATCCAAGCTCTCCCTCCCTTGCAAGCCAAGAGACTTTTAAAGGGAGCTTGGTGGGGTTTAGAAACACTGTGAGCAGTCAATGGATGCTCCCAATTGGTTGCTCCAGGTGAAATGAAGAAATAGCTCCGGAAATCTGCTTATCACTCTTCTGACTCCAATCAGTCTGGGATCTTTGATTAGGGAAAAGAGGTGAATCAAAGACAACCTGCATTTGATCAGCATATTCCGATAGCTAGGAAAGTTAGGTCCTAGTTTATGATTCCCAGATACCCATCCTGTTCTACCCAGCTGTCTCCTTTGTACTTCCTCTTTGAATTGTTAATTGTTAATCTCAACTCCCTGATTATAGAGCCCAATTTCCAGACTACAAATCACGCCACATCTTAGGGAAGAAGCCAGGCCAAAGGTCAATTCATTAAAAAAAAAAAAAAATAGAGGAAGGGAACCTGCTGGGTCTCATTACCAGGAAGTAGGAATAAAAGGAGAGAGACCGGCACCAGGGATGCAGAGGCAGGAAAAGCAGGAAGTCTGGTCCATCTCTTAGTCCTGAGCATCTTCAGAGAAATGGCAGTGAGTAATAGCGCTTTTGAATTATGTGAGTCAGGGCTTCTGAAGTACCTCACTGTAGTCTTTAAAAACAAACAAACAAATAAAACTGTTATGGAGGAAAACACAGGCTTAAGCAGAGAGCCTCGTAAGCATGGATCTCCAGAGTTCAGAAGCTACAGAACTGCTTGTAAGTTACCCTCTCAGTCCTTATTGGCGCCTGGTGATCTTCCTTCCTTGTCTTTTTCCTTTTCCTACTCCCTTGCTTCTCCTCTCTTGCCATAATTGTGTTTCTTCTCACCTGATGGAAACCATGGTCTTTCTTGATCCTGCTGTTATACATTGTTAGAGGTGAAGTCAAATTCCTCTATTTTTTTTTAATTCCTAAAAGTTAGGGCCCAGATTTCAGTCATGGCTGCAGGTAGGTTGAAAACTGACATTTTCTAAAATTTGGCTTGCATGAGTATTGTAAGGCTAGGGCTTACAGACCCCTCGAGTCTGTTGCACAGACTGGGTCACAGACCTTACACATGCAGGTCTGTGAGCTAGGTAATAGGAAAAAAAAGGTTCTGGGAGCCGTGGGTACAGAAAAATGAATGAGTTTTATTCAGATCTAGGAGCAACTGTCCTAGTGGCTTCTCTGAGAGTTCTGAGAAGCACTGTGGAGCAGAGCTGTTGGTCTTTTATACTTAAGTCCACAACCCTGGACGCCGGGGTGCCCATACACAACTTACATTAAGTAGTAACAAGGAGCCCCTGAGGATATTTACAGCAAAGGCTCGGCAAGATTCTGAACATCTGAGGGGCCCTGACCATTTTCCTATTTTTCCCAACAGGTATAAATGTGTACAAAAACTATGTCCACATTATATTCCTGAAAAAGCTTATACTAATGAATTTTCAGAAGAATTAGGTTAAATAAGGATTACATACTATATAGGCAGAGGCATTTTAAAATGAAATAGTGACTCAGAAAAACCTCATGAGTTTTAGAAAATACCTGGTTTTCCTAGACTTTGAAAACAAATTAAAAACAAAGCCATTTTCCAAGTGTTCTTTATCTCAATTTTACTTATTTTCATAGTGTATTTAGTGATCTAACTAGCATTTTTTGTTTCTTTGTTTAGACTAATTGTAGGGAAAGTGGAGGAAAATGGTCAGGGCCAGTCAGATGTTCAGAATCTTGCCAAGCATTTGATGTGAATATGCACATGCATCCAGGTGTTCCTTGGTTATTGTCTAATGTAATTGCGCCTGTGCACCCAGGTGTCCTGGGTTATGTCTTAAGTATAAAGAAGGAGTGGCTGTGATCCACAGGGTCTGCCACCCCTGGGGGACCACGGGGAAGTCGCTACTGCTGCTGGAGGATGTTGTTGCAAGCTGCTACTGCCAGTACTCCCAGGGTGCCCCAAGATGCCACTGCTTCTGCTGCTACTGCTGAGAACTGAGCTCATGTTGTCTGCCAATGGCTCCCAGAGTCTTTCCCAGTTACCTAGCACGGACCTGTGCGTGAGGGGTCTGGTGACCCGTTTTGGACAACAGGTTTGAAGGGTCTGTGGGCCATAACTCCTAGACCTGACAGTACAATTGGAAAATCTAATGTAACTAAAATAATGAAACATTTTGGCTTTAGTTGTGAATTGCTGTAACCCTACAACTGGTGTAGTCATGTAGCTTTACACTAATATATGCTGGTTTCCTGTTTTACTAGTTTTATTTCTATTTTCTTTTCCAACAAGTTTTTGGAGTAGAATTCTTAGGAATGCACACTGCAGCTACACTGTGGCCTATCTTACCACCTGTCCAGATCATTCCCTGAAGACATAACAGTAAGGAAAATAGAAAAATATTGCATATTTCTTCTGGAGGAAGACATATTATTTATCCTGCTTAGTAATACCACTTAAGAGACTGAGGGCATGGTCTCATTTTATCTTAAACAAGACTTGAGACTATCCGATGTAACCTTTGGGGATTTAACACATTAGCCAATGAGCCACACACTAATTCTACAGGCACATGACACTGAAAAACAGCTAAGGGTTTATGCTATGTATAAAACTCTGAATGTCTTGGCAAGGATGGGCTCTGAGCCAGTGGCTGATTGCTTCTTTTTACACTTTTTCGTACCATTGTTGTGCCTCAGGCACCAAAATAGGGTATTAATGAAAATATTTCAAATTCGTGGATGAAATGACATTTTAATCTTCTGGTCTATGAGATGGGATGAACAGATTGCCTAATTTTATTATTTTAAAGCTTTTGATTATTTTTTCATATTATTAGACTATATGACCCTTCCATATAGTCTAATAATTAAATTGGATATTGGATGGATGGATGGATAGACAGAATCAGCATGAGGCTTAATATAACCTATTTTGGTTGTCTTGATCACATTTCTAATGTCATTTAAATACTGCTGGATGATTTACAACCAACTGACATTTTTCCCTAAGTGCATTTACTGCTATTTACCGCATTTACCTGCTATTTACTTTTTTTTTTTTTTTTAAATCAGCGATTAAAAGCAAATGTGACAAAATGGACAGTGATAATTCAGTAAGTGTGATGAGAATCCACTCATGGGACCTGGGTCTATTTTTCAGCTGTAGCCCTTTGGGACAGTTATGTAACTGTGTTCATGGTTCCTTCTAATTTCTCCAGCTTCTCAACTTGCTCCTCTCCTACTTGTTTTCCACATGGAATTTCTCCCTGTCCTTTTTAACACCACTGGATCTTGCATCAATTGTTTCTTCTGCTTGGAATATCCTTTCCTATCCTCATTACCTTCCAAATTCCTCATCCTGTAGGTCTTAGCATCACGTTGTACAGGAAGCCATTACCACTCTCCCTGGCTACAAACACTTCACCTGTGATAGGCTGTCATTACACACTACGCTTGCCCTTCGTAGCACTGTGGCACCTGCAGTTTCATGTTTATGTGATCCTCGGTAAATGTATTTCTTCCTACTAGACTGTAAGCTGAATGAAGTCAGGAGTTGTGTCTGTTTCTGCTCCCCTAGCATAGAGCCTGGCACAGAGTATTACATGTTTGTTTAATATATATACACAAATGAATTAACAAAGGAAAGGAGCAGGTAAGGAAATTTATAATATTATTTTTTATTTGTTTTTAAGGGGCAGAACTTTGTCAGTCTACTGCCTTCACTAGTACAAGTATCTCTTTAGGTAGAAACAAAACAAATTATATAGATTGGTATATACCAGGAAGAATTTGGTTCAATGATAAAACATGACATTCAATAGAAAGATTCTTCAAATTCTAAACAAAACAATAGAAACAAAGCTCTATTTATATGTGCATACGGGTACAGATATCATACTTACATATACGTATGTAAACATATATAAATAGAATAATTTAAAAAATATTAAGTACCTACTATGTACAAGTAATCTACTGGATGTCAGAGAAGATACAAACAACTAATATTTTTGAATAGGTACTGCAGTAGGCACTTTCACATATTTTATCATATTTATTTTCAGAATGGTTTTACTCTTGCAAAATGACTCAGGTTCAATAACATTCCCAATGTAACAAAACTTGTAAGTGGTCCAGTTGGGAATTGTTCCTTTTTGCAGCCAGGTTAAAAAATATACCTAACAGGTCCCCAAATATGGGAGGTGTAATTGGCCAGGATTTCCATCTGCTCTGTCGTGAAATCCATCTCAATGTTTGTACCCTGGCTATGTTCTCCAAGGGCTGCTCCTAGCCGATGACTGAACACGGTAGAGATTCAGTGGTATACCTGTTTCTGGGACACATGGATCTCCTCATTGACTGACTTTGGCTTGAGGACATCCCAACAGCCTTATTAAACCTTCCTTAGACTGTGCAGTCTAAAACACTTCCACGCAAACTGCCCTCCCTGTCTCTGCATCAGACTTACGTCTGACAGCTCTCTGGGTCTTCCTTCACTGCTCTAAATTCTTACCCATTTAATCCTGTTTTGGCATCTGCCAATTCTTAAAGGAAAAAGCAGAACTCTCAAGGGCTTCATCCTTCCATCAAGAAGCCCTTAAGAAGGGAGAGAAATAACGAATTGGCAACTGCCTAACTAAATGGAATAATCAAAAGGAAATAGTATGTGAAAAAGAAGAGATGTAGCAAAATCTATATTTGGACCCTTTGAGAGCATAAGGGGAAAAGATGGATTGAAAAAGAGGACAAGTGAAGTCTCATGTATAAACTCAGGAGATTATGTAGTGTAGGGAATAAGAACATGAGCTCTAGAATCAGAAAGGTCTTGATTTGAATTCTGGTGTTTACAATTAATAGCTGTGTGAATTTAGGAAAAATTTTAATCTCTATTAGTCTTGCTTCCTCATACATAAGATGTGGTTAATAACACCTACATCATGGTTTAAACGAGGTGATTTATGCAAAGAGCAAAAACAAACAAACAAAAAATTGCTTTTCCAAATAACAAAGATCATGAAGATTAGGATTTGGGAGTTTAAGTGGGTGTTTAGTTCTCAGGTGAATAGACATTTAAAAAGTATGTTACAGGAAGATTTTCTTTTAAAATCACTTAATATTTTTATTGTGTGACAACTAATTTGGTAGTGTTTCAATGGACAATATAGTGTTACAATATGCATCTTGTACAGTGCTAGTATAGAGAGTGCTAAAGTTGAGTGCAAAATTTATTGATTCAAATATTTTTTGTCCAATAAGGACTGATTTGACTGAGTCAGATATGCTTGCATGAAATTTATCATATAAAACTATGTGATTAGTCACGTAGTCAAAGAAAGTAATTTTCCTAAACTCTGGCATATATGACTATTTCAGAGTCCCTAGTTGATGCCAATTATAGATGAGTTCTCCTTTCTGAAATTTATCATTCTGTAGTTGTTCAATGGGAAGATTCAAAAACAGTGCATGTAACTTAAATGGCAAGCTATTCACTTAATTTTGTGGGTTTGTCCTTTTTATCCCCAAATTTTGATGGGAATCTTTTCCACTAATTCTTTTATTTTTTGTCTTCATCTTTTTTATGTTGCTATAACAAAATTCACAAACTGGGTAATTTATAATAAACAGAAATTTATTGGTCTCACTGTTCTAGAGTCTGGGAAGTCCCAGATCATGGTGCCAGCATCTGATGAGGGCCTTTATGCTTTGTTATTCATGGAAGAAGGCAAAAGAGCAAGAGAGCACCACAGCAAGGGAGCAAGAGAAGGTCAAACTTGCTTTTATAGCAATCCACTCTTGTGATAACAAGCCACTCCCACTATGACATTAATTTATTCACGAGGGTGAAGCCCTCATGGCCTAATTACCTCTTAGAAATCTCACCTCTTAATACTGTCACAATAGTAATTAAATTTCAACATGAATTTTGGAGGGGACATTCAAGCCATAGCATTAATCTTGCTTGTTGTACAAGTACAATTATTCATTAGACTAATTCATTATTGTGTATCTTGTATTCATGGAGAACAGAACTCCCAATTGAATTGAATGCCATGACTACTGATGCTAAGTGATAAGATTTATAACAAGGAAAATAGTTGATTAAACTGAAAATTGAGATTTTTTTTTCCTGATTGCAGA
This sequence comes from Cynocephalus volans, assembly GCF_027409185.1. Lineage (NCBI taxonomy): Eukaryota > Metazoa > Chordata > Mammalia > Dermoptera > Cynocephalidae > Cynocephalus > Cynocephalus volans. Next base: position 101,908,594 of record NC_084466.1, read on the forward strand.
ATTTTGACTTCTTGTGCTTGGTGAAATGGACTTTAGCTTATCAATAATCTACTCGGGGTTGAATATATGGCATTGTCTATCCCATACCATTCACTTCTTAAGGAAACATTTTACCTTAGTTTTTCAGAGTATTTCTGTCAGAATGTATATGTCTTGTCAGAATACTTGTTTATTTTTTCTTTTATCAAACCACAGTGATCTGAAAGAAAATACATCTATTTAGTTAACTTATTTCTATAGGTAGTGTTGATGTATATTTTATATGCATATTTATTAGTTGACACATTTAATAAAATCACTTTAAATTTATGTACTTTTTATTTTAGAATACAAGCCTCTCTTATAGTAATTTCTGAAGTTTTAGCAATTTTAGTTTTGAAACAAAAATGTTTCATGTGGGAGAAGACCAGACATTGGTGACAGCTTAAGTGTCCTTTGCTGGTGATCAAATACTTCCTTAGCTACCACCAAAAAAGGCAGTTCTTTTCTTGCTCTCCATTTACAAAGACAGGATAATGGGACTATTAAGGGCAGATTGATCGATGCAAATTTAGAAAAACATTATTCTCCCTAGAAAGACCAGGATTTTGAAATAAAATCTCCTTAAGAGCAAATGTGTTCTTATGGCATTCATGTTCCCAAACCTCAGGGACACTGAATGTTCTAGGAGTAACTTAAGCTAATTAAAACAAGAGGAAGAAAGTCTTCATCACCTTTTTGTTTATAGACTGTGAATTGCATTCCTAAAACTGGGAAAAGGAAGTCTGTTTGACTCTTATTGCTTATCCTAAATTTCAACAGAAAGTGGTTATTTGTACTTTTTTCTTCTCACTTTGGTAGATTTGTGATATATACTACCTAGTAATCAACTTATTAAGTGGCATAGATAGAGTTATTAAATTAGAAAGGCAGTGTTTCAGGCCGGCCCCGTGGTGCACTCGGGAGAGTACAGCGCTTGGGAGCCCAGCAGCGCTCCCCCCTGCGGGTTCGGATCCTATATAGGAATGGTCGGTGTGCTCACTGGCTGAGCGCAGTGCGGACGACACCAAGCCAAGAGTTGCGATCCCCTTACCGGTCACAAAAAGACGAAAAAAAAAAAAAAAAGCAGTGTTTCAGACTTCTTAAGTTTCCTTTTTAAATAATATTTTTTGTTCAAATATTTAATTCTATCTTGTTTTTTATAATCTAAAAGTAGGAAGTAATTTACATAATATTTTGGAATAATTAATAGGAATTAGAAGAATTCATGACAAAGCTACAAATTACTGCATTTGAAAAAATACTACACTCTCATTATTTATACAGACGTAATAGTGATTTATCTTTGAATGTCCAGATAGCTTTCTAGATATTCACATGGCTATAAAGAGAAAGGTGTGTCTTCACATGCCTCCCTTTGAGCCTGAGAAACCCATAGCCCTTTCTGATATTAAATAGCGAGATTGAAGACAAGAGTCCTAGTTTATATTTCTGTTCCACAATATGTCTCAGTAGAGGAATCAAAATTTCCTAGACTAGCTACAATGTTGTTTGGAAATTTCTCAATCTAGAGAGTGAACATTTGTGTATCTTTCTTCTACCAAGGAAGACAAGTTTGTTCTCGCCTGAAGTCAGAGGAAAACCCAATGATTTGAGTTTTCTATATATTTTAGGTGTTTTAAAACATAAAACCTCTAATACAAGTTTTGGTGGAATGTGAGTGGTTGGTTCAAACTCTGTATAAACTTAATGTCAGAAAAATACATTGTTGAATAAATCCTTTGTATGAAGCACAGCAATAGCTTTAATCAGAGAGTGCAAGTTATTTAATGATGCTCTCTTGGTGTTTCTATGACTTTCTTAAATAAAGGAGGGTCAGTTTTGCTGGGCATTTCCTGCTTTGGCCATGTGCGTTCTGCCAATGAATTTTATAAAAGTACTTTGGCTCTCTGAACAAGCGAACATACAAATACATGAACAAACAAATGAAACCCTGTTTCTAAAGTACATTTCAGAATGGTTTTATTAAAACGTGGATGTCAGTTAGCAGCTTCTGTCTTTAGGACATTAGTGAGGTGTTCCAAACAAAAACACTTTTGACTTAGTTGTTGAATTTAGGTAGAGGAACTTATGGTCAAAGAGACCTATAAAGAAAAGCATAAACAAGTGAGCAGTGAAGGAAAAAAAAAATGAACTATACATGTACAATAATAGTTTCTCATATACTTGCTACCCTGGGAGTGAGAGTTTGGCACCTGTGTGTGGAGTAGCAATAGGAACAATCAATGAATAAAAGAGAGATGCTAAAATTAGATTCAGCAGATAAGCATGGCCAAAGCTTAGAATGTTCACCAGTATTGTGAAGACTAAAAATTTTTCAGTTTTCCATTGAAGCATGTGAAATTGGTTTGCAGCTCTTGGGGTGATAATGAATTTGACCAAATATTTAATAAAAGGGAAAAGTTAGAGCTCAAGTGAATGTTAGCAATATATTTTGCATTTGTTTTTCTCACAGAGCAAGGGAAATTGAATTATATTAGATTGTGTAGGATAATGTATGCTATTGTAAATTCCCACGTTTTATAGTAAATTTAACATTACGATAAAATATTATCCATTAATCTCAGTAACAAAATATCCATTGGTAGATTTTACTTGCCTTATTATGTTCTGCAGATCTGAAGTGGAGGATAAGATAGTAATGACTAACATCAGAAGTAGTTTGTTGCTAATTTCCTAATTTGCATAATGTATCTCTAACAAATTGGATTGTCAGTTTATAGGAGACACCAAATGTTCATATAATGGAGTTAAAAAAGAAATTCTCAGCTGAAACATGGCCTTGTTGCCTGGCCAAGCTGGGTGGCACGCTGTTTACTTGGGAAATTGCCATGGTAAATCCTAGTAGTAATTTTTAAACCCTTTGAATTGGAATTATCAAGTGTTAACCAGACAGTAATATGTTAGAAGTGACTATAGTGTTATGAAATATTAATATAGTCTTGATTTTAAAAATAAGTATTCCATGATTACTGGTAATTAAGTTTAAAAAAAATTAACATAGCAACATTGCTTTGAGGCCTATGTGTGGTTTTAAGTTCCTGCCATTTTTAAAATTTCTAAGATGCCATGGATTATACTCAGTAATTAAACTTGGCAAATACATTAATGCCAATACAAAGAGAACTTTGACTTTATTCAAGTTTATGCACTTAAAACCTATCATACCTCTGTCCCTATAATACTTTCTGTCTAATCTGACAACAAAATAGATGTAAATACTTTTATTCATGTCCAGAATCATCTCCAATCTGACCCCAGTTTATCTTCTCTACTACTTCCTTCCTTCACCCGTCTTCTGATTGTTCTTTTAAATTAACTGTATCTGGTTTCATCATAGCCATCTAGCTCATGCAATCCCTATTACCTTCTCATCTCTGCTCCAGTATTTGAAGACATGACAGAGAAAAAAAAAAAAAATCAAGCAGACCATAATTATAAGTGTTTTATTGGCCTACACAGCATTTATTTATTTATTTTTAATTAAGACACTATTTAGAAAGTCAGGATTTGTTACACGTCAAACTGAAATTCTAGATTCCCTTGAAAAACGTGGCAACATTGCATCTACTTTCCTACTAAGCAATATTCAGCTGACTTTTATATAGGCCTGTATTTTATATAGACATGTGAGTTTGCAACTTTCAAACCTATCTTTTGTTCTTTATTCAAGACCCATGATAAGTTTTATCTTCTCCAGGAAGTTTTTCTGTTTTTCTCAGCATTTAAAAAACTCGTATGTGCTCATCATCTGTATCTCTTATTTAGCTTTTAACATTTAATGTCTCATAGTGTCAAGTGTATTTTGTTTACCATTTTCTCTCCCCCTATGCTCATAGTAAGTTCTTTGAGAGTAGGGACTCTGTTTATATCAACACACAGAACCTAGGATAGTGCAGTTTGCCTGTGGTTGTCTATTAATAACATTTTTTGTAGTAATCATTATCATTATCAAAAATACTCAATATCCTGAATATATAGAGCACACTTGATCCTTAAGGAGTATATATTCTAAGTATTAAAAACCTTCAAATTTAAAACAGCAAAATATTTGGCATTATGCAATTCTTCCTACTGAGTTACAAGACTTTTTTTTGTAGCACCTTGGCTTGCTCACTAAAAGTAAAAAAAAAAAAAAAAAAAAAATGGTGTAAGCAGAAATGTGAAGGGAATGAGAATTAGAGCTATTCTTTTGAGATGTAAATGCATGTTTCCACATAGAAAAATATTGATCTCAAAAGATATAGCAGAATCATATTGCATGCTCAGAGTATTGTATTAATTTTGTTCATTGATACTTGTCACGTGTTACCACTAATGACATGGTGAGGCTTGAACTTAGGCACGGGATCTATTTCATATTTCAATCTAGGCTAAAAGAGCTAAGGAGTGAAGGTGGCTTGAGTTCCACCTGCTCTATACCTTCATCCTCTGAAGCCAAAGTTAAATCCCACAGAAATGACATATGGAATGTGAGAGCTAATAAAGTCTTTATCCTTCTTTCTATCTCCCCTCTGCAATGCCCTGGGCAATGCCTTATTTTTTATTTGCAAATGCTAGGGCACTATGCAATTAAGGGTTTCAGCCTTCTCATTGGTTTGGCATCAATCAATTATTAACTTTCTGTGAATTCCTCAGTAGAAACAAAATAAAAGCAAATCTATCATGTGGAGCCTCCAGAATAGAAGCCCAGAGAAACATTTACTTAAAAACCAAATGCTAATAATACACATGTAGTTTTAGAAGTGTTTTCAAAGAGAAAATTTCCACATTGCAGCTAATGAAAATGTGTATGCTGGTGGTAGTTTTTCACCTATCATCCATTCTTTCTGTTTTTCTTTTACTTGTGTTTGAGCTAGAATAATTTTGCTATGAATGAAACTCATCATTTAAACAGCTCTGCCATGGGAATGCCAGAAAATTTATAATACTCAGCAGCTTCTAGCTAATACCCTATAATTACCATTTAGTGTGAGTTCTTGGTAACTATGTACATAACAAATTTTTATATGACAAAATTTTATACTTTATAAAGTCAAATACAGTACATGTTTCAAATATTTAGTCTCTATTTGGCAAGAAGGTATTCAACCACTTGTTATTAAATTAACATCTATTTTGTATTCACTGTGATAGGTGAGGAGACAAAAACATTTTTTACAGAAGGGTCAAAGTTGATAAAAACAGTAGCCTTCAAAGAAATATGTGTTGAGCATTTAGGATTATATCCCAGGCACTGTACTAAGCTCCAGGGAAAATATAGTCGTGAAGAGCTAATCTCTTTCTTCACAATCAAGGGAAGGAGATAAAAACAAAAACAGATCATTGAAACACAGTCCTATAAGTACTAAACTGAATATCCTCTTAATGTAGAAGGACAAAGCTCTGTATTGCCAGGGAAGAGTTCTGAGGCCAGGCTATGTCCTGCTGTTAACTAGCTTTGTGACTATGTAAAGTCACTCAAACTCCAGGACCTCATTTTCTCAATGTGTAAAATAGGGTGAATGTGGCCTGGATGATCTTTACATTTATTTTAATTTCTTGTTTTTCTCTGGTTCTATGATTAGGATTTAGATACATGCAATTAATGGTATAGATAAATCAATAATGTGTACAGCTAAAAGTGAAACAAGAGTATTATGGGTAAAAACAAAAAAGAAATTTTATTTTCCCTAAAATGACCCGAAAAACATTGTATATTACATATAACTTTTAAAATGTTTAACTTATGGTGCATTTTAAAAATACACCAACTCTATGCAGGATAACTATCAATTTTTCCCTTCAGAATAAAGTCTTTTCTTTGATATATAGTGATTTGAGCTAAAAATGAAAATTGTTCAATTTAATACTAAATAATGTAGATAACTGGAAGTAAAGAAAATCTCTTGTGTGAATACATCTGTGAATTTTTTCCAATTAGTTTACAGATTTTATATAATATAATTGCCCATGGCAATTATTTGATTACATAAATTTTGCTAAGAACATAATTAAATATAATTATGAAAATATGAAAATTATATGCATAAAGTGACTAATTAACTAAAATTTATTCAAAGGAACTGAGAATATTCAACAACAACAAAAAACACATTAATGAAACATTTGTGTTTGTGATAATAGCACACATGCCAAAACTTACTATTCACGACTGAATCTCTAATTAGTGACAAGATGCTGAAACCTGTATATTTATATCTTTTTAGTATGATGATAGACATGACTCCTGACCATATTTCTACTATGTAACTTGCATAAAATATGGTCAATGAACATTTTCTTGGGGTAAAATGATACTTATTTTCAGAGCTGCATTAAAACTGTACACATACACACACATACACACACACACACACACACACACACACACACACACAAATAAGTATACCTATTAAATCATAGCATTCATAAATGTTAGAGTTCAAAAGATCATTAACAGTGACTATTCCAATATCTGTATTTTATAAATATGCAAAAATGATGTCAGGAGGTTAAGTGATTTTTGATGTCATAACAATGGTGGCATAATTGGGACCCTCAGTCCTATTCTTTTTCCACTCTTCTATGGTTTTTTTCATTAAAATATGCCATTCTAACCTCTGAGGAAAAAAAAAAGCAGAAAAAATTCCATTAAAATGTACCTATAAAATATGTAAATTTTTTAAAGTCCGTATTTTAATATAACAATCATTTTTATACTGTGCACTTTCAGGTGCATAAAGAGGGCACATGTGTATATATTTTAGGTTCTTTATATACAAGGGTACTTCAAATGTTCATGGAAAGGTTTGTCCTTTTTATATTTTTCATGAACTTTTGAAGTACTTTGTATGTAAAGAAGCTGTTTAATTTATCTGCATCTATATAATATACCTAAAACTTACCTCCATGTTAATGAAGGCACTGTCATAGAGTTTGAGTATAGTAACTCCTATTGCAGTGTTTACAACTTCACTAAATAGAAACATTTTTTATAGATAATGAAACCAAAGTAAATGATTTTAGATTAAGATGAAAAATAGGGATGACTAGCTTGAGTCAAATTACAAGTTAATGTTAGCCTAGAAAATGTAATTATCAGAATAATTTAATCATTATATATTAGTATGAGGTACCTGTCTATTAGACCCTTTTAATCTGGAAACAATAATGGCTTTGAAAAATTATAGTATGCATATTAATCACATACTTGAATAACTTTAGTATGCCTCATGAAATGAGTGAAGTGACTGATGAAGTGGTAGCATTTCTGTACCAATTACTACAAAATAACTAGAAAAGCTGTCAATTACCTTAATGCAATTCTTATATCTTCTTAAATTCTGTAATACTGTATAATGTTAGGTGCTCTATGAATTATGAAATATTCCTTACCAATCGTATGAGAGGACCCCCACTTCTGAATAATCTTCTATGTTCATACCAGCTTACGAGGTTTTCCATAGCCCCCAAGTCTAAGTGCTGTCTATATACTGATTACAGGCAAATTAGACCCCCTCTTGCTAACTTTTTCTCTGAACTTCTGACTAATGTGTCTGATTGCTTATTCAACCTCTTCATTTGCTTGTCCAATACATTTCTCAGAATACGTTGTTCTAAAGCTGAACTCCCAATTTGTCCTACAAACCTGCTCTTCTCAAGCCTTTCAATTTCAGGTAATGAAAACTATGCCTACAGTTTTGTCCTTAGGACATAAGCCCTGGCAATCATTTCCAACTTCTTTCTTCCTCAGTCCCTCATCAGCAAATACTGTTGGCTTAATCTTCAAAAATAAATGTATATTATAAACTCTCACTACTTCTCATTACCTCCATACTACTCCCTAGGAAAGGCCACCATCTCTTGACTGGGTTATTGCAATAGCACCCTAGCTACTTTCCCTGATTCTACCTTGCCCCACTACTGTCAGCTATATAGAGGGTGATCTTTTCAAATAATAAGAAAATCATATTACTCCCAAGCTCCTGTATTAGTCAGAGTTCTCCAGAGAAACAGAACCAATAAGCTATAAATAAATAAATAAATAACACACACACACACACACACACACACACACACACACACACACACACACACACACACACACACACACACACACACACACACACACACACACACAGATATGTCGGGCCTTAAAAACTAACGCTACCTTAAGTGACATTACAAGCGGCGCCATTATGGGCCCACAAGGGCATATTAACGTGGCAGCCTAAGACAGCGCCGGGAGGAAGTAGGGTGGGAGTGTCTGCGGAAACCTTGCCTTAGCCCTTATTGGCCAAATACGTGCTTCTGCGCTCGTGAACACTGCGTGGTTGCAGTAGCTAGGCATTGAGACAGGATGCATGCCCTTGACCTTTAAGCTGATTGGAGGATGTAAAAAACCTCCCTTCCCCATTTGCCTTTAAAAGCAAGTGCTTGTGTGATAATAAACGGAACTGCTCGACAGAATCCCCGCCACATCTGAGTGTCCTTTAACCGGGCTGGTTGGGGCCGGTGGCTGTGCTCACCTCTCTTCACGGCTCTCTTCCCCCGTCTCCTTCCAAAGGGAACAGGAGAGAAAGAGGAATCTGGGCCATTTGCTCGCCCACCGAAAGCAAGGAGGCTAGGGCTGTTCAGGTCGGCTGGTGGCGGACTTGAGCCGTGTGAGGCATTTTTTAAAACTCGTGGGTGAAAGGCGAGCGAGTGACGCCCCCGGCTGCTTGGTCCTGAAAGAAGGCTGACGGAGGGTGATCAACCAGCGGAGTGGCCCCGCAACTGTGGTAGTCGCTGTGAAGTAATCCGCCTGCATGTCAGGGTGAGTACCATAAGAGGGGGAAGTCCCTGCACTTCTCTGCCCTGTTGCTCCCTTTGTCCCTTCCTCACAAGGCAACATGGGAGGTGTGTGTGGAAAGAGTGACGAGACAGCCTGCAAGGCTCTAAAGTACATGTTAAAAAGCAGAGGCCTAGAAATATCTGACTCCACGGCCACCAATGCCTGGCGTCATGTGGTGCAGGTGGCCCCTTGGGCACCTTCGTCCAACTTGTTCTCGTATGAGACTTGGGACCGGGTTCAGACCCTGGCCAGAAAGAACGAGATTAGTCACGGGCTAGACCCCCCCTTAGGGTTCTACCCAACCACCTGCCCTAAAGCTTTGCTTCCGTCCCGAGCATCAGGAAGGGGCAGAAAGGGATTGGCCGCAGTCCGATGAGGAGAGAAAAAAGGAAACAAAGCTGCCAATGCAAGGCCCTGAGCAAAGTTTAGCCGAAGGAGAGAGAGCGGCACCTGAAGAAGTGGAGGAGGCTAGCCCACCTTTAAAAACATCCCCGGCAGAGCCGCAGGGTTTCCCTGTCATGGCTCGCTGGGAACCCCCAGCCGTCCGCAGCCCGTGGGGGGAAGCGGCCCCTCAGGCCTATCCGGTCAACGCTGTAAAAGAACTGAAAGAGGCTGTTGCCGAGGCCAGGACTTTATCCTCAGCCTTGCAGGCTCAGACACAAAACTTAACCGAAGCCTTCAAGGCATTTACCGCCCTGATAAACAATACTTCCCCACCCTTCAAGGGACAATGTTTTGGTTGCGGAAGACAAGGTCACTTTAAAAGCCAATGTCCCAAGGCTAAAGGCAAAAAAACCCCTACCACACCTTGCCCCCGATGTAAAAAAGGATTACATTGGAAAAAGGACTGTAGGTCCAAATTTGACAAAGCCCCCGGTGGAACTAGGCCAGCCGCTTGGTACCCTTGGGAAGCTCATGACCTTAAAGAGCTGAAAAAGGCTGTCGCAGAGGATGGGCCCAATTCCCCATGGGCAGAAACCATCCTCCAGGGCTTAGCGCACCAACCCTGCACAACCCAAGATTGGACAATGCTCTGTAAGGCTGTCCTCCCCCCAAACTTGTTTATCAAGTTCTGTGCCTTCTTTAAAGAAGAGTGCCATGTGCAGGCAGAGAGAAATCAAGCAGTAGCGTTGCCCAATGCCACCAACCCCAGACTCACCTTTCCGTGGGTCCTTGGCAAAGGTTCCTGCGTAGGTGCCAACAAACCCTTTTGCAGCACTGTGGCAAATCTCACCACCCCCCAAAACCCGAAATAAGCAGACCTGAAGCAAGCAGGCCGCAGGGACAGCTGCAGTGGCCATCAGCTCCCTCTTGGGAGTTATTGGAGTGGGTACCAGGACGGCCAGAATAGCCTTGGCACATCAACTGGTAGCTTCCCTTAGGGAGGCAGTGGACATAGATTTTGGCTGCTTGGAGGTGTCTTTATCACATTTTAAAAAGTTTTTAAAAATTGCTAATATCACTTTACCCGGCCGACCCGAACACACGAACACACACACACACACCACACACACCACACACACCACACACACCACACACACACACACTTCAAAAGTTTGTGGAAAAATAGAATTGAAAGATAATATAAATCTTTCCATGAACTTTTGGAAGTACTCTGTGTGCGTGTGTGTGTGTGCGTGTGTGTGTGCGTGTGTGTGTGCGTGTGTGTGTGCGTGTGTGTGTGTGTGTGTGTGTGTGTGTAATTTTGGTTCAAATGATTATGGAGTCCAAGTCCCAGGAATTGCAGGGTGAATCGGCAAACTGGAGTCCCAGGACTGGTATACTTCCAGTTCAATTTTGAAGTCTTGAGAATCAGAACTGACACGTACTTTCAGTCTGAAGGCTGGCAGGCTCACAACTCAGGAAGAAACAATGTTCCGGTTCAGGTCCAAAGGCAGGAAAAATCTGCTGTCCCAATTCGAAGGTAGGAAGACGGGCAGAATTCTCCCCTCCTCAGGAAAGGGTCAGTCTTTTTGTTCTATTTAGGCCTTCAGCTAATTAGATCAGGCCCACCCACATTAGGGAAGATAATCTACCAATTTAAATGTTAATCTCAGTTGGACACACCCTCACAGAAACACCCAGAATAATATTTGGCCAAATAACTGGGCACCCTATGGTCTGGTCACATAGACACATAAAATTAACTATCGCAGCTCCAAATCTCTCTAACCACATCTTTTCCTACTCTCCTCCACTCCCACCCTGCTCCAGTGCCCCTGGCCTCCTTGCGTCTCCTTGTTTTCTCCTAGCACTCTCTGGCCTCTGGACTTTGTTTGCTTTTCCCTCTCTCTGGAATGATCTTCCGTTCGATAATGGCCTGACTTACCTTCTCACTACCTTCAAGTCTCTGATCCATGCTCCCTCCTCAAACATACCTTCCTTGCCCATTCTTTCTAGAGTAGTGTCTCCTGCCACAGTCACTCTCTGTCTCCCTTAACGTGTGTTATGCTTCTTCACAGCATGTATTGCTAAATGACATAATTTATATTTATTTTTCTCTTTAATGCAAGTTACTTTGGAACAGTGACTTTGCCTTTGTTCCTCATGTGCCTAGAATAGTTTCTACAACAAAATTTTATTGCATGAATAACTTTACAGAAATGATTTGCATATGAAAGTTTAAGAAGATATGAATTCCCTGAGATCTCGTTTGCAGGGTATACATGGCCTCCTCCCCCACAAGAAGGAGAAGGCTATTACATGAGCCAAACCAAAGAGAATTAGAATATGCTCATTGTGTTCTTCTCTTGGCTATGAGGTGAGACTTTTAGCCACCTTAGATTGTTTATGTGAAAGCAACAGACAAGGCTCACAATGTAGTTACATTGAGGTATATGTGAGTTTGAATATTTACAGAAGATTTATTTGAGAGGAAAGCTGGATAGATGCAATCCTAGATTGTGCCTATAAAAATTTCATGTACTCTCAGGGTAAACAAATAATTTATATAACCACAAGGGGAAAGGATTAGAGACAGTTTAATGGTTGTGATTGTCTTATGTATAGTAAATACTGTGATGGCACAGATACTCATAAAAAGGTGAAGGCCGCTTGTACTCAGGAACAAAGAAACATTGCTTAGAAAACATAAGCACCTGAGTAGACACCTGTCAAAACAAGAGCCATTAGGGAGACTGCTGGTAGCATTTTTATATACCCATTACTTCTACTGACTGTAGAATTTGCCATCTGTTTGTTATATTTGAATGAGGCTGATCCTTAGAAGTGCTATCATACCACTAAAATATAATGACAGCCCCAAATCCAGGCCTCCATGTTGGAGGTGCGCTTTGATATTTTAATAGGTTTTTCAATGTTTTGACAAAAATCAAGTAGTTTTTTTCCTTCGTTGTTAGATTTCAGGAGGAGAGGCATTTCCTGCTTTTCATGAGGTATTCTCGCATATTATCTCTAAAGTCCCTTCAAATTCTAAAAAGCCACAGGTCCTTGATGATTTCCTTAATACTCATTGTTCAGTCTCCTTGTCTCTCAACATACTTCAATATCCCCTTACTCTTATTATTATTATTATTATTATTTTAGCTTAAACACAACAGAAATGTATCTCCTCATTATTCTGGAGGCTAGAAGTCCAAGACCAGTGTGGCAAGGGAGGATCGATTTCTCCCGAGGCCTCTCTTCCTGGCTTGTGGATCCCACCTTCTCTCTCTGTCCTAAGGCTTTTCCCTCTGTGTGCATGTGGAAAGAGAGATCCCTTACTCATATTCTTGAATATGAAAGTATTTTTTCCTTCAATATTATTAGCAAATTTAACAGCATAACTATGATTTATCAATCACTCCACAAAATAATATGGTAGGACTATTGAAATGAAACACGATAAAATTTAAAAAGTATCTCTGTATGAAACCTAGATAAAATACAATCTGGAATGCAGTTTTTCAAAAATGGTTGTTGATCCCATTACTTTATATTGTTTGTAAGAAGGCTAAAGACATGTATCATCGGTCTTGAATTTACCCTTGAATGTTTTGGCTCATGATGTTAATTTTCAGATATAGTTGAATACTCATTATAATTATGGCTATGAATATGACTTGAATATTTAATTATTTTAATATGTGAGATAGCTTTTGAAAAAGAAAACAAAGATTAAAGTGTAAGTGTTTTAAATATTGCTACATAATACCCATCTTATATTGTTCTTCATCTTGTCACTTTGATGTAGTGAAAAATGGGAATAATATGTGTCAGTCATGTATTTGTTCAATAAACATTTATTTGGCCTTTAGTATGTCAGGTCCTGTTACCTGCTGGATGGGTCTTTGGGTAAACCGAGAGAGTATGGTAGAGAAATGGAGAAAAGTCATCTAGAAAAGCAACATCCACTAGTGCATCAGAGGGAAAATAACTCTTAAATTAATGTAATATATTTTGTTGGATTTATCATATTTCTCATATTAATTATAACAACTTGTATCTAAAGCAGTAGTAGTTTTTAACCCTGGCTATGCTTTAGAAACCCTGTAAATGTTTAAAAAAGTCTCCTGTCCAGGCTCCAAGAATAAAGATTCTGATTTTATTTTTCTGGGGTAAGATGAGACCCAGTCATGACACCATTTACAAAAATCAGCAGATGATTTTGATGGACAGTCTCAATTGAAAAGCACTAGTTAGCTTCCCGACTGTCTTATTTTCCAAATAGTTCCTAGTTTTAGAAAGTGATGTCCTTGTGTTACCTTCCTAGAATGAGTGCAATAATTCTTAAAGAACTATCTAAAATTCTTAGCCTATTATTCAATATAATATCAGCACAATAATAGGTACTATTTATTAAGCAACTATGATGGGCCAGACATTGTGTTTGAAAATGCATATCTGTTTTTCATCTTTACAATGACCCCGCAAGTTAGGTAACATTTTTTAGACTTTCCCTTGAGACTTAGAGTTAAGTAAATTGCCCTAGTTTACGCAGATATCCAGTATCTAGGGCCAGACATGTCTAAATGCAAGGCTTCCTCCCAAACTACACTGCCTTTGTGTTCTCAAGCTGCATCTCTACACTTAACTATGGCTTATTCCAATTTACACATCCTAGGCTCTTGGCAAACAAATGACATTTTCTTCTTCACCAAAACATATCCACCACATTCTCATCTGTTATTTGCATACCCTGTTGGGTTGTGAAATGCCCTTGACAGTCAATTTAATTTACCCTTCTTAGCCATTCTTTAAGTTACACCTCAAATGCAGCCTTATCAATAAATCCCCCTCTGGATCTTCCCAGTTGGAAGTAATTGCTTCTTCCTCTGACCTTCAGAAGTGTCTTGTCTATACCTCTTTCAGGTGCACTCATAATTTTCTGCCTTACAGTTATTTGTACATATGATTGATACTCTTAATTGTTTATGAGATCCTTGAGATCCTGGTTATGTCTGATTCATCTTCTGTATAACGCCTCAAACAGTTCCTAGTTCATTGTAGAGGCTGACAAAATATTTACTAAAGGAATACACAGTGAATGAAGGAAGAATAAGCAATTTGATTAAGGTCACCTAACAAATCTGTCTTTGGGACAGGAAAAGAATTCAATTGCACATGTAATATGAGATATAGCTCCAAATGTCCCTATTTTTTTTGAAATATCTCTATTTTGTGTGAAATAATTTGATCCCCAAATGTGCCAACTTTTTAAATGGATTTTGTGGATGCTTTGAGGTTATATGCAAAGCAAGGAAATAAATGACAAATAAACAAAAAAAGCAAGGGCACTTCTCTGTTCCTGGTCACTTATTTCAGGAACTGGAAAGAGAATAGAAAAGTGAGTATGTGTGTGATGGTGTGACATGATAGCATAATCGCAAATGGTTTAACAACAGCAGTCTTTTATTTAAAACCACTCCTTTTCACATTATGCAGAAGAATTTCACATTCAATGCATTTAAGATGCACTTAGCAGATCCGCAACTTGTACTTATTAAGGGAACACTAATGCATGTAGCATACTTATCAGAAATTATGTACTTTTCTCAATGTCTAGAAGAAACAATGCTCAGATAGCCTCTAACAGCAAAGTAAAGAAAAAATGAAAACAGAACCATTACTTAGGATGTCCTTGGTGGTTCTGAAGAATTTTTTGTCTTTGCATTAATTTAGAAAATCATTCTGATTCTCACAATGGGTGATTTCATTTTATTTGCTTTAGATATTACCACTTTGTACCAGTTAGAGATTACACACACCACTGAGTTTTTCCTGACCACTGTGTTGTTACTTTCAGGTCACATCTGGTATGTGGTATGTTGTGTATTGGTTTGTATTAAAATAAAAATGCTAAATGTTTTTGCGTTTTAAATTAGTGTTTTCTAGTTATGAATTTTCAGTATATGTACTTAGGTGTTCTGGGGATATATGTAACTTGAACATAGATTGTTCTTATCTAATTGCACATATAAGAGAGTTATTTGAAATTGATAATCTATATTATATTATAAAGCTTAATTATTTTGTATTTCTGTCCCAGAAATCAGACATAGAATTTTTTTTTCTATAAAGGGCCAGATACTAAATATTTCAGGCTTTGTGAGCCTCATACTTTCTGCAGCTAGTACTACGTAGCGTGAAAACAATGTTCATGTATCATGAAATACTTTCTTTTGATTTTTTTCAACTGTTTAAAAATGTAAAAACCATTTGTAGCTCATGGACCATACAAAAACAGGCTGCAGGCCAGATTTGGCTCATGGATCATAGTTGGCCGACATCTGCCTTAAGTTCTAACTATAAGTCAAAAAGCTGCTTTTTATTGTCTTAAGGCAATTATGACTAGTTGTGGATTTTTGAAATGTTACAAGGGATGATGAAATAAATTAAAAATGTTACCACTAATGCAATGCCTTAAAAACCCAGTGTGAATTTTTTTTTTTGAATTATAAAAATGAACTTTACTAACAGCAAGAGTATCTTCTATAGGAAAAATTGAGATATACATGTAAACTGCCAAGTGCACTTATATTTTACAATATTATTACAAATAAATTTAAGTAATTGATTTTACTATTGATTTACTATTGATTATCCACATTATATAGAAAATATACCATAGTATATTCTGCAAGGTTAATACATTTTAACATTCTTTATGCATCTCCCCAGTGTTTAACTTCACTTCTCTGTAAAAGAAGGTGATACCACCCAAAGATATCACTATCAGTTCACAGAGAATAATATTTATCCTTCTGAGAATGTTCATCTTTTTTTCCCTGTACCTATTGCGTTTTGAAAGATTAATTCTTGACATTTAAGTTTCGTTCTTATACATCCCCAAATGCAAGTATATTGTCTTCTTTTTACATCTGCATTTCCCAAAGCCCTAATGGTCTAGGACTGATCTAATAAGTATTTTTATAATTACAGATGACACCATACTCAGAAGTATGGGGAGAGGCAGAGAAGGGCCTTCTTCTATCAAGTTGTTTATATTCAAGTTGATATTCATATTAGCCACTGAATTTCAGTAGTAACATATGAGAAATAACATTTAAGAAATAACAGAAGATACCGTAAAATAATATGTAATCAAAGCACTATACTTTTTACATGGCCATTTGAATTTAGTGTGTTTGTCATGGATGATTTTTGACTAAACCAGTCCAAAATATAAATAAGTATGTATGCAAGAAAACATCTGATCCATTTGTTCTTCATCTTGACACTTAGTCTACTCCTGAGCTCCATTTCAACTTGGGACCCTCATCCTTACCCCTCAACCAGTCCTTGAGCTGTAGCTCATCTCACTGTCTTTGATTCAGATTTCAGTTGCCCATTGGTCAAGCATGGGGTGATGGTCAAACATGGAGTAACACTCAAGCAGACAGTGAACGTATCTATTGTGCACACTACTTGATAATAAAAAAAAGTGTTTGTCAAATTTTTGTGGGCTCTATGTGGTTAAATGTCAAATTCTTGGGCCAAGTATTAAGAGCTGTGAGTTCAAACGAAGTATAAGGCTTAAAGGTAAGATAAGAGAATTTAGATGCGTGCAAAGAGTTATGGACAGTTCTGGTGAGATGAAGGTAAATAAAATCTCAGCAGGGATGCTCATAACGTGTTTTAGGAAGAGTGAATGGATGAGCCTAGCTCCATGGAGAGTAGGGCTTGGATAGGTAATAGTAGGGGAGGAAACTGGAAAGGATCTTTCAAGCCAAGTGATAAATGAAGGACTTCTTTGCAAGGGTGAATGAGGAGTTTGGGCTTTCTTCCATGGAGCTTTAAAAGCCATGCAAAGTTTATTGTAGAGAGGGATATGATAAAAGCAGGGTATAATAGATTGGAAATATTAATTTGAAGTCCCTGGTATGAACAGTGCTATTTGACTAATTGATTGATGCTGCAATGCCAAGGTATTTATTTTCAGTAATCTGAAGGAAATATCAAGCTACCTTTGGAGGCAGAGAAGAAAACTGTAGGATTCACAGAATTGGTCACCTGAAACTAAGCCAGAAAGCAAGATTTATTTCTGCAATTGCCTGAGCTCCTTAAAGTGAGACAGGCTTGATAAGTTTTCAATTTTCAGCTTTGATTTCAATTAATGCTGCTTTCTCGTAGTTCACATACTCTACCCAACTTGAAAAAAAACAAATATGGATGCCGCCTTATGTAAGAAGAGCAATCAAAATATGATATTAAGGAACTGATCAAAGAAAAAAATTGTATCTGATATGCTACCACATGCAGTCATACTCCTTAATCCAAGGCCACACAGTGTTGCAAATTAACAAAATACATTCCATAATGAACGAGGCATATAGAATAATAAAGCTTTTTGACCTATAAAAAATGTAAATAGAATTTAAGATTTTAAAAAAGAAAACAAACATGCTGACTCTTAAATTTGGAGAGTAAAATGAAAGCTGTTTATTTTACAAATCCCCATTGTCACTATCTTATCTTCTGGCTTCCCATAGGCACATGACCATTTTGAAGGCAAGGATAAAGATGCAATCAGATATTTATTCTTAATTAAATTTCAGATTCAAAACTAATACTCTGTAATAAGATGAAAGATTTAGAATAACAGGGAAATAGGAAAGGTACTTATCAGATTTTTCATGCTCATTTATTCTTTCTAAAATACCTTTGGACAGCATTTCTTCTCTATGTCCTTTTTTTGTTTGTTTTTTCTTTATTTTCAGATGAACTCTTTAGTCAGAATAGTACCTAAATACAAGTTTTGAGTAGTTTAGGAATGTGGAACATATGTAAATTTTTAAAATGACTTTCCTCATGGGTCTGATTTGATTTTTATTTTTCAGTGCAAAAAAACACATAAAGCTTTCAGTCTTCAGACTTCAACACACCTTTTTATCATGGGTGTGTAAGTATTTCCAAATTAAAAGTTTTAAGTTTGCAAAAGATTTCAAAATCTACATTTAATAAATCTTACCAGTTGCGTTAGTGTCCTAGGGATGTCATAACAAAGTAACCACACACTTGGTGGTTTAAAACAACAGATACTACTTCTTTCAGTTTGGAGGCCAGAAATCTGAAATTAAGGTGTCTTCAGGGCCATGGTCCTTCCGACAGCTCTAGGGAAGAATCCTTCCTTGCCTCTTCCTAGTGCTGGTGGTTTCTGGCAAGTCTTAGCATTACTCAACTTGTAGCTACATCTATCCAATCTGCTGCCGACTTCACATGTTCATGTGGCCTCCTTCCCTGTGTCTCTGTATGTCTGTCTGTGTCCTCTCTTCTTATGAAGAGACCAGTCAATGGATTTATGGCCCACTCCAATTCAGTATAATCTCATCTAGATACTTACTTTGATTGATTACATCTGCAAAGACACTGATTCCAAATAAAGTCACATTCCAAAGTTCCAGGTGAACATGAATTTTGGGGACAATATTCAACCCAGTATACCAGCTTAAAAAGTTTCAATATCTTATTTAAACTTACAAAATAGGGAACAAAAATAACAAAACAATAAGAACAAATTTTAAAAACCACGTTAATGATCTGGCCACCATATTATAATACTTGCTACAATTTCATTGTTTTTTTTCTTTTTTCCAATTGTCTGATTATTTCTCAGTTTTTGTGTACCTTGAACAACAACCAGACTCCACCAAACCATTATAAAAGAGATTATGCTTTTTGGCCTTTTCTCCTCATGAATGAAGTATTCCATTGTAAATGCATCTGCTTTTAGGCTTCTCCAATTGAAGGTATGTGAATGTGTAGTGCTTAAAATAAATAAAAAGAACAGATGGTAGGACTTTAGAGATCAGATTAGCTTTGTATCCATCTGGAATTTGGGGACCGTTCCATTATTTCCTTGTAATTCGTTCATTCTTTCCTGAATTCTCTGGAGAAGAATTTTATGCACAATTGCGCAGTATAAATATCTTAGAGTAATAATAAAATACGATTCTGTTATGCAATAAAATCTGAAAATAATTCTGTAGAGCTCTAGTAGTATCATTGTCATTATAGTTACATTTGGTGGTTTTTCAGAATTAATATTGTAGCATAAGTACTCCTCAAGAACACACCAAAAAACATCTATTTGGTGTCCAAGGTGTTGCGACAGATCTGCTGTTTTGATAGGTTTCAAACGTGTCTTCAGTAAGTACTATTACTGTACATTAAATTTTACGATGTCAGCATGTTCTATTTTATTAGCATGATGTGAAACCTATGTAAGTTCATAAGATGCAATATATTTTATCTGCAAAATTTGGTGTTTTGTTTTAACTGTGGCATTCCTTAAATAATACTTAAGGATCACAGGGAGAGTATGGGATATTGCCACTGGTAATAATGCAAAGTGGACTTTAAGGATATGTCCTTGATCTTGAATTTCTCGTTTTTCATGGGTGAAAATCAGAAGTGATGGGAATGTGCCCTTCACTGAGTGGAAAGATCCAGTGCACTTTTCTTTCATACTACTAACGCTGTACACAGGACTGACTAGATCCTTCATGTTTTAAATCAAAAGATGCTTACAGGCAAACTTGAAGTTGCCTGAGCATAAAATTAGATCTGTGGCCCATTAAATTAAGTGTTACTACCTCAAAAAAACCTTCCCCAAATACTATTTTCATTTTATCATTCCCCCACAGAAGAACCTGAAAGTAGCTCCTTATTGAAAATTGTTCACCTGAAGTCTAAACTCTTCCAATTGGCTTTCAGACATACCCACCCTAATCTCATCCATTCTAAGACATCGCTGTTTCCCTCAGTTTTACAGTTCAGATCCTCTCCCTTGTTCTGCACACATAAGATGTTCACCCTACACATCCCCCTCATTTCTTCTCCTAAACTCTGGCTTGTATTGCTTCCCTAGCCAGGGATGTCTTTTCCCTTCATCCATCCCATCTAATGTGGCTCAACTCTCCTCTCTTCAAGACATTTTCTATTTTAGTTTTTAATAAATTATATCATCTACAAGTTCCTATTATGTTTTAGAATTGACAAAATACTATTTGTAACAGTGCGGCATAATGGCTTTATTATTATCTAATTGTCTCACATTTATTCCCTTACCAACTCAAAATAAAATTCTCGCATGCAAGAAATGTGTATTGAATTCCCTCAGAAGGTCCCACAGAGTCTGTTACTATTTTACACTATGGTGAATAAAAAAGAAAAATAATTTAAATATACTCATTTTTGTTATTAGGTCAGGTATTATTATAAACATTGCACATATGCTAATATATTGTTTACTACAAATCTCTGAGGTGGGTATTATTTCATTGATGGGGAAATTGAAGCTCTCTGAGATAAAGTAACTCACCAAAGGTCAAATCGCAAAGGTAACAGTCAAATTCAAGAACTTTGGCTATGAAGTCTATGCTTTTAACCTTTATATCACCTCCATCATAGTAGATGATCACTGAGTGTATGGTTGCCTGACATAAATTAAGATATTTTAAATGTACATCAAAAATATGATTCGTCACCATGTGTCCTACATAATAAGTTTATTTCTGGCTTCATGTCAACTTGGAATGATAGACACAGCCCTGAAAAGACTTTAAGGCAACGTGGCAGGACAAGTTCACATGTTGACAAGAATGTTCTGTTTCAAATACAGAAAACATAAGTTATATACAAAGAAAATACAAAAACTCATTGCTGCTTTCAAAAACTAACATCTCCATGTTAGGCAAGGCTGAAGTCATTGACTACTGGGACACGCTTCTGGAAGCAGCTGAGAATCTGGCTCCCTTGTGGTTGTAGAGAATTAAAATATTTTATACATGGTGGACCACTAGATATAAGTTCACTATTTGAAGCCAAAAGCTGATGTGAAATTCCATTGCTTGTGAGTGGGGGGACAAATGATTCTGAAAGCAGAGCTGGGACTATTGCTTATTGTATGCTGCTGGCCCTGAGGGAAGAAAACACATCAATTGGAACTTGAGACCAGGAATGCAACCAACCCACTCCTGTAACTAGATTTGTAATATTCATAATATCACCTCAGGACAGAGACTGCAAATGGCTGTTAGGTGACCTGGTTTGGGACTGATGGTCTACTGAGGGGTGGATTGGAGGAGACTTCAAGGTAAAATTCCAGAACATGTAAAGAAACCTATTACTAAGAAAGAGTCACAAAATTAACACTGGCAAAATAAATTTTTTCTTGTTTTTCCTAGCTCTATTGAGGTATAACTGACAAAAATTGTATACCCTTATGGTATACAATGTAATGTTTTGTTATATGTGTACATTGTGAAACCATTGCCATAATCAAGCATATCCATCACCTCATGTAGTTGTTTTTTTGATGTGGTGAGAATACATGAGGTCTATTCTCTTAGCAAATGTGAAGTATACAAAACAGTGTTAACTATAGTCAACGTGCTATACATTAGATCTCCAGAACTTATTTATCTTTATGCCTTTTGATTAGCAACTCCCCATTTTCCCCACCCCCAAACCCTGCCAACTGTCACTGTATTCTCCGTTTTGTGAGTTTGATTTTTTTTTTTTTTTTTTTTTTGTCTTTTTCGTGACCGGCACTCAGCTAGTGAGTGCACCGGCCATTCCTATATAGGATCCGAACCCGCGGAGGGAGCGTCGCCGCGCTCCCAGCGCCACACTCTCCCAAGTGTGCCACGGGCTCGGCCCATAAGTTTGATTTTTTTAAGATTCCACGTATAAGTGAAGTCATGTGGCATGTGGTATTTGTCTTTGTGTTCCTGGCTTATTTCACTTAGCATAATGTCCTTTAGGTTCATCTGTGTTGTTGCCAGTGGCAGGATTTCTTCCTTTTCTAAGGCTGAATAATATTCCTCTGTGCATGTGTGTGTGTATCACATTTTAAAAATTCATTTACGATGAAAGTGTCAATGAACACATAGGTTGATTCCATATCTTGATTTATTGTGATTTATTGTTTATGCTGCAATAAACATGTGAGAGGTGAGTACAGATGTTTCTTTCACACTGATTTCATTTCCTTTGGGTACATACCCAGCAGTGGGATTGTTGGGTCATATGTGTAGTGGATTGAATTATGTCCCCCCAAAACACAAACTTGAATTGTGTTCCCCAAGTTTTATGTATTGGAAACTTAGCCCCTGCTGAGACTGTTAAGAGGGTGGGAAATCCTATCATGGTAATTGAAAGGTGGGGCCTTAAAGAGGTGATTGGATTTTAGGATTGTGCAGTAGTGAATGGATTAAAAATGGTGGTTGAGGGCTTTAAAAGAAGAGGAGAGTCTGTCTCTCTCTCTGCTTCCACCATCTTGCAAAGAGAGACCTCTGGGTCACTGTCACCACCACCAGATGGACTTTGGACTTTCCAGCCTCGGAAACTGTAAGCAATAAATGTCATTTTTCTTTATAAATCTCCCAGTTTCAGGTATTTTGTTATAAGCAGCATTAATGGACTAATACAACATGGTAGCTCTATTTTTAATTTTTTGAAGAACGTTCATACTATTTTCCATAATGGCTGTACCAATTTACATCCCAATTAACAGTGCAATAGAATTCTCTTTTCTCCACATCCTCACCAACGCTTCTTATCTTTTGTCTTTTTTATAACAGCCATTTTAATATGTACCAGGTGATATCTCATTGTGATTTTGATTCCAATCTTCCCGATGATTAGTGATGTTAAGCATCTTTTCATATACATGTTTGTCACGTTTATGTCTTTTTTGGAGAAAAGTCTACTCAGATTATACACAGTACATACCTTTGTTATTTCTTTCCTTCTCATTGTCTAGAATGCCATCCTTTTCTTCTCCATGTTGGTGCAAACACTACCCATTTTTCAAAGCCCAAGTCAAGTCTTATTTCCTAAAGGAAGTCTTTCTTATTGTTGGTTTTTTTTTAATGTATTACACAGGGCACTATAATCTGTACATTAATTTGTTGTCTTAATTACAAATTGTTTGTGATGATTAGGCTTGCATGTTTCTTGGTTTTACAACATGTCTGTAAATGCTATCCTTTTAGGTTCTCACTCTTTCCAGCACCCGATGTATTCTCAATTTTTGAAACTAGGTTTATGGTGAAACAAATATAGCAATTAGGAAGAAGGAAGGAACAAGAAAGAAGAAAGCTTGACTCTTCAAGAAGTTAGAACCACAGTAGAGAATTATCTTTAAACAAATACTGCAAACAAGTGTTTGTGAGAGAATATCAATTTAGTCCTTGTTCTGCCACCAGAGAGAGGGGGGAATTACATTGTAAATCATCAGCTCTGTAATGTAATGAAAAGGAACAGCATGAAAATGTTTGCTCTGACACACATGGTTTGATTCATGAAACAATTTCTTCATACCTCTTAGGATACTGACTGACTCCTCAATATAAATCTTTCTGAAGACTCCACAAAGGACTAGCCAATCACAGAAGAAAAACTTTTATATGAATCAAATTCCCAAGATTTAAATAAGAAATGTTGTGTGTATGTACAAGCAAGTGACATAAAGACAGTAATTTGCAAATAAGGTCCAACGAACTGGAGATTTCACTGAATGCTATGAGGCTAAGTGGCTTTCCTAGTCATTAATTTTACAAGCCTTCACCAATCAATAGGCTAGTCTGTTACCAAATAAATGACTGGTGATAAATGGCAAGAAAAGAACACTCTACTTTTACTCAAATATCAGCTAAGAATAACCAGGGAACAGAACCATACCATATCATTGAGTTGCCTAATGAATATTAATTGGAAAAATCATAAACTACTCAAAAAGAACAACTGTAGTGATTGGGACTAAACTTAAGAAAGAGCTTTAATTCTTTTAAGCAGTGAAACTTGAGTAACAGTAAATTTTTGCTTAGAAGAAAGTTAATCTAATTAGAAGAATTTATGCCAAGATTCAAACCAATGGCAATTGGAAATATTACTAGCCAGCCATGCAAGTGTGGTATTTTCTGACAAGGGGCAAAGCAGGGCTCTCTGGATCCATAGATCTGGAGCTGCATTTGAGAAATTATTGCTCTCCAATATAAACGTCTTATTTGGTATCAATTATTTAATTACACAAATAAAACTGTTCTCTTACCTTTCATTCTCCACTAGTGAAAATAGAATATTTTATGTTCTGTTTCTAAATCAAAATGCTAGTAAATACTGTACTCTCTTTGCCACCAATACAACATTCTAGAAGTCATCCACGTAATGAGAAGGTAACGAAGAAAATCACCTGGAGACCTGGATGGTTGAAAAGAACAAGAAGTTACAGAGAAGGGTTACATCCTTCTCTGTTAGTAAGCATTTTTCTATGAAGTTAGGCATTTAAAAAACATGCCCCAGTTCTCTTCTTTGGTATCCAGGATACTGCGTAATCAAGATGCTCTCCTTACTTTGAAAAGTTCCTCTGTTTTCTTCATTGATCTCATTCTGTCCTCTTGTAGTCATACCCTTTCCCCATATCCTCAGAAGTTTGCTCTTTCCTAGCAAAGAAATCCATTTTCATGGCTTAATCTTATCCTCTTTTTGAGGGATGATCCACAAAGTGCAATGCACACCTGACAAATAGAAATATGTTATGTTTATCAGGCCTCTCACATTTTCTGACCCATTTTTTGCTGCTGATTCTTGTACCCTAATGTCTTTATATCTGTGCAGATGCTCTCCAGTGGTTCATCTCAAGCTGTTCCTACTTCATAAAGGAGTATGCAGTTAATGGAAGGACCATGGGCTTTGGAGTGAAAGGGATCTGAGTTTGAATCCTAAGAACTACTGATGAGCTGTGCTCTTGAGCCTCTTAACCCCTCTGAGCATTGTTTTCTCATTTATAAAGTGGGAATATCAGCTATTGGACTCTCTTTCAATCCCTCCATGGGTTAGCGTACCCCTTGCTTTCTGTTTCTCTGCCAATCTATACCCATGTCCTTTTTCCTACACAGGATATTGGTTTTCTGCTCTCTATTTCTGTCTGGGGCAGAGTTTCCACTTGGGAAACTCCTTTCGGTCTGTTTAGTCTGGGAGAGAAATATCTGGCCACTAAGGGATCCTTTGCTCTGGATTTGACTAGCCTCTCTTACAAGGTCTTGTTTTGGTCTAGTATTAACCACTGCTACCATTAAGCAGTGAATGGAAACTCAGCTTACCTCTCCTGCTTGTCCAAGCCTTTCCAGTTTGGGCCAGTATCAAAATCTCTTAAGGCATACAGTTTTCAGATAACTATACTTGGGCCTCTTCAACATCAATGTTTTCACCTCTTTCATAGAGGTATTGTCTTTTCTTTCCCCTGCTAGGCTTCTAAAGAGTTAGCCCTAAATGACAATTTCTCAAATCTCTGATCTCCTTAGCTATAATGTAAAAATTCTGCTTAGGATAAGAACACAACAATTATTCTACTTCACTTCCACCTGGCAATTAGGTCTACTAACCACGGGTTTTGAGCCCCTTCCCAGTCACACAGTACTTCATATACTCATGTATCATCACACTCACCTGTAGTCCTTTAATCTGCAAAACCAGGCAAGTTTTTCTGTACTTGCTTTGCAGTTATGTAGCCACACTGACCTATGGAGTGAGCACATTTTTCCCATCTTTGCTTTCCACCTGGGTTACTTGCATTTTTTCACCATGTGATTCTGTTCTCTTTCATTTCTCAATATGAGACCTTTCCAGTTAAACTTTCAGATGTTTCTTTCAGATTCTTCATGCCTATTCCTCATTCCTGCCTCCTATTGTTAGCGAACTCTTTCTTCTTTTTATTGTCATTCTTTCCATCTAATTGTATATTCCTTATTCTAACATTAATATATTATTTGAAGGATTGATGTACAGATTAAGAAAATAGCACATGGAAAATTCACTAGAATAGCTTGGCACTGGTTTGCTTTCCTCTTTCCTGGCAAAGAGGTGTTTTCTTTCCTACCTTTGAAATTCATATACCATTTTTTCAAATCTCTCTTATGACAATTCAGTTGTAATACTTCATATTATATTTGCTTGTGTAAGCACTTAATCATAAATTTAAAAAATTAATATCTATGTATTCCCCGTGCATCATACTATCTCAGAACCTAGTATATGTTATTCTTTAGTGCATGATTAGTGATTTGAAATGCTTTGTTCACTCATTACGTAGATAATGCTTCAACCCAACAAAATACTTCTATGAAAGAATTTGTCTAGACAGACTTAAACAATTGCCACTGTTTTGCTGAGCCATCCATTCACTCTGGGAAATAAGAGTTGCCTACCTGTTTTTATGGTAATCCTCACATTTGGATCTAATGAACAATCTATCAAAATTCTTGTAATTTATTTAGTGCACTTTCCAAAATAAGTTCACTTAACATAAATACAGTCAAACATCCCTAACCTGGATAATTTGGAAGGAAAGCTAATTAAATTGTTTTAGTTTTAATCCCTTAAGAACATATAATAACTGCGACTATTATATCCACTCAGACATTACCTAGTGGAGTTTTAATTAATAGATAAGGATGATCTCTAATTAGCTCATCAAAATACTTGTCTGAACAGTGTCAGCCCTGCATACGCTGCAATTACACTGTTTGCAAGTAAATAGATACTTCTACAGCACTTAAAGACCAGTTTGCATTCTTAGGAGAGTAGGGGTGCCTCAACCTTATTCACGTGTTATTTAGCTAGGCTTTTCTTTTTTTTAAAAGAGGAAACAAAGGGGTGGAAAAAATACAGTCCAGTAGGTTTGATGATCTCAGTCAACATGCTGACCCATTTCAAATCAGTGTAGTTCAAATTAATGTGATTTCCTGAATAGATATCATAGGCCAAGTAACTGTACAGGATTGCAGATTTATAGAACTAGAGAGAAACATTTTTCTCAGATCAATTATCCCAACTCTCTCATTTTACAGATGAAGAAGAAATTGATTTACTACATAGTCACTACATTTAATCATGGGCCAATCTAGGCTTTTCTTTGGGTATCCCTGAGTCTTAATTCTGTGCTTTGTGAAAACAAATAAGCAATGGAAATCAAACAATAAGAGAGAGACAGAGAGACAGTGACAGACAGAGAGACAGAGAGAACAAATGTGAAAATGAAAATGCATTTTAAGTTTGAAAAAAGAATAGAAGCTTTAGCTATTTTGATATAGGGACCTTAGGCAATTCTACATTAAAAGCAAATAAATTAGAATTTCTTATTCATACATCGAATCAAAATAGGGTACTGCTATTCTGCAAAAGATTGGACACACTACATTTAAAACTTCATTCACTCATTCAACATTGACTAAGTTTTATTTTTATTTCTCTGTTTTTACAAAGTTCCAGCTACTTCCAGGTGCTGAAAATATAAAGCAAATAAAATACAGGTGGTATGATAGAGGTTTGCAAAGGTGGTACCGAGGAAGGGCTCCCAACCCAGACTGGTGTGTGTGGGGTGAAAGATGGCTTCCTGGAAGAGGAAGTGCAGGACATAAGTCCTTCAGTGTAAGTCAGAGTCTGCCTTCCAGTATCCATAACAGTGAAGGGAATACCAGCTGAAAAGTATTTCATGTAACTCAGTCAGTCCACTCTGGTGTGGGATCACTTACTCCTTGTTGGGCTATGAGGGCTTCTTCTACTTCGGAATGAACGATAACATTGCAGCCAGGACATTATTCAAGTAATTCTTCAGTCTTAGCTTCCCAAGAGGTCATCACTTTGCTGATATGAAATTAATGTTGAAGCAGCATAAAAGCTTTCAAATTCAAATGACTTAATTTCATTAGTAGAGCTGATTAATTAATAGGTGAAGACCTACCACCAAAAATCAGACACTCCAGACATCTAAATTTCACAGACAGCTATTAATGGGTAGCTCTAGCTTCATGGTTAGGGCTGATGACTTCAAAAGTCCAGGAGAACATCACAAAAAGTACACAGAATTTTAAGATAGAAAAACATGATTTTGTGTTTGTTTATATGTGGAGGATGTCTGCCTGTTATAATTTGTTCTCTTTCTGTGTCCATATGTCTCTTCATTTTGCTGTTCCAGTTAGTGCTCTCCTGAATGTTCTTTTTTGAGATTTTAGAGGAAATTAGGAGATTGACATCTGAAGAGTCAACTTAAGTGCTTTCCCATTTCACACTTCTTGCTGCCTGGATATCATGGAACAGTTGTCAATGTACACTTTTTATGGGACATTAAGTATTATTTTGGATACTAGCCTAGATATTCAGAATGAATGAAAAATTTTATCATGAGGTTTTTGTGTTTTTTTGCTTTGATAAAAAATTTATTAGATTGTATTTCACTGGGTTGCATGGCTAGTAATTCTGTATATTTTTATGACTTCTCTGTAAAATACTCATATTCATGTCATATGTTAGCTGAGAACTAGAATTTTTGCCACCTTTTTTTTTTTTCATCTTCTAGGTTATGATCTCCTTTCTCCAGTCACATTTCTGATAGCTTCTCCTTCTTTCCTTTCCAATCACCAGTATAAACCCAGAGCCCAAATATCATCAAGCAGGTGGTCAGTAGTGGTCACTGACAAATGTCACAGAATGGAGAGAATCAGATTTGAAAGGCTCAGCTCTAAAAGGCAAACCAAGGTTTGGCTTCTCATTTAAAACCTTCTGTGGCCCTGTGGCATTATCACAGTCCATTCTATTTGATACTTTCACAACTTTCAGCTATTTTAAACATTGTACTTCTCTGTTCTTTCACAGCTTACTCTTGATCCTATTTCTTTTGAAGTGTGAGTGTATTGACATATATTGATAACATAGGTCACAAATGTGTTCTCTAAATAAAAAGAACAAGACAAAGAAATGGTGACAGGTTTTGAAGCTGCACAAGGACTTGGAGATTATGCTGTACAACTTTGTGTAAGCACCAGCCCAGGATAGTTCAGTGATTTGTCTGAGGTTACTTTTACCAGAATAGTTGCTTTTACCAGTCGGTTCCAGAATAAAGACCTTCTGCCTTTTGTCCAGTGTTTATTCAGCTACATTTTAGTGCTTCAACATCAATGCATTCAATTTATCAAAAATTTACTAAATAGGTTCTATGCACCAGCAGCATAAAACCACTAATGCACATGTGCATACACATGTGCACATTTCCTCTCCTAGAAAACCTTAAAATCCAGTGCTGGGGCATGTGGGCAAATGCATAACAGATATTCTAACCACGCCCCTATTAATTGTCGCTAACTGATAAAGGCATTTTTTTTTTCTCTGCTGAATTTAGACACAGCTTCAATGTCTGCCCCCAAACAGCTCTCCAGGCATCCACTATTTATCTTTGAGAATCATCACATACATTGAAATCTATTTGCCATCCAAGGATTAGTAGTTTTCTTAAAGAGCTACTAGAAGGCAAAGAAACATAATTATGATAACAATAGCACTAATAATAGATATCACATATTACTCAGTTGTAAGTTCTAAATACATAATTATCGAAGCAAAATTGTTTATACAAGAATCACCTAACATCAACTAAGTGCATTCTGAACTGTAAGAGACATGGATTCCTGTGATATCCATTGTGCCACGTGCTCTGTAAGTGATTAATGGGTGATTAATGGCTTCACTCTGTTTGATCCATAGTTCTTGGCCTGCTTAATGTTCTTTTAAGTCATATATCACAAAAGACTCTGCATTGTTTGAGTTTTATTCAGGAATCTCTATGTTAAAACAAAAAACCCTCGGGCCTTATTTGCTCAATAGTTTTTTTTGAAAAATGTATTACCCTAGCTGATGCAATGATGGAGGGGGGAATAAGGAAGACTTTTCAGACTTAGACCTGTACTGACACTAGGGCTTGAAATGAGAGAAAGGGTCGACTCATGTGGGGTTGAAAGCTATAAGGTGGAATCTGCAAACAGAGCCATGGACAAGTGGAAGCAGAGAGTTGGGGAGGTTTATAGACCTTGCTGATTGTGTCAGTCCTCAGGAGTGCAGTAATATGTACATGGTATATATATATTGGAATCCAGTGACTGTTTGTCCTCATTGAGACCACCAAAAGAACTAGGTTCTCAGGGTGTAGCTTTTTCTAATTTGGGGGGGGAAAGAGAGGAAGAGAGGCAGAAAGAATGGAAGCTTACTGTGGACTGCTGAGAGGGAACACACTTTACAGAGCTACTTCTTCCTGAATGGCAATTGAATTAACTCATTGTCAACAAGCTTTAAGGGAATGAGTTCTTGCAGTTGGCAAAATTGAATAGGAAATGCTTTAATTTTGTCTGGCTATGGTCCAACAATAAGAGACTTTTCAAATGTGGAATTACAGACCTGTGTTGAATAACTCCAAGTGAACTCTATGGAGGTTAAGCTCTTCAGGCAGAGGGTCACTGCTTGCTAATGGCAACTTAGTGAAAGGGGTAGCTGAAAGTTTGGGAAGTCTGGGGTTAGCAGGCAATACATGGACCATCTATGAAAACGTGGATCGACAGTAACTAGTTATACTGATACACAGAAAAAATTGCTATTCAAAATGAGTGTCATAGTGCCCTTAGCCAAAAGGCTTGTGACATTTATTTGTAACAGTAGAAGTTTCAGATGTTACCTATTCAATGATAATTTTGGCTAGGACTCAAGGTTAGGAGAATCTCTTGATAAATAGATTTGAAGAAAGGGAATCTTTTAAAGGCAACGGTTCTGCTGATCCATGTTTTCTATGCATTGTTTTTTTGTTTCTCGGTTTCTCTTTTTATCATTATTATTATTTTTATTGAAACATGATTGATTATACATATTCGAGGGGTACACAGTTGAATATCGGTACCTGTGTATAATGTGTAATGATCAAATCAGGATAATTAGCATATTCATAATTTCAAAATGTAGTCATTCATTATGTCCCATAACCAATTTCTCACACACACACACCCCCTTCCCATCTCTAGTAACCACAGTTCAGTTCTATTCTTTCGAAAGCTCAGTGTGTTATTGTAATTGTTTCTTTCTTTCCCTTTTCCCTTTCCCTTTCCTCCCTCCCTCCCTTCTTTCCTTCTTTCCTTCCTCCTTCCCTCCTTTCCTTCCTTCCTTCTTATTTTAGTTATATATTTATTTTTTTAGCTCCCACTTATGAGTGAGGATATGTGATATTTTTCTTTCTGTGCCTAGCTTATTTCACTTAAGATCATTTTCTCCAAGTTCATACATGCTGATGTAAATGGCAGAATTTCCTTCTTTTTATGGCTGAGTAGTATTCCATTGTGTATATGTAGCACATTTTCCTTGTCAAGCTGTCCATCCTTTGACATATAGTTGATTTCATACCTTGACTATTGTAAATAGTGATAAGCATGTGAGTGCAGGTATCCTTTCCACATGATATTTTCCCATTCCTTTGGGTATATACCCAGTAATGGAATTGCTGGATCATATGGCACTTCTATCTGTAGTTGTTTGAGAAACGTCCATACTGGTTTCCATAATGGCTGCACTAATTTACAGACCCACCAGCATTGTGGAACGATTCCCCTTTCTCTGCATCCTTGCCAGCATTTTTTATTGTCTGTCTTTTTGATAATAGCCAGTGGAACTGGGGTAAGATGATATCTCAGTGTGGTTTTAATTTGATTTTTCTGATGATTAGTGATACTGAGAATTTTTTCATGTACCTGTTTGTATTTCTTCTTTTGAGACATGTCTATTCAGCTCTTTGTCTATTTTTTTAATAGAATTACTTGTCTTTTTACTGTTAAGTTGTTTGAGTTCCTTGTATATTCTGGATATTAATCCCTTTTCAGATGTATAGTTTGCAAATATTTTATTACATCCTGTAGGTTGTCTTTTCAGTCTGTTGATTTTTTCTTTTGCTCTGTGGAAGCTTTATAGTTTGATATAATCTTATTTGTTTTGTTTGTTGCCCATGCTTTTGAGGTCTTGTTTGTAAAGTCTTTGTCCAGTCCTACATTCTGAAGTGCTTCACCTGTGTTTTCTTCTAGGAGTTTTATAGTTTCAGGTCTTATATTTAGTTCTTTAATTCATTTTGAGTTGATTTTGGTATATGGT
Source organism: Cynocephalus volans (assembly GCF_027409185.1). NCBI lineage: Eukaryota > Metazoa > Chordata > Mammalia > Dermoptera > Cynocephalidae > Cynocephalus > Cynocephalus volans. The sequence continues at coordinate 101,940,845 of NC_084466.1, forward strand.
AAGAAGTAAGGGTCTAGTTTCGTTCTTCTACATATGGTGGTCCAGTTTTCCCAGCACTGTTTATTGAAGAGGCTGTCCTTTCCCCAATGTATGTTCTCAGCACCTTTGCCAAAGATCAGTTGGCTGTTAAGTAGGTGGATTGATTTCTAGGTTCTATATTCTGTTCCACTAGTCCATGTGTCTGTTTTTATACCAGTACCATGCTGTTTTGATATTTATTTCTATTTACTATATCTTTGTAGTATAATTTGAAGTAAGGAAATAATGCCTCTGGCTTTATTTTTTTATGCTCAGGATTTTTTTGTTTATTCATGGTCTTTCATTTTTCCATATGAATATTAGGATTGTTTTTTCTATTTCTGTGAAGAATGCCATTGGTATTTTGATGGGGATGGCATTGAATCTGTAGATCGCTTTGGGTAGTATGGACATGTTCACAATGTTGGTTCTTCTAATCCCTGAACATGGAATATCTTTCTATCTTTTGGTGTCTTTTCTAATTTCTTTCAGCAGTGATTTGTTGTTCTAATGGTAGAGATCTTTCACCTCCCTTGGTTAAATTTACTCCTGGGTATTTTATTTTTTGGTAGCTATTGCAAATGGGCCTGCTTTCTTGGTTTCTTTTTCTGCTAGTTTAGCTGTTGATGTATAAAAACACTACTGATTTATGTATATTGATTTTGTATCCTACAACTTTACTGAATTCATTTATCAGCTCTAAGAGTTTTTTGGTAGAGTCTAGGTTTTTCTATGTGTAGGATCATGTCATATGCAAAGAGGGACAGTTTGACTTCATCTTTTTCAACTTGGATGGGCTTTATTTCTTTCTCTTGCTGATTACTCTGGCTAGTACTTCCAATACTGTGTAAAATAGGAGTGGTGAGAGTGGGCATCCTTGTCTTGTTCCCATTTTTAAAGAAAAAGCTATCAGCTTTTCTCCATTCAGGATGACATTTGCTGTGGGTTTGTCATATATGGCTTTCATTGTGTTGAGATACTTTCCATCTATACCTAATTTGTTGAGAGACTTTATCAGAAAGAGATATTGAATTTTGTCTCATGTGTTTTCTGCATCTATTGGGTTGATAATATGGTTTTTGTCCTTGATTTTGTTGATGTGGTGTATCACATTTATTGATTTGTGTATGTTGAACCATCCTTGTATTCCTAGGATGAATCCCACCTAATCATGGTGTACAATCTTTTTGATGTGCTGTTGTATTTTGCTTGCTGATATTTTGTTTAGAATTTTTGCATCTATATTCATCAAGGATATTGGCCTGTAACTTCCTTTTTCTCTTGTGTGTTTATCAGATTTTGGTATCGGGGTGATGCTGGACTCCTAGAATGAGTTTGGGAGAATGATTTCCGTTTTAATTTTTTGGAATATTTTGAAAATGATTGGTATTAACTCTGCTTTAAAGGTTTGGTAGAATTCAGCAATGAAGCCATCCATTCCTGGGCTTTTCTTTGTTGGGAGACTGCTGATTACTGCTTCAATCATGTTGCTTGTAATTGGTCTGTTCAAGTTTTCTGTTTCTTCTTGATTCAGTCTTTATAGGTTAGGTGTGTCCAGAAATTTATCCATTTCTTCCAGGTTTTCAAGTTTGTTGGCATATAGTTAGTTGTTCATAATAGTTTCTAATGATTCTTTTTGTTTCTGTAGCATGAGTTGAATTATCTCTTTTTTCATTTCTGATTTTTGTTATTTGGGTCTTCTCTCTCTTTTTTTTAAGTTGGTTTAGCTAATGGTTTGTCTGTTTTGTTTATCTTCTCAAAAAACCAATTTCTGTTTTGCTGATCTTTTGTATTGGTGTTTCAGTCTCTGTTTCATTTAGTTCTGCTTTGATCTTAATTATTTATTTCCACGTACTAATTTTGGGATTGGACTTTCTTTTTTCCTAGTTCTTTGAGGTGTAATGCTAGGTTGTTTATTTGAAGTCTTTCTATTTTTTGATGTAAGCATTTGTTGCAATAAACTTCTCTTATAGTATTGCTTTTGCAGTATACCACAGGTTTTGGTGTGATGTGCCTTTATTTTCATTAATTTCAAGAAGTTTTTTGATTTCCTGTTTAATTTCTTCTTTGACCCATAGGTCTTTCAGGAGCATGTTGTTTAATTTCTACATACTGATACAATTTCCAGAGTTTTGCATGATGATTTCTAGTTTTAATCTGTTGTGTTCTAAAAAGGTACTTGAAATGATTTCAATTTTTAAAAAAATTTGTCAAGACTTGATTTTTGACCTAAAATGTGGCCTAAACTTGAAATGATTTCAATTTTTAAAAAAATTTGTTGAGACTTGTTTTTTGACCTAACATGTGGCCTATCCTGGGGAATGTCATGTGGTGATGAGAAGAATGTATATTCTGTAATCTTTGTGTGAAATGTTCTGTAGATGTCTGCTAAGTCTAATTGGTGTAATGTGTAGTTTAAATCCTCTGTTTTTCTGTTGATTGGTTGCCTACATGGTCTGTCCAATGTTGAGAGAAGTGTTAAGGTTCCCAACTGTTATTGTATTGGTGCCTATCACTATCTTTAGGTCTAATAGTGTTTGCTTTATATATCTGAGTGCTCCAATGTTGGGTACATATATATTTATGATATATCCTGTTGTCGGATACATTGTTTATTGTTATATGATGACTTTCTTTGTCTCTTTTTATACTTTTTGGTTTAAAGTCTATTATATCCATTATAAGAATAGCTACTCCTGCTCATTTTTGATTTCCATTTGCATGGTATATCTTTTTCTACCCCTTCTCTTAGACTGTGTGAGTCTTTCAGGTGAGGTGAGTTTCCTGTAGGCAGCATATAGTTGGGTCATTTTTAGTCCATTAGCGAATTCATGTCTTTTGAGTGGTGAATTCAAGCCATTTACACTTAATGTTGTTATTGAAAGATATTGTCTTACTCCTGATCTTTGTATGCTTGTTTTAAATATCTTTCATTCTTCTCTTTTGTTGTCCTTGCTGTTTGGTGGTTTTTTGAAGGGGTAAGATATAGTTTCTTTCTCTTTATTGTTTGCATATCTGCTGTACTACTGGGTTTTCTTCTTGCTCATGTATTCCTGGTGGTGAATATTGTTTTTTGGATTCCAGATGCAGGACTCCCTTAGGGATTTCTCATAGGGCTGGTTGTGTGGTAGTGAACTCCCACAGTTTGTTTTGTCAGGGAAATACACTATTTCTCGTACATTTCCAAAGTATAACCTTGTTGGGTATAGTATTCTTGATTGGCAGTTTTTTTTCTATTGATATTTTGAATATATCATCCCATTCTCTACTGGCCTGTAAGGTTTCTGCTGAGAATTCTGCTGTTATTGTGATGAGGACTCCCTTATAGTGACTTGACATTTTTCTCTTGCTATTTTAAGATTCTGTCTTTGTCTTTGACTTTTGACAGATGTCAAATGTGTTTCAGAGAGGACCTTTTTGAATTGAATCTGTTTGGGAATATTTTAGCCTCATGGATTTGGAAGTCCATATCTCTCCCAATACCTGGGAGGTTTTCCACTATTATTTCATTGAATAGATTTTCATTGACTTTTCCTTAATCCTCCCCTTCTGGAATATCCATAATTCAGACATTTGTATTTTTAAGGTTGTCTGATAGCTCTCATAGGTTTTCTTCATTTTTTATAATTATTTTTTTCTTTTAATCCACCTGGATTATTTCAAAAAGCCTGTCTTTGAGATTAGAAATTTTTTCTTCCACCTGCTCTAGCCTGTTGCCTAAGCTTTTGGTTGTATTTTTTTATTTTGTTGAGTGAATCCTTCAATTGCAAGAGTCTGCTACATTCTTTTTGAAGTATCTATCTCTTTATAATGTTCCTCCTTCAGATCTTGGATTGTTTTTTTCATTTCATTGTATTATCTACCTGAATTTTCTCATATCTCATTGAGTTTCCTTGAGATTGTTGCTTGGAAGTCCTTTTCAATTATTTCATAGGTTTCTTGTTGTTTGACATCTGGTACTGGAGAATTATTTTATTCCTTTGCAAGTGCCATATTTTCTTGTTTTTTCATGTTTCTAGTGTCCCTATGTTGAGGGAGTAGCTTTTGAGGAGAGAGATTCCCTCCTGTAGATGTGTTTTGTATTGACCATTGGATAGGGTATTTTAGTTTTGGTTTCAGGTAGATGCAGTAGTGTGTTCTCTGTGCGGTTACTTTGAATGTATTCAACATTGAAGTTCTCTGTGAGTGCCTCCTTGGCCTAGGCACTGGGGCACTCAGTAGTTTCTTGCTGAACTGAGTAACACTGGGTTGGGTCATTAAGGTTGTGGGTGAGATCTTGAGCTCTTGGGAAAAGCCCCTGGATGCCATGTTGAACTTGGCTGAGGTGGGTCATCCTAAGCAGACTTGCTGGCACACTGGCTAGTGTCCTGTGACCTTGATAGGTGCACTGGTGTAATCTAAGGTCTTCAACTTAGATGAATGACATGGGACAAGGTTCCTGGGGGTGGGGATTAGGACCTTAGGCTTTGAGGGGTATAATGGGGTGCTCAGAAGTCCCTCAGCTAGAGTACGTGACTCAAAATTATCACTCGGGTTCTGGGCAGAGTGTTGTACCCCAGGGGAAGCATTAGCATACTCTGTAGGTTTGCTGTTGAAGTGGGCAACACTGTGTGGGGTCCCTGGATTTGTGTATGTGGCCCTTTACTCTCAGGAGGTACACTGTGATGGTCTGCAACACCTCTGTTGAAGTGGGGCATTCTGAGTGAGGTGTTAGCAGTTTGGGGTTGGGCTCTTCACCCCAAGAGGGATACTGGGACTCTCTGAGCTCTTTAGCCTGGGCAAGGCCACTGCAGTTGTGGATAGATCCCTGTGACCCTAAGAGCATTACTGGGATACTTTGGATCTCCTTAGCTGGGGTAGGCAGCCCCATGGAGGTCATTGGAGCTGTGGGTGTGCTGCTATGCCCCCAAGAGAGATGCTGGATACTTCTGAGGCCCCCTTGATGGTGCAGGCAGCCTTGGGTGGGCTCACTGGTGCTTCAGGCATATGTCTGTGCCTGAGAGAGACATATGAGTCCTTCACTACCTCTTCGCGGCTGTGAGAATTGTAAGGGTGCCTCATTAGAAAAGTTGGGTTTTCCATCAATGGCTAGAGGCCCCAGATAGGTGGCTTTCTGTCTCTGAAAAGTGTCAACCCCCTCCATTCTGAGTGTAGCACCCTTGCTGCACTGGACCTCCTGTTGCTAGGGTGCAGGTTTCCTTGTGGACATGGCATGGCCTCAGGGGAGTGGAATCATTGCCGGGACCAGAATGAAATGTTCTCAAGTGTTGGGACCAATATCAAATCTGAGATCGCTGAAGTAGCTTTGTGCCCAGGGGTTTGGGGCAGTTTCATGTGTCCCTACCTGAGTCATTTCAGTCACATGTGTCCCCAGGAGTTCTTAGCACTAGGTATGAGACTGCAAAGGCCACCACTGAGAGAGGCATATGAGTTCTCCTCCCTGTTCTCCTGGCTATAAGAATTGTGTCACCAATATAGACAGGGTCACCAGCTTTTGGCAAAGGATCCACATAGACTGCTTTCTGGCTCTGGAGGGTGTGCACACCATCCCCCTCCATCCTGAGTGTGGCACCCTCACTGCACTATATCATCCATTCCCTGGGTGCAGGGACAAAGCCAAATTGAGGGTGTTGGGACCAATTCTGGTCCCAAATTCACTGCAGCAGTCTGGGACCTGGTGGGGTGGGGTGGGGTGGGGGAAGTGGCTTTGCATGTCTCCCTCCCAGGCCAACACAGCTGTGCATGCCTGAAGCAGTTCTTGACACTGGGTGCATGTACACATGTGTATTACAGACTCTCCCATGGGATGGCCTGCTGGACCACTCACCTTCCTGTGGGTAGAAACTCCTCCTGAATCCCCACAGCTCTGGGTTAGAGGATGGGGTGGTGGTGACCAGAAACGTTCCTCCGTTCTCTTTGTGACTATCCTGAGTTTTTGCATTCACCAATGTCTCTGATGCTCCCTCAGTGTGTTCCAGCTGTCTTTTCATTTTTCTCATTCAAGTGTAGCTGCACATTCTGTGCATTCTCCATATTTGTGGGAGGGATGAGTGATGTATTCTTCTAGTGTCCGTGTTGCTCTGCCTCCCTTCTCTGCATGTTGATCAGGAATATTTTGTACATTCACAAATCAAGCAAGACCTGGGGAGGACTTCACTTTTAGTCACAATTTGATTATACAGGGGCTGGTTATCCAGTGTATGCATAGGATTCTGACCAGGATTACTCACCAGACTGGATGATTGGCCAGTTGGGACAGCATTAATTGCATTAAAAAAAAAAAAAAAAAAAAGAATACATAAGAATACATGGGAGTGGGGAGGATGCCATGCTTTCAGAGAGGCAACAAAGAATTTTTTTCCAGAACATATGTAATTTAGTAGAGGTTCAAAGGGGGGAAAAAGAGGAATGTGTTCCTTTTCCTTTAATCTTTTCTTATTAGATTTTTCTTAAAGATTCTGAGTGTTTTATTCCAGGAACATTTATTCTGTATTTGAAAAGGAACTGGGATATTGCTATGCACCACATAGTGGCTTTTCCTCATCTGATATCTGAACTCTTCCTTAGTTGGAATCATTACTTTAGAAGCCCCACTGCAGGACTTGCCTGGTAATATAGCTTTTACAGTTTGCCATTTACTTTTACACTATCCCCATTTTTTAGTAGACAGTCTGTTCCCAATGCCATTCCCAAATCGAGTTCTGAGTGTTGGATACTCAGAATGATGGATCTCCATTGGGATAAATTTACTATAACTTTTGCTGTAACAAATGGATCTTCACATGTTTTCCTGCTAGAAAGTCAGTGATTCACCAGAGGAAGCAGAATTAACGTGGAACATCTGTTGACTGATCCAATTCCTACTTGGGGGAACTGTGGAATTTAAGCAGCATGATGCCGAGGCTTTGCACTTATCAGGGCCAGAGAAATATGAAGTGGCTGCAGTGGTGCACTGTGACTGGCTGGCAACTCTGGCCTGTACACATCTATTCCTAACTCTGAGCTCAGTGACAACATGTTGGTAACGATATGGATCATAGTTGGAATATTTACACCACAAAATTGTCGAATGCTACAAATGATTGCCTTTTTTTTTTTTTCTGGAGAGTCATTTGCTATATGTTTACCAGCCCACCAATGTTCCAGTGTATCTAAAACATTTATTTTTTGAATAAAATTGTTTGTTTCTAGTACAAGTGTTCTCAAAGTGTGGTCCTTGGATCAATAGTCTCAGCATCAACTGGGAGCTTGTTAGAAATGCAAATGATCCCTCGCCCTCACTCTATGGAATCACCCTCTAGGGGTGGGTCTCAGGAAACTGCTTTAACAAACCCTCCCTCCCAGGTGAATCTGATGTATGCTAAAGTGTGATAACCACTGCTTCAAGGGCTAAATGCTCGAGGAAGAATAAATTATGTTTAATTATCTGTATGATGACCATAATTGAATGATTAATTATCTCATACCTGTCCCATTGCTCTTATCAAGCTTTCAGAGGATACTTGCTGGACAAGATTGTTATTTATAGCACCCACACAGGGTGGGGAGGTGTCAAAACTGTCTCATTTCCAGGGTTCATAGCAGCTGGAAACACACCACTCATCATCCAATGCTTATGTTCTTCTGAAAGCACTGCCAAAAGGCAAATAAGTACAGTAACTGGACAACCATATTGTTAGCTGGGCTAAGAGTCAGAATCCTGTAGCGGGCTTGTTAAAGGATAGATTGCTGGACACCCGCCTCTGAGTTTCTGATTTCAGAGGCCTGGGTGGGGTCTGATAATTTGCATTTCTAAGCAAGTTCTCAGGTGATACTGATGCTTCTGCTCCAGGGACCACTCCTGGAGAACCACTTCTCTAGAGTATCTCTTGAATTGTCTGTCTTGCGTGAGTTTCTGCTTTTCAACTTTTTGTTCTCTCTTGTTCTGCATTTAGCTTGACCGTGACTTGTCCTCAGAGAGGGTAAAGCTCACGTCATATGGGGCGTGGTTTTTTAATGTACCGGAGACTTCTGAGGCCTCCATTTCCTGTCAAGATATTATTCAGAGTCATAATGCACTTTGCTATTTTTCTTCATTCTCCTATTAAGTTTTTATAGCCTTGACACTTAGCTACTTATCAGATGAAACTCAGTTGCTTTCTTGTTGCAGTGTTTATGGCCTTATGATTCACACCTTTCACTGCCATCTGGATCATTCACCAGGTTGAACAGAGTGCTTTCCCCCTTCTTTGAATAGTATTTATTTATTTCCTTTGAATAGAGTAACTGAAAGTACCTGAGTTTTATCCTTTTCTTATTTTACTCTCCATGACAGAATAAGAGCTCTTTCCAATGCATGAAAAGCACAGTTTAAAGTATTTACTGGTTTGAAGTGTGGTCTGGGTGAAAAGATTTAAAAGATTATTGTAGTGGCTCTAGGAGGCCTTGACACACCTTATTGTTTAGTTCAGTTGGGAGGTCTACATCTTTTTTCCCCAAACTCTTAGAATGAAGCATTTAAACATGGGTGGTTCATGTAGTTATCTTTCATTTTTTAAAGTCACATCTTCAAATAGCTTTCTATGTTCCCATTAAATCTGAGTGTGAAGAATTTAGTTTACAATCTATCTCAGCCACTCAATAGTTGTGTGACCTTGGGCAGGTCACTGAATTTGCCAGATCTTGCTTTCTTTATCTATAAGATGGAGATAATGGCATACATATTGTTTATTTTGTGTGTAATGTGAGGATCACAATGATATCTATGTAAGTGTTTTGTAAATTTTAAAATCCTGTGCAACTGTGAAGCGTTATAATCAGCGTCCCTTATAATACTCAGCATGGTCGGGACACAGAGTATACCTTTAGGATTTGATATCTGGCTTGTGTGTGTGTCTTTATAGATCTGCAGAAGCTGACCCTCAAAATGGCATGTGATTATCTATCTAATAGCTAATCTGAACATAGTATGCAAGTATGCAATAGTACGTATAAAAGTCGGCTCTTAGCTGGACTTTAGGAGATAGGAAAAGCTGGGGATTGGCTACAGCCCTTGGAACTTTAGTTGGCATTCTTCGCCTGGGAACTAGGGAGATATACCAAGGAGCTGAATGTATATGTCATTTAAAGAACAGGAATACTGAGGGAACAATACGCCCTGTTGGTCTCTGCTAAGGTGCCTCCCCAACAACTTCTTGTTCTGACAGCTAGGATCTTTTTCTTGACTATAAAGGTGCACTTACTGAGACAAAGGGCAGGACGGGCAGAGTATCATAGGTATTCAAAACAAAATACTGAGCTGGTGTGTGTGTGCGTGCACGTGTGCGTGTGTGTGTGCATTTCATAATTGAAACAGTGCTTGTGAAACCCTATAGAGTCCATCTTAAGAAAGCACATGAAAGTGTTTTAGAAGATATTTCTCTCCCTGTTGGGCTCTCACAGTATTCATAAAATTGGATGTATAGTGCAATTGAGATTTTGTAGTACAGTGCCCTAAAATTCGTCTCAGCCATATATTTGACAATTACCTATGCTATCCAAGCAAAATAGCATAAAAATTGCTGGAACGAGTATCTGAGGATACTCTGCATTAATACTTATCAGCTTTTGATGGTGAGCTGGTCAATTAACTTTTCTGAAACTTAGTTTCCTGATCTACAAAACAGTAATAATAAGCTTTGACTTGTTTAACTTCTCTGAGTTTCCGATGAAATAATGTATCTAAAAGTACTTTACCAACTGTAGAGCATGCTAGAAATGCAATATTTTATTTTCAAAAAGCTTGTTTTATAAAGATTTGCATGTACTCAATAAAATTGTAGTTATTTTAAAATTAAAAACTAGCTAGAGAAATGTAGGTTGGATGAAAGAAGCTTTTGGTGGATTTACTGCCAATTGAATAGTCACATGTGGTAGGTTTTGATTCATGTATCAGATCTCTTGGTAAACTGGCTAGTAGCAGTTCTGCCATCTCTATTCAGTATCTTTACTGTGACCTGAGTGAAAACACAGAAGTTGTACTCTTCAGATTTATCAGTGATTCAGACCTGGGAGAAGTACTAATACTACAAATGGAAGAGTCAAACTTTGAAACGATCTCAACAGGCAGGAACAGTGATCTGAAAGCACCAAGATAAAATATAACATGTATATAAATAAAGTTCTTCATTTGGAGTAAAAATAATCTACTGCACAAATTCAGGAAGGGAGTGATTTGCCTTGGAGGAAGTTGAAACCATCTGGGGGTTTTAGAATGTCTATGAGCTCAACCAGAATGTGATGCATTTGCTTTGAAAAAAAATACTGAATAGAAAAGTATGGTTGTTTACTACAGTGATCTGGTGTTTAGAAATTTAGCTACTGAGTTGTCAGGGGATTAGAGTTCTGGTCCTCATTATACAAGTATATCACAGTGTGTCCTTGATCAGGTCATTGAATGTCTCTGGGATTCAGATTTTCTAACTTTTAGAATGAGAAGTTTGGACTAAATTATTTCTGAGATTGCTTCCAGCTATAAAAATCAGTGACTGACTCTGAGTTGGTTCATAAAAAATCCTCCCTCCCCTTTGTTTGAAAATTGATATATTCACAGCTAGTAGGAAAAAAACCTTTTAATTAGAGAAAAAAAAAAAAAAACAAACCTGACACTTTAAATTAGAATGTATGTATTTATTTTCTCAGTGATTGTGGCATTTAATTTGATTCTGATGGCTTAGTCAATGGCCTCCTCTAAAGTAATATATTTTGCAACTTATTTTGCTTAACTGTTAAGAACTTTTTCTGGAACTTCAAATTTTCCTGTAACTCTCAGGTACAAATCCCAGCAGGGTCCAGCTGGCTCACTTTCCTTCCAAGACAGATAAATTGAGCTGTATGTGCTTTTACAAAGTGTGGTCTTAGATGTCTAGCATGAGACTTTCAAAATTAAGGTTCCATCTACTTCTTATAGACATATACAGGGTTTCAGACCTCTCTTTGAGGGAATAAAAATTTATCATCAAAACTATGCAGTCATTTTCACTGCCAAAAAATAAGTGTTTCTTCTCCCTAACTTGTATAAGCTTTAATTGAGCAGTGAATGACTTAGTGGTTTGCAGTGCCTCTGGGTTTGGGAATGTGCTGAATTTTTCAGGATGAATGGCTGTGTGCTTAGATATTTTGTCCAATGTTTTAAAGCACTTGACAAATTTTACTCATTTTAGTATGTTATTTGATATAGGATATGGTCTACACTTCATATAATTGAATTTCTTGTATTCTGTTTGCCTTATTCTCACTAGGTTTTGAAACCTTGAACTGTGTCTTAATTAATTTAATGAATTAATCAGGTATCTCTTTCCCAATCACATCAGCTAAAAGAGAATTAATCGTATAAATTATGTTGTGTTAGGAAAGGTAGTGGATAACATGGGAATGCAGGTGTCCCTTCAACATATTGATTTTCTTTCCTTTGAGTACATACCCAGCAGGGGGGATTGCTGGACTGTATGGTGGTTCTATCTGTAGTTGTTTGAGAAACCTTCATATTATTTTCCACAATGTCTATGCTAATTTACAATCCCACCGACAATGTACAAGAGTTCGCCTTTCTACACATTTTACTCAGCATTTGCTATTTTCTGTCTTTTTTGATAACAGCCATTTTAAGTGAGGTGAAATGGTATCTTAATGTGGTTTTGCATTTCCTTGATGCTTAGTGATGTTGAGCATTTTTTCATATGTCTGTTGGACACTCATATATTTTCTTTTGGAAATGCCTATTCAGCTCCTTTGCCCAGTTTTTAATCAGGTTACTTGTTTTTTTTACTATTAAGTGGTTTGAATTCCTTGTATATTCTGGATGTTAATGCCTTGTCGGCTGTATAGTTTACAACTATTTTCTCCCATTCTTTGGTTGTCTCTTTGCTCTGCAGAAGAATTTGATGTAATCCCATTTGTTTATTTTTGCTGTTGTTGCCTGTGCTTTAGAAGTCTTTTTCATAAAATTTTTGCCAAGACCAACATCCTGGATGTTTCCCCTATGTTTTCCTCTTCTAGTTTTATAATTTCAGGACTTACATTGAATTCTTTAACTTTTTTTGAGTTGATTTTGGTATATGGTGAGATAGGGGTCTATTTTCTTTCTTCTGCATATGGATATTCAGTTTTCCCAGCACCATTCGAAAGGAGGCTGTCCTTTCCCCTATATATGTTTTTGGTGCTTTTGTCAAAAATCTGTTGGCTATAATACATGGATTTAATTCTGGGTTCTCTATTTTTTTCCATTTGTCTGTGTGTCTGTTTTCATGCCAGTGCCATGCCATGTTTTGATTACTGTAGCTTTAGAGTATACTTTGAAGTCAGGTGGTGTAATGCCTCCATCTTTGTTATTTTTGTTGATGATTGCTTTGGCAGTTCAGGGTCTTTGTGTTTCCATATGAATTTAAGATTGTTTTTCTATTTCTGTGAAAAATGTTGGTATTTTGATGGGAATTGCATTGAATCTGTATGTCACTTTGGGTACTGTGATCATTTTGACAATATTACTTCTTCCAAGCCATGGACATGTAATAACTTTCCATTTTTTTGTGTTCTCTTTATTTATTTATTTTTTTCATCAGTATTTTGTTGTTTTCATTGTAGAGATCCTTTATCTCCTTGGATAAATTTATTCACAGGTATTTTATTTTTTTAGTAGCTATTGTAAATGGGATTGCTTTCATTATTTTTTTTTCTACTAGTTCATTGTTGGTGTATAGAAACACTACTGATTTTTGTATATTGATTTCATATTCTGCAACTTTATTTAATTTGTTTATCAGTTCTAAGAGTTTTTCGGTATAGTCTTTCAGATTTTCTAAATATAAAATCATGTCATCTGCAAACAGGGACAATTTGACTTTTTCTTTTCCTATTTCTTTCTTTCTCTTGCCTAATTGCTCTGGCTAGAATTTCCAGTATTATGTGCAATACTAGTGGTGAGAGTGGGAATCCTTCTTTGTCTTGTACTTGTTCTCAGAGATAAAGCTTTCAGCTTTACCACATTCAAGATGACATTAGCTGTGTGTTTCATATATATCTTTAATTGTGTTGAGCACATACCTAATTTGCTAAGGGTTTTTATCATGAAGTGATGTTGAATTTTGTCAAAACCATTTTCTGCATCTATTGAGACATGCATGGTTCTTCTTCATTTTGCTGATGTCGTGTATCATATTTATTGATTTGTGAACCATCCTTCCATTCCACTTGATCATGGTGTACAATCTCTCTGATGCACTGTTGAACTCTGTTTGATAGCATTTTGTTGATAATTTTTACATCTACATTTATCGAGGCTATTGGTCTGTAGTTTTCTTTTTTATTGCATCTTTTCTGGCTTTATAGAATTTGTTTGGGAGAATATCCTGTGCTTTTATTTGTTGGAATAGTTTGAGAAGAATTTGGGTTAATTCTTCTTTAAAAATTTGGTAAAATTCAGCAGTGAAACCATCCAGTCCCTGGGTTTTCTTTGTTTGGAGACTGCTGACTACCTACTATTTACTGATTGACTCTTATTGCTCGCTATTGGTCTGTTCAAGTTTTTTTTTTTTGTCATTTTTTTATAATGTTAAATATAACAAAAACAGCCATGTCTTCTTTGTTTTATCAGCATTAAGTATAATAAAAGCTTACTTTTTTTTTTGCTACAAAACAAGTCTTAATACACTTAAAAAGACGAAGATAATATAAAATATGTTCTCTGACCTCAATAACAGAAAGAAATTTAGAAAATTCACAAATATTTGGAAATTAAGCAACACTCTACTACATAAACAATGAGTAAAAAGAAAAATCACAGGGAAATTAGAGAGTACTTTGAGATAAAAATCAAATTGCTCTGTATCAAAATTTATAGGATGAAGGGCTAATGCAGTGCTTAGAGGAAAATTTATACTTGTAAACACCTATATTAAAAATCAGGAAAATCTCAAATCAGTAATGTAAACATATGCCTTAAGAAAATAGAAAAGAAGAGCAAGCTAAACCAAAAGCAAATATAAGTAGGAAACAACAACGATTACAATAGAAATATATGAAATAGGGAATTCTTAAAAAAAAGAGAAAATCAACAAAACTACAAGTTGACTTTTTAAAAAGATTAACATAATTTGCAAACCTTTGTATTTACCAGGAATAAAAGAGAGAAGACCAAAATTTCTAACATGAGAAATGAAGGAGGGCCTTATTACATTGTCATTATGGTATTTTGTGGTGGTAAGATTTAGTTTCTTTCTCTTTTTCATTTGCATTTTTTTTGTACCAGTGAGTTTTATTCATTCTTGTGTATTTGTTGTAGTGATTATTGTTTTTCTGATTCCAGATGCAGGACTTCCTTGAAAATTTCTTGCAGGGCTGGTTGTGTAGTGGTGAAATCCTGCAGTTTTTGTTTGTTTGGAAAGTACACTATTTTCCCCTCATTTCTAAAGGATAGCCTTGCTGGGTATAGTATTCTTGACTGGCAGTTTTTTTCTTTAAGTATTTTGAATATATCATCCTATTTTATTCTGGCCTATAGAGTTCCTGTTGAGAAATCTGCTATTAGTCTGATAGTCCCTTATAGGTGACTTGATGCTTTTCTCTTTCTTCTTTTAGGATTCTCTCTTTGTCTTTGAGCTTTGCCAGTTTGACTATAATGTGTCTCAGAGAGGATCTTTTTGTGTTTTAATTCTGTTTGGGGATCTTTGAGCCTCCTGGATCTGAAGGTCCATGTCTCTCACTATACCTGGCAAGTTTTCCATTATTATTTCATTGAATAGGTTTTCCATGTCTTTTCTTTTCTCCTCACTTTCTGGAACACATGATTCGAATATTTGTGTGACTTAGGTTGATCATCTGCTACCTCTCTTAGGTTTTTTTCATTTTTTAAAATTCTTTTTTCCTTTTCTTTGTCTGCATAGGTTATTTCAAAAAGACTGTTTTAAAGACTGGAAATTCCTCTGCTTGTTCTAGCCTGCTGCTTAAGCTATCAGTTGTATTTTTTATTTCACTGAATGAATATTTTAGTTCCTTGAGTTTGGCTATATTCTTTTTTAAGCTATTAATTTCTTTGTAAATTTCCTCCTTCATATCCTGGATTTTTTTTTTTTTTTTCATTTCATTCAGTTGTCTGAGTCTTTTGTCTCTTTGAATTTCCTTAAAATTGTTGTTTGGAATTACTCTTCAGTCATTTCAGAGGTTTCTTGCTTTACGGGGTCTGGTATTTGAGAACCATTGTATTCTTTTGATACTGTTATTTTCCTTGGGTTTTTATATTTCTAGTAGAGATCTACATTGATGTCTGGTCACCTGGTAGAGCAATTGATCCTTCTGTTACTCTGGAGTGGGCTTCAAGGAGAGAGACAACCTCTTCTTTCTCCATTCTCTACTGGTGCCTCCCCCTATGTCACTGCAGTCAAGTGTCTCGTGGGCCACCTGTGCAGTGGCTGTGGCTGCTGCCATGGCATTGAACCACTTTTTTGGCAGCCATGACTGTGGTGGTGGCTATGGTGGCCATCCATATGGAAGTGGTGTTTTCAGTGTGCCCCTTGCCTGCATCTGGGCAGGAGATGCTGCCCTCAGCTCCTGCTTAGGGCCCAGGGTGTGCTCTGTCTTTAGCATTCCAGGTTTATGGGGCTGCCCTAGGCTCCTCTGTAGGACCCCAAGCATGTTCTGCTTCTTTCTTGCTTCCAGGCAGAGGGGGGTTGCTCTCAGCTCCTGCCCAGGTTTTCTATTTCTTCTTGTTTCAGTCTTTGTAGGTTGTATGTGTCCAGAAATTTATTCATATCTTCCAGATTTTCAGATTTTTTGGTGTATTGTTGTTCATAATAGTCTCTAATGATTCTTTGTATTTGTGTGGTAACAGTTGTCATGTCTCCTTTTCATTTCTGTTTTTGTTTGAGTCTTGTGTTTTTTTTCTAGCACAATGTTTTCAAAATTTTGTTCATCTTCTCAAAATACCAACTTTTTGTTTCATTAATCTTTTTTTTGTTGTTCTTTATTTTGAGTCTGCAATGTTTTTCTTTCTAGTTCCTTGAGTTGTAACAATAGGTTGTTTATTTGATATCTTTGCAATTTTTTGGTATAAGCAGTTATTGACATAATTTTTCCCTTAGAACTTCTTTTGCACCCCCAAAGGAATAAAATAATTGTCTAGTACCAGACCCCAAAGAAGAGGAAAGCTATGAAATGCTAGGGAAAAAAATCCAAATAATAAACAAGGAATCTCAATGAGATGCAATAAACTACATATAGACAACAAAATGAAAAGGAAAAAAACAAAAACCAAAAAACAATTCAGTATCTGAAAGAAAAGTTCCACAAAGAGATATATATCATAAAAAAGAACCAAGCAAAAAATCATGAAATTGGGGAATTTATTTAGTGGAATAAAAAATACAACCAAGAGCTTAAACAGCAGGCTAGATAAAGCAGAGGAAAGAATTGTTAAATGTGAAGACAGGCTTTTTGAAATAATTCAGTTGGATAAAAAAGAAAAAAAAAAGAATTTAAAAAATTGAATAAAGCCTATGAGATTTATGGGACAACCTTAAGCATGCAAATATCTGTATTGTGGACATTCTGGAAGAGGAAGAGAAGGGAAAGGCATTGAAAGTCTATTTAGTGAGATAATAGCTGAAGAATTCCCAAGTATTGGAAATGTTATGGACTTTCAGGTCCAAGAGGCTCAAATATCCTCAAACAGATTTAACCCAAAAATATCCTCTTTTGAGGCCCATTGTAGTCAAATTGGAAATAGCAAAGACAAAGGCAGAACAGCATGAAGAAAGTGTCAAGACAGTTATAAGAGAATTCTCATCAGACTAACAGCATATTTCTTTGCTGAAATCTTACAGTCCAGGAGAGAGTGTGTGATATATTCAAAGTGCTGAAAGAAAAACACTGCTAGCCCAAAATAGTACACCTAGCAACACTATCCTTCAAAAATGAAGGAGAAATTGTGTTTTTCCAAGAGGAAAAAAAAAAAAAAGGTGGGAATTCACCACCACAAGACCAGCCTTACAAGAAATCCCTTTAAAGGAGTTCTACATTTTGAAGCAAAAGAACAATAACTACCATTATGATAACATGCAAAATAGTAAAACTTGCTGGTACAGCAGATACACAAACAGGAAAGAGAAATAAATTATATCTTATCAGTACAAAAAAACCACCAAACAGCAAAGACAAACAATAAAAGAGAAAGAAAGGAACAAAAGATCTATAAAGCAACCACAAAAAGTTAATAAAATGGCAGGAGTAAGGCAATACCTTTCAATAACAACCTTGAATGTGAATGGATTAAATTCCCCATTTAAAAGTCATAGACTGGCTGAGTAGATTTAAGAAAAAACTGGACCTAACTATATGCTGCCTACAAGAAACTCACTTCACCTGTAAAGACATACATAGACTAATAGTGAAGGATGAAAAAAGAAATTCCACACGTATGGAAACCAAAACAAGCATTAGGAGCTATATTTATTTCAGGTAAGATAGACTTTAAACTAAAAACTGTAAAAAGAGACAAAGAACATTCTGTAATTATAAAGGGATCAATTCATCATGAACATATAACAATTATAAATATATATGCACCCAAAATCAGAGCACCCAGATATATAAAGGAAATATTATTTGATCTAGTGGGGAAGATATAATAGTAGTTGGGGACTTCAACACCCCTCTCTCATCATTGGACAGATTATTGAGACAAAAAACTAGCAAAAAATCTTTGGATTTGTACTGCACTACAGGCCAAATAGATTTGACAAGGATTTATTTTTCCATTTTTAAAAGATAATTTTTTTTTTCTGTACAATTGATACTAATTTGGAGGATCACAAGATTGATTTTTGGGTTATTTTAGTAGTCCAGGTAAGAGATGATGATGATGGTGATATGCAGCATTGGATTAGGGGGGTACTAGAGTGGCTGTTTCATTTGAACAATGCTTTGGAATCTTTATTTCATTTTCAGGCAATTGTCTTTAAAAGTGTCATTTTTAAAACACCTAGATTAAATAAAAAACCTTTTTTCTCTTCTTTGTCACTGTTCCTAATTTGAGGACATAAAGACTTCTCAAAGAATAGATTTGTAGCTGTTAGGGTTTGAGGTATTCAGAATAGATTTCTAGATGCTATAGACTTGAGTAGAACATTGGAATAGAGTCAGAGTTTTGAATTTAAGCCCCAGTTTTGCCTCTAATGATCTGTTTGACTATGGGTAAGTAACCTAACCTCTGTAGGCATTCCTTTCAATTGTAATATTCCATGATTTTGTGGATACACCTGTAAGAAAACTCTAGGGAAGAAAGATATCCAGGTATTTATTTATATTTTAAATATTTTTATACTGTTTTAATACCTATTGGTACACATATTGAAATTATAGACTCAACAAGTGAGAAGCCTTTTTAACAGTATCAGAAATCTGAACCTACAATATCATTAATCTGTAACTAAAAATCAAGCTGTGTTTTTATCTTGCATACTTGTTTATAGACATGATAGGAGATTTTGGGGTCTGTGAAAGAAGAGTCACAGAAATTTGACTTCTGAGAATGGAAATCTTTAGTAATGAGAAATTGGACTAAAATGTGTTGTGGCTCCCAAATGTGGGTCCACTTACTAGTGCTCTTTGGCCACATAAAAATCCCCCATGAGAGCTTGTCAAAAACACAGATCCCTGGCCTCATCCTTACGGCTTTGAACAGTTAGGTGGCAGTCTAAGCAAAATAGGGATGGGTGCTCTGCTCTAGAGCTGTGTTTTCCAACGTGTGGTTCATGAGATTGCACTACTCTTGCAAAATGTTTCTTGAAAAATTGTTTGGAGATAAAATAAATTTGAGAAACACCATGTCATAAATGTGTTATATAGATCAATACATTAGCATATTACAGATTCTAAGGTATACTACATGAAAGTAAAAAAAGATTTTAACTTAATTCCTGTGTTTCTCTGACTCATTTGGCCCCTCAGCCGCTTCTACTGGAATGTGTGTTAACAACCCTTACAGCTGGTGTTCCATGATGGAAACTTACAAGATGCTGGGCCACAGTCATTTTTTTCTAGTCATTTAAATGGAGTGGTCCAAGGGTATCTATCCCTTATTGTTTAAAAGAAGCTCACATTTGTGAAATTGCCGAGGGAATATGGATAAATAATTTGGCTGTAAATTAGGCTTACTTTATGATCAATAAGATAACTGACCATCATGTGAGTTGTGTATATTGTGTCACATGACTGTTCACATTTACTTTATGTGAATGGCACCCCCATAGAGCTGTGCAGTGTGCAACTTGCCAAACCTTCTGTGGCCACTGTCTGATATGTATAGGAGCTGATCCTGTGACTTCGGTTTCACTGGAATCAGAAATCAATCATGTGAATTATCTTGCCCAGAGTATTTATGACTTGCTGATGGTAGGCACCTAAAAATTTGTCTAGAATAGGACTGCACAAAATAATCAGGTTTCAGTACAATAATGAAGCTGTTTCCATAAGCCATATTTAAGTGTTTTAAAATGTCTATCTTTATTGGCTGTCCTGAGAAGAAGCTAATACTCACTGGCTAAAATATGGTTCCTTCATCATTTAGCAACACTTTATTGATCACCATGTGGCAGGTGACATACCTGAAACTGGGGACAAAAAGGAAAAAAAATGTGTTCTCTGCTTTTCAGAAAAGGCAGTTTAAGAGAAACTGCCACATACACAGATGGATATACTACATTGTGGAAATTGTTACAATGGAGGCAAATGCAAGGGGCAATTGGAGCATAAAGAGTAAAGTTCTTAAGTTCACCTGTGGGAATCAGAAAAGATTTCCCAGATAAGACTGGTTTGGTTCAGTTTGTTTTCTGATTTCCTTCTGAAACCCTATGCTGACTCTGCTATTTAATTACCAAGAGAAAGTTTAGATTTTGCTGCCTTGCATGTGCTCATATGCTTTTCCAGAATAAACTGTGTTTATGTAATAATTTTTACCTTTTCTCCTCACTCATCATTTCCATCCTGATATTACTTTGAATTATACCCCCCACAATAGTTTTAGTTTCAGCTGAGCATTCACATTTCTGGTACAAGCTAATAGAATTTTTCATTTGCTTTTGGTCTGCAGATGTTGAACACATGGCTCTTAAGCATGGCATTATTCTTACAAGGATGACATTCTTCAAACATTTTGATTAGTACCTCAATTTTGCCCCCTTCTCCATTTTGAAGTGAGCCTGTGTTTTATATCTTGTCAGTTTCATCTCTTATAAAGCTCTAGTATGCAGAAAGACAATTTTTGTCTCCAGTTTAATATCTACCAAAGAAGTGTGAGGCTTTCAGAAATGTTTGATAGCTTTTAGTTCCAGAAATGGATTATTTCACTTAATTTTTCAAAGAGCTCAAAGAAATAAACCTGCATTGAGAATAAATACACCTGGCCTATTTGCAGTATCTTACATTTATATAGCATTTTACAGTTTGTAAAATATTTTACCTGCATTATTTCATTTAACTCTCACATGCTATTTGGAATATAAGGAAACTGGAGCTTGGTGAGGATTAGTGAGTTATTCTAGATAAGATAGCTAGTCAGTGTCAGAACCAGGACTCAAAGAGACTCCAGCTTCCAATTCCGAAGCTTTTTCTACTGTATTGCATAGCAGGACAATCTTGGTATATGTTAGGTAAAAAAGATAGATGAGAATGAAAGAATAGACTTTTTGTTTGGTAATGCAAATGCACAAATTGTAAGTATCATTGTTAATGATTTGAGTCGCTGAGATTATGCAGGGCGTGAGAGGAAGTATGCTAATAACCCTAATAGGTTGAATATGGTAGGCATATTTGGTGAAGCAGAGCAAGAGCTGATTTAGAGTTTAATAAAGCAGCACGGCAGCCAGCAGGACAGGTTGAAAAAAAGCATAAAAATTGCAAGAGGACACAAGTCAGTGCTGAAGAAGAAGACAGGGTGCTGCTGAATAGAGAATGGACCTGGAGAGGAAGCAGGCCAAGAAGACTGAGCCCCAGTGAAAAAACCGCAGGTGGATCCTGTGCCACCTTCATTCTGAGAGTGAGGCCTCTTACGTATCAATTATCTAGAGCCAAAATTGATTGCCCAGGTGCTGGTCAAGGAGGAATTTGCAGTCAGGATGTAGTCAGTTCTTGAGAAATCATAAGTGATTTGGTACAGTACAGCCACACAAGTCACGTCTCTGTGTCCAGATAAAAAAGCCTGAGATGGGGGGAGTACTAGTAGTTGGAAAGTGGTTGAAGGATTTAGGTTAAGTTTATTTAGGATACTGTGAAGAGCCGGATGAAGAGGTTACTCCATGAGACATGATTGACATTGTACTGTAAGCCCATGATAGTAATCAAACTTGTTGATTTTCTAAAAAAAAAAAAAAAAAAAAAGTACAGTCACTTTGAAAGTTATCAGGATACAATAGTAGTGAGAGACTTTTCACAGTCCTTAACAGATCAATAAGATAAAATATATATCTCAAACTGTTTAAAATTAGAGAACATTCATACCTTTTCTAAAGTGCTCATGTACTATTTTCAAAAATTAAAATTCATTGAGGTACACTTTTGGCCTAAAACTCAGAAAATAATACAAATCACATTATCTTACAACAATTGTATAAAACCATAAATAAATTAGAAACCAAAACATCATTGAATAACATAGACATTTTTAACAGCCTTATTACTCTATAATTTAAATAAAATAAGTTGCACATATTAAAGGGATACGATTTTGGTAAGATTGACATTTGTCTATAAAAAAGAACCATCACCACAATCAAAATAAGGAACTTATTGATCATCTTCAAATTTTCCTTGTGCCCTCTTGTAATCTCTCTTCCAACCCCTCCCCCATCCCTCCTAAATGACTCTTGAAGATGGGAAATTAAATGCATACAACAATAGATTGACCACTATAAACAATTTTATATATACATGTTAAACTGAAGAGGCAAACAGTAGGAATTCAGAAAAGGAAGATTTCTGAAAAAAACAGGAGTGTTTAACAACAATTCTTAGAGCCAGGTTAGCTTGAGTTCAACCTGGAACAGGGGAATGAGCTTGGTGGTTCAACTTCGGGGCAAGGGGATGACAAAGCTAATTTAGGAATGAGGGCCGCACAATCCTGGGGACTGACCCAAACAAGGATAGTATACTGATGATCTGTAGGAAATAGAGTTTGGCTAGCTTGTGGAGGATCTTGAAAATGAGGATGAGTGGATATTTAAGGTAATAAGGAATGATTAAAGACCTTTTTTTTTTTTAACTAGGGAAAGTTATCTAATTCATTTATTTATTTATTCATTCAAAAATATTTTTATCGAGGGCCCACTATATATCAGGCACTTTTCTAAGTGTTGGTGAATGTGCTTTTAATATGTGGCCATTTGGAAGGCACTCTCTCCTTTGTCTGTGTGTGTGTATGTGTGTATATGTGTGTGTGTGTGTGTGTGTGTGTGTGTGTGTGTGTGAGAGAGGAAGAGAGAGAGAGAGAGAGAGAGATTTGTCTTTTTATTTATTTATTTATTTATTTATTTCTATTTTTTTAATTTTTATTTATCTTTTTTTCATGACCAGCGCTCAGCCAGGGAGTGCACCGGTCATTCTTATATAGGATCCGAACCCGCGGCGGCGGGAGCGTCGCCGCGTGCTAGTGCAGCACGCTACCGAGTGCGCCATGGGCTCAGCCCAGAGATTTGTCTTTTTAAGTGAACTTTGTTTTAGAAAATTTTAGATTTATAGAAAAGTTGCCAGAATCTTACCGAGTCTCTGTATATCCTTCACCCAGTTTATCCCATTTTTAACATGTTGTACAACTATGATACATTTGGCAAAACTAAGAAATTAACATTAGCACCTTACTATAAACCAATCTCCAGATTTAATTCAGATTTTCTTAGTTTTTACCTAATGCCCTTTTTCTGTCCTGGGGTCTCATCCAGGATACTGTATTACATTCAGTGACCATGTCTCCTTAGGCTTCTTAGACTTTGGTGATTTCTCATGCTTTCTTTGTTTTTGGTGACCTTGACAGTTTTGGTTAGTATTGATATTTTATAGGATGTCATTCAATTTGGGTTTGCCTAATGTTTCTCTCATACTTTTTGCACTTGAAATAACAAATGGAAATTCTATCCACAAATCAAAAGTTCTCTTCATTAACTTATATTTTGATTTTCTAGACCTTTAATCTTTTTTGAGCAGTAAACCTCCTAATCTCCTCAAATCACTTTCATGGTATTTATTGCCTTCTCTATTCATTTTGAGTGCCACATTTACTATTTCAGCCTACTAGGGTTTCCTTGAAAGATGGACTTCCATTCAAATCAGTAGAGATTTGACTGACAGCTTCCAGGAAATCCTTCTGAGACCTTGAGGCCTTGGATAGCCATAATTCAATCACCTCTGTGGTTAGAGCTTTAATAATAGAGTCTAGAATGCTTAGCTGTGTTCTGATTCATGACTGGAATCGTCACATGGTTTTGCCTGACCTTTGTGCAAGTGGCTAGCTGCCATATCACAGACGGGCACACCGGGATGACAATGTACAGACTTGGCCACACAGGCCACTGTGCGGTTTTCTTATATACTCTCAAACCTTCCCATGAATGGAAACACCTGAAGTTGAGCAAGTAGATGCTGAATAAGATCTCATACATAGTGCTTTTAACATGAAACTCGTTACCCATTAAGAAATGGACTTGGGCCCGCTCTCTAGAAAAAAAGGGACATGGCATATCTATAGGATTCTTCCTGTTTCTGGGACAAAAGAAAGAACAATCACATTTTCTTCCAATACATAAATTTGAATTCATTCTGTCTTTTAAGACCCTTGAAGGAAATATGGTAAATTTTGATTTTTTGTCCCTGGATGGGTGTATGCTTTGGTTTGATTCTGACACCTCTGGTTATTGGCAGTGTGACACTGAGTGTGCCACTTAGCCTCTCTAAGCCTTGCTGTTTTGATTCATAAAGTTCAGATAATAATATCTGTCTCCTAAATTTGAGTTGAGCATCATTGTGATAAAGCATGTAAAGTGCCCAGCATTGTGATTGTGCCTGGCACAAAAAATAGCTCAATAAACATTTGCTGATCTTCTTACTACTGTTATTCCTAGTACCTCACATGGTAAACTAAAACAACAACAGAAAAACTGGATGCATCAACCATGATTCCAATATAGCAGCCAATGTTTTTGACTGTCCTCACTGCCTTGTGTCTTGCACAGACATTCCCATGCTGTGTCCCACTGTTGCAGCCTTCAGCTTCCTGACCACCAGCCCTCCACTACAACTGTACATTCATCCTTCTTGCAGAAGAATGACTGCTTCCACAGTTAATAAGAAGAAATGATATTTAAAATGTTTTTAAAAATCCGCATAAAACATCTGAGTTAGGAAGTTAATTATGAAAAGATTTTGTATACAGAATTTTGTCATGGTGACCACATGGAGTTTATGAGCAAATAGAATTTTTAAGAATTTCAGGGTTTTTAAAATTTTTTTAAACCAGCTGGAGCTAACATCTATCCATGGCATTCTTTTAGAGTCACTGCTGGGTTCTCACCACCAGCAAGGAGAGTGGACAAGCTGTTGACATATGGATTTTTCTGACCCCAAGCACAATTCTGCATCTGCTGGAGGCCCTGAGAGACTGGTCTGGGACTGTGCCACTACCAGAGCTGTTGAAGGTCCCCTACCTGGACCCACAAATCCTGGCTTAGCAAGGAGTAGTGATGTTAGTTTTCTTCTCAGTATGCCCTGCCATAGAGCCTTTCTTGTTCTGTCTGTTACTGCCTCAATTAAAGAATGCAGCTTTCTTTGTGCTGGGCTGTGAATCAGATGCTTTGGAGAGGCAGGAAGAGCAGAATCCCACACACACCTACAGGAATGCAAAGGTTCTTTATTTGTTAAATCAATCAGCAGGGCCTGCTCTGCACAGACAAGGTAGTAATTTCTTTCCTGGCAAGTGTTGCTAGCAAAGAGTTCAAGAGTCCCCGTTCACAAGCATTCATGTTTCTTCTCTTCCCCCTCGTCCTAACAAGAAGTAAAAGTAGTAACTTTCTTTAATGGGATCTGTGCCCTATGATTAAAAATAGTGATTATTGTTAATAGTCTAATATTGAAAACATTTAATTACAGGCTACAGGAAGTGTCACCCAATCTTCATTTAACATGGCATTGCAGAAGAATTCCAGGACACATAAGTGGTATACTGGTGTTTTTAGAGAACTCATCTCATAATATATATATGGTGGAATGGGTATGTTTTGTTAAAAGATTACTCTGAGAGTGTTTAGAAGATCAGGAATGGCAGTCGGCTACAACTCCTGTGCCAACTGTGATTAATCAGCAGTGGCTCCCTGGGACCCTGTAATGACAAGTATTCTTTTGTGTGTGTGTGTGAAAATTATTTATTTATTATTTTAAAAAATTGGTTATGAATATTCATGGGGTACAAAGCAAATTGTCACCCCTTATGCCTAAGATGTGACGGCCAGATCCATACTGCCAGCATGTCCATTACTACAAATTGTGATTATACCTTGTGTCTCCGACCCAATTATCCCCTCAATTATCCCCGACCCCCCTTCCTATCCCCCTTTCCCTACTCCACTTTGTATCCCTAGGTATGCTCTCTAGCTCTGCAAGTCCAATGCACCATTGTGGATTTTTTTCCTTCCTTCTTTCTCTCTTAGCTCCCACTTATGAGTGAGTACATACGGCATTTATCCCTCTGTGCTTTGCTTATTTCATTCAACATAAGTTTCTCCAAGCTCATCCATGTTGTTGCAAATGGGAGAATTTCATTCTTTTTTATGGCAGAGTAGTATTCCATGGTGTATATATACCACAGTTTCCTTATCCAATCATCCATTGATGGACATTTAGGTTGGGATGACAAAGATTCTGAAGGCACATTCTAACTCTGTAGTAGAAATGCCAGATTGATTAAAGATGCCTGCTGTGGGCATGGGACAAGGAAGTGGCAACTTATATATTGAATATTTGTCATCTCTAGAATTACCATTCATGCTAGTCTAAAGCATGACAGCTCTAATTATTTATACTCCATAATGTGGAAAATTTAAACACCATGCTTCAAAAAATATACAGGACAAAATGTAAATTACAGAAATAATACACATGTCTTTCATTCTTAAAACCAAAACTTATTTACCATCTACTGTGTACTAGGTTCTGTGGATCTAGAGCTAAATCGTTCTTATGTCTGTCCTGAAGCAGCTTGGTTGACTAGAAGGGATGGTGTGAGAACTATTGCAAAGACTATTTTAAATACAACAATAAAAGTATGTAACAGACTGAGTGTTCACAGAAAAGCAGAAGCAATTAACTCTGCTTAGGAAAAGGAAAAGTATTCAAAGGGGTTAAAAACATGGCATCGTTTCAGTCTCTAGAAGTAGCAGTAAACACTTAAGAATCATCTGCTCTTAGAATTCAAAGCAACCCTATCGAAAATGGATAGCGTCCTTTAATGTGTAGTAAAGCTATATGAATAAGGATGCAATTGATCTTCTATTATTGCAAATTGATATCTCTGAATTTTCAGTTGTGGTGAACTCCTGATTACTTGGATTCCTTAATTTATTTCTTTCCTACCACTTTTCCCACACCAACTCCTTTTAAATTCCATTGTTTTGTTTTGCTTTGATCTCTGTTGTCTAAACTCTTGTACTCAATCACATATTTATAGCTGAATATGCCAATAAAGATACAGGACCTCTTGGCAAAACATTATACATTTGGAAATAATTTGACATGCCAAACTTTGTATGGACTTCTGGGTTTACAAATTGGTTAATTTTTCATATCTATATATTTCTTTGCTTTAAAATGCCAAGCACACCTAATCACGTTTGTTTTTTCAAGTATTTCATAGTAACAAAAATCTATGGATTTGCTGATTCTAAGTCCAGGATCCTATGTATGTCTGTGTATAGTTGTGTGCGTGTATGTGTGTGTGTGTGTGAGAGAGAGAGAGAGAGAAAGAGAGTGCACATGTATGTATATACAGGTTTAAATTTGCTACAGTTATGTGTCTAAATAATTCTCTAAGTAATCATATATGCTGTTAATATTTAAATACAATTTTTATTGAATGGGTACAAACTAGTAAGCTAATTATGTTTGAACTGAGACAAAATATAAGTGAATTATTTGTGAGAAAGGCATATCACTTCTATATATCACAGAGGGAGCTTTGGTCCAATATTCGGATTTTTATTTCTGAGAACTGTTCTTTCTAGAAGACTCTTTTGTATATAAAGCAACCGTATTTTAATCATAATTATATTTATCAGTTTTATAAATAATTCTAAGCCATACTTATGTGAAGTTTTTAATATATTCAAAAAGTCGTGCAAATATCATTATCTAATTTTAGCATATTTACATTACTCAGAAAGAACCCATTACCAGTCACTTCCATTACTTTACTCAGACCCCTAGCATCCACTAATCTAATTTCTATCTCTGTGGATTTGCCTATGATAGGCATTTCTGTAAGTATAAAATCTAACTTTTGTGACTGGCTTCTTTTATTTAGCACAGTGTTATCAAGGTTCACTCAAGATGTAGTATGAATCAATATCAATATTTCATTCCTTTTTTATGATTGAATAATACACCTTCTGTAGATATGCTACTTTTGTTTATACTCTCATCAGTTAATGACATTTGGCTTTTTTCCACTTTTTTGCTGTTAAGAATAATGCTGCTGTGAACATTCAAGTACAAGTTTTTGTGTAAACACATGTTTTCAACTCTCTTGGGTACATACCTGAAAGTGGAATTGCTGGGCTAGATGGTAACTGTACATTTGACATTCTGAGGAATTGCCAGACTGTTTTCTGTAGTGGCTGCACCATTTTACATTCCCATTACCAGTGTGCAAGTCTTCTGATTTCTTCATGTCTTGGCCAACACTTGTTATTTCTGTCTTTTAAATTGTAGCCATCTTAGTGGTTATGAAATTGTCACTGTGGTTTTGATTTGCATTTCTCTAATCACCACTGACGTTGAGTATATGTTCATGCTGGCCATTTCTGTGTCTTTGGAAAAATGTCTTTTCAAATCCTTTGCTCATATTTTAATTGAGTTCTATTATTTTAATTATTGGGCAGTAGCAGTTGTTTATGTATTTTGTATATGAGACCCTTCTCAGTTATATAACTTGCAAATATTTTCTCTCATTTTGTGTTTTTTTTTTTTTTTTTCGTATTCTTTATGGTGTTCTTTGAGGTGCAAAAATTTAAAAATTTTGATAAAGTTCAGTTTATCTATTTATTCTTTTGGTGCTTGTGCTTTTGGTGTCATATCCAAGGCCACAAGATTTACACTTATGTTTTCTTGTAAGTGTTTTATAGTTATAGCTATTACACTTAGGTCTTTGATCCATTTTGAGTTAGATTTTGAATATGGTGTAAAATAAATTTCCAACATCATACTTTTGCACGTGGAGATCCAGTTTTTCCTGACCCATTCATTGAAAATATTCTTTCTTCTTTAAATTGTCCTGGCACCCTTCTCAAAAATCAATTGATCATTTTCTTCTTAAGGTGGAAAGTTCTGCTATTGATTTGAGGTCTTATTTTTTTTAACATAGGTGTTTATACCTATAATCATCCTTTTAAGAAAAAAAGCATTAGGTACATCACATGTTTTGGTGTGTTGTGTTTTTGTTTTAATTCATCTAAAAGTATTTTCTAATTTGCCTGGAATTTATTCTTTGACCCATTGGTTATTTATTACTGTGTTTTTAATTTCCACATATTTGTGAATTTCTTGATGTTCCTCCTATTATTGATTTCTAATTTTATTCTATCATGAATGGAGAATATACTTTATATTATTTCAATCCTTTTGAGTTAATTGAAGCTTTTTAAATCGCCTAACGTATGGTCTATCATGGAGAATGTTTTCTGTACATTTGAGAAGAATGTGCAACCTGCTATTTTTGGATGGGGTGTTCCATAAAGGTCTATTAGGTCCAGTTTTTTTGTAATGTTGAATCTTCTATTTTCTTATTGATCTTCTTTTTAGTTGTTCTATCCATTATTGAAAGTGAGGTATGGAAGCCTCCAAATGTTGTTGTTGATACCTCTGTTTCCTCCTTCAGTTCTGTTAGTTTTGCTTCATGTATTTGGGGTTCTGTTTGCATGGTATATCTTTTTTCATCCTTTTACATTTTGCCTCTTTGTATCTTTGAATCTTAATGTCTCTCTTGTAAACAGCATGTTGTGTCATTTTTAAAAACAATATTAGGTCAATCTGCCTTTTAATTGGAGTGTTTAATCCATTTAAATTTAATGCAGTTACTGATAAGGTAGAATGTACATCTGCCAGTTTGTTATTTGTTTTCTATGTTCCATGTATTTTTTGTTTTTCTGTTTATTCATTAATGCTTTATTTTTTGTTTAATATATTTTTTCTAGTGTTCCATTTTAGTTCCTTTGTATTTTCTTCTACTATATTTTCAGAATTATGTTTTTAGTGGTTACCTTGGAAATCACAATTAACATCTTAGATTACAGCAATCTAGTTTAAATTAATAGTAACTAATTCCAATAATATCCAAAAACTTTTCTGTTCCCTAGATTCATTTCCCCTCACTCCTCTGTGCTGTTATTGTCATATAAATCACATATTTATACCCCATATGCCCATCAACACAGATTGTTATTGTGTTATGCAGTCATCTTTTAAAACAAATAGCAGAAAATAGAGAAACAAAAATATGCTCTCTTATATTTACTTGTGTCGTTACTTTTAACTGGTGCTCTTTATTTCTTTATCTAGATTCTAGTTACTGTCTAATGTTCTTTCATTTTAGCCTGATGAACTCTTCTTAGCATTTTTTATAGGCTATCAAAAATTTTTTCAGTTTTTCTTTCCCTGGAAATGTCTCTTTTCTTCTTTGTTTTTGAAGGATATTTTTGCCTGATACAGATTATTTGGCAGTTTTTTCTCCCAGCAGCTTAAATGTATTATCCCATCTGGCCTCAGTGCTTTGTGATATGAAATCAGATGTTAATATTATAGAAAAAATATTTTGTATGTGATAAGTCACTTTTCTCTTGCTGCTATTAAAAATTCGATTATAATGTGTCTCAGTTGGATCTCTTTGAGTTTATCCTACTTAGAGATTATTGAGCTTCTTGAATGTAATAATGTTTTTACTCATATTTGGAAAGTTTCTCATTATTTTTTCAAATATTCTTTTTTTCTCTGTCTGTCCTTTCTTTCTGGGACTCCTATTATCTATATATTTATATAATTGATGGTGTTCCACAGGTCCCTGAGTCTCTGTTAATTTTTTAAATTATTTTTAGTTCTACTTCACAGATTAAGAGAAAGGCCTTCAGAGAACCATAACACAAGTCAAATAATGATAGTTTTCCAGGAATGGGGCTTTAAAGGAACTCCAGCCCATTCTTCTCCTTCAGTGGCTGCTGGGCTGCTGACTTTCATTTTTGCTTTTTCCCTAAATTGTTTCTGCCTCTTACAGCTCCATACCTTTCATGAGCTCTTGTTCCATATATCTAGTTGCCTCAAATGTACCATCATTCATCCAGTCTCTTGGCTTAGCAAACTTATAAGTCATCCTTGATATTTCTCCCCACTTAATTTGCAGTCAGTCTTATTGAATGTATTTTATAGTATCTATATAAGATGTAATGACTATTTCTGTCTCAAGTGTCACTGCCTTAATTTAGGCTTTCTTCATTTCACATGATAATTTCTTGCCTGAATTTCTTTGCTCCCCCCATACGTCACCCCAGAAGAATCATTCTCTAAGGCGAATTTGATTCTGCCCCTTCCAACTTCATACTTAGAATCTTTCAAAAGGTTATGTTAGTTTAGAATTCTTTTACTCTCTCTCTCATTAGACTATGATCCCTTCAAGGGCAGGATCATGTTGTCTTAATTTTTAAAAATCTTAATGCCCATTATAGTATCTAAAATAAAATGGAAACATAATTAATTTTTAATGACCAGTAATCTGTAGAAGAATTTGTTGAATTTATTAACTAATTATGCATAAACTTCCTCCTTTCATTGAAATTATTATTTCATGCTGAGTGGAATAATTTGTGGAGTTGATTTATTAAAGCAGTGTTTGTGAGTTAAACTTTCTTAACTCTAATGATCAGGTGGCTGACAAGCGTGACTTAAAACATAGATTTCCTATGATTTTACAAGTTGAGTAGACACCTGTTGTCACCAAATAAGATACTGAAATGCTTTTAGTGATAATGAATAGAAGGAGAAAAAGACACTTGTATGTTTTATTAGACAAGATCCCAACGATGTTGCTGACAGGATAAAATGCAGCAATTGGAGTGTGGATTGTACAGAGAAGGCTGTCTTAGATTAAGACATAAAACATAGATGTTACATGAGCAAGTCTCTTAGAAGATAAGCAAATTGAATATTCTTAAACTCTGAACGTGTTGTACTTGCAAACATTATATCCTTTCCCCTTTTCATTAAGCAAACAGAACTTATAAAAGCCAGTCTGCATTTAATGTTCTTTGGATGGGCAACTACAAAGATTGAACCATGAACAATTGTCATAAGATATTAACAGAACAAGGAACAACTAAAAATAACTGCTGCTTGGGATTCAGCAAAATAGTAATAGAAAAAAGAGGTTATGTAATGTTCGCAAGGAAATGTATTTGGTAGTGTTGTTTTGATACATCAGTGAGATATATCCAGTGAATATTTTGGAGGGTAAAATAATTGGGATGAATTCGCATTTATTCAACAAGAATTTCTGAACTGGTTCTTCTAAGTCATTGTTTAGTGACAAGAAAACAAACCTGGAGAAATAAAATGACTTTCCCGAGATAGCAAGTGGTAAATTTGGAATTATATAGCTCCTTCTTTGTAATGATAGCTAACTTTTATAGAGAACATTTAGTGTTCCAGAAAATGTTTTAAACACTTTTTATTCATTAATTTATTTAATCTTCACCTTATGAAGTAAATACGACAATCATTCCATTTCAAAAATGAGGAAACTGAGGTATGTGAGGTTTAATAACTTACTCAAAGTCATGAAATTAATAAATTGTCTAGCCAGGATTCAAACTCAGACAGTCTAACTCCAGTTCATGAATGTTTAACCATTATATTATGTTGTCTCTCACTTCCTCTTGCTCAATGAATTAGGACGTAGCATTATTGTCATAGCAAAATATCATATGATTATATTTTGTGGCAATAAAATACCAGATTTCTATGCACACTCTCCATTTAGCAGTCAAAATGAAGGTATTTTCTTAGGATATGTTTATGTGTACCTATAAAAATTTTCCTTGAAAAAAACTACAATCTGATTCTCTTTATTTTCACTTTATTGATCTCAGTACTGACATGGATTTGACTACAGCTTCACTTGCTTTATTATCTTTGGCAAGTTGCCTTATTTGTTTGTACTTAAATTACTTGATTTGTTCTAGTAAAGAAGGAATTTTCACGTATTGGTACATGGTAAGGCTGACTACAGTGGGATAGGTCAAACCAAGAGTGACTGGGACATCAAACTAGATCATCTCAATGAAGTAGAGCTGTAGAGGAGGTTAATTCAGCTCAGGAGGCAGGAGCCCAAATGTATATGGTACGGCCACCAGAAATACTCAGGAGTGAAACCAGTAGTCAGCAGTCCAGGAACTTAACACGGAGGATGGGTTATCTGAATAGACCATGTAATCTAAGAGAAATCTTAAAGTGCTCTACTGTCAATGAAAGATAGAAACAGGCAATGAGATTCAGAAGGTCTGTCTGCTATTAGCAGAGTTCCAATTTCCTCATCTTAACATGGGAGTGACAGTTCCTATCTTGCTTGGTTATTGAGAGAATTAAAAAAAAAATTGTATTAGAAACTATCATGAATAATTTCCAACACATAGTGTAAATTTCAGTGGTTCTCAACTGAGAACATTTATAAGTGAGTGAAGGTCTTTTGGGTTATTCCAATGACCCAGGACCATTATTGGATTTTTGTGGCGGGAGCCTAAGATGCTAAATGTTTTGCAATGCCCAGAATAATTCTATACTACTAAGAACTGTTGTATGCCAAACTGCCATCACTCCCTTAGAAAACAATGGGAGAAGCTAAAGAATTATAGCTATTTTATTACTATGAATTTTGTCATATGGATGAAACTTCCTTAAATTCCTCTTGCTTAAGGTCCCAGTTGGCTCCTTATTCCATGATCTGTGATTCTATTCCTTTTCTTCAACTGGCCTGTAAATATTGGAGATAATCGTTCTGTCTCTTTTACTGTTCATCTTCTTCAGTCTAAACAATCCAAGTTCCTACAGCTGTGTTGCTAGTTTTCCCTCGATCTGGAACATCTTAAAAAGTGTGTTTTGTGCCCTTGTTGTCAGGGTCCTTACCACACCAGTTGTCTTCTCTGGATTCATTCTAATTTTGTACTGCTTCTTTTAGAGTGTATGTCCTGATTTTAGTACGGTACACCATATGAAATAGTACCTGAAGAGTGTATTGTGACCTTATTGTTTATTTTGACCTGTAGTATTAACTTGCAAATTGTCGGGCCTTAAAAACTAACGCCACCTTAAGTGACATTACAAGCAGTGCCATTATGGGCCCACAAGGGCGTATTAATGTGGCAGCCTAAGACGGCACCAGGAGGAAGTAGGGTGGGGGTGTCTGCGGGAACCTTGCCTTAGCCCTTATTGGCCAAATACGCGCTTTGGTGCTTGAGGTTGCAATAGCTAGGCATTGAGACAGGATGCATGCTCTCTTGACCTTTAAGCTGATAAGATTATGTAAAAAACCTCCCTTCCCCATTTGCCTTTAAAAGCAAGTGCTTGTGTGATAATAAACGGAACTGCTCGACAGAACCCCCGCCGCATCTGAGTGTCCTTTAAACCGGGCTGGTTTGGGGCCGGCGCTGTGCTCACCTCTCTTCACGGCTCTCTTCCCCCGTCTCCTTCCAAAGGGGACAGGAGGGAAAGAGGAATCCCGGGCCATTTGCTCGCCCACCAAAAGGAACGAGGCTAGGGCTGTTCAGGTCAGCTGGCGGCAGACCCGACAGCAAATCAGCACCTATTTTGATAACTTAAGTTTGCGTTCATCTAAAGTTTCAGTATATACATCTAAACCCCATTGAGTCTCCACATTGTGCAATATACTCTGACAAATACTAACAATTCAGAGATAAGTGAAGAGGGGGAGAAAGATGACTAAACTAATAGCCTAAGAGTAAGGCATTCTGTGAGAGTGGTAATCAAGAGAAATTATTTGAGGGAAGGACAGAAGGACACAGTTCTGGAGAGGGGCTTGTGAGAAGGAGCACACAGGCAGGAGGCTGATTAGCTAGGCGGATGGAAGGGCATGGAAAGTAGCAAGGGAGCATTTGAGAACACGATGAATGTGGAGTGAATGCGAACATACTTTCTGTTCATATGGCATTCATTGATTACACAGATCTTATTTATGAAGAAACATGGAAAGATTTTAAGCAACAAAATGTTAATCTCAGTTTCTAGCTGAAGTGTGGGAGGTATTTTGGGGGAGGGGGAGCAACGTGGGAGACCACAAACCCAATTAGAAATCTCTAGTCAAAGAGGTGGAGATATTGAGAACCTAAAATAAATCAATGGATGGGGGATCTGGAATTGAGAGATATTTTGGAAGTGGAATCAACAGAACGTGGGGACAGATTGGATGTGGGAGTCAGAGAAAAAGAGTGATCTAAGATGACTTCAGTGTTCTGGCTGGCTAGAGGGTGTTGTCTTCCAGAAAGGTAGGAAAGACAGGGGAGGAGTGGCTTTAGGGATGGGGGGGCACTGATGAGTTTGCCAGAGTTTCTGCTAAGCCAGAACATCTCTGTACTATATTTGAACGTTTAGGTGTTAGAACTATAATTTTGACTGCTCTGTTTAAAATAGGATGTATTTCATGGATGAATGGGCATTTCACAATTAACAACATATAAATATTATTCATTATATTAAAAGAGAATCACTGAGAAAAATTACATGATTATAGAAACACATAAAAAGCATTTGATAAAAATCAATAGCCATTTTAGGTAAAAAAAAAAAATTAAATAGCAATAGAAGAAAAACTATCTAATTGTACTGAAGACCTTCTAACTCCAAACCAAAAGCATCATATAATATGAAGAAATACTAAATATCTACACTTTAATATAAAATATGGGTCTAGGATGTTCTCTATCGTCATGATTATTCTACATTGTACAGCATTTCTAGTGAATCACTTAAGTAAATGAAATGAACTATGAATATTGAAAAAAGAAGAAATTAATCATCATTATTTGTAGGTGATTTGATGGTAAATCTAAATAATTCAAATATATTAAAAGAACAAAAATGATTATGTAGTGAAGAGCCCAGATATAAGAAAAAATATGCTAAAGTTAAACGTGATAACTGAAAAAAAAATCTGTTCACAAAAGTAACAAAAATGTAAAATACATAGGAACACTTTTAATAAAAATGATGTAAACCTATATTTTAAAAATTAATAAGAATTAAATAACTGGAAATAAACACCATGTTCCTAGATGGGAAGACAATATAATGAGGTCATCCCTCACCAGATAAATATATGAATTTAATGCAATTCCAGTCAAAGTACTTGAGCATTTTAAAACACATACACACACATGCATACAAATACTACACAATACAGTGCTTCTAAAGTTTACACAGAATATGTGTTTGAGAATTCCCAAATGTTGCCAAATGATATCAAAGTGAATTTTAAGAATGAAGTGTTTACGAACTTTCAAACAAGAAAATAACCTGAGATTGAGTCTTTACGTAATGTCTAGTGCTGCAGATAACCAAATGCTAACAACCCTTTACAGTAACAGCCAGTAGTACCACCATATTCATGCCGTAGGAGATGATACGGTGTCAATAAAGCAACATCTTCTATTAGTTTAAATGTATGCTTTTTAAAAATAATATTTAAAATTTTTGATTATATTTACCAGTGGATTTTTTTATAGTTTCAAATTATTTATAAACAAAGAATTCTAAATTTGGGGGACCATTGCTAAGTAAAATAAGGGTTATCTGAACACAAGCACTGCGATACTGTGACAGCTGGTCTGATAACCAAGAAGACTACTAAGTGACTAACCTGTGGGTACAGGGTGTATACTCTGGGCAGAGATGATTCAAGTCCTGGGCATGATGGAGTGGGAAGGTGCAGGATTTCATCATGCTACTCAAAATGGCATGCAATTTAAAACTTATGAATTGCTTATTTCTGGAATTTTCTATGCAAATGGACTGTAGTTGACCTCAGTCAACCGAAAACTATGGAAAGCAATACCATGGCTAAGTGGGGACTACTGTAACTGCCAAACTGTTCTCCACTAGACAGTTTTACCATTTTACACTCCCATCAGCAGTGTATGAGAATTCCAGTTGCTTTACCTATTTGCCAATACTTAAAACATGGTCAGACATACCTTTGTAAAAGTGTGTTTTTACTCACAGAGCACAATATTCCATGTGTGATGTAAACAACAGAAGTATCTGATTAAATTTATGAAACATTTGTTTCTAGGATGGTTTGTTATGTGCTGAGTACTTTGCTAGGGACATATCCTTCATTATTGTAGGTATTACACACCTTTGAATGCTGCTTATGTAAAATGGAGTTGACTTCTTAGCAGTCACAGCACACTGTTTAAGCATATTGAATTTACTGTCTAATAAAATCTGTAGATCTATTCTCTTACATTTTTGCTGTTGAGACATGTCTTTTTTGATCCTCAGTTTAAGTACTACATTTTATACATCTATTATAGTTGATATACTTCAAAAGTGAATTTGCAATGGCTTATTGTGGGAGTTCCAGATACAATAAAGTAAGTAAATTAAGCATACTGAGGCTAGAACCAAGCAGCAAGAGTGGTGAGATACTAATAGAATGCCTTGGCCAAGGTAAACTCCTGAAAATGAGTTTCTTGATAGCTTAAGTCAAAATAGATATGAGAGGTTAGCATATTATCAACAAATGCAACAAAGCATATCAAATTGTATGAAAATTCAAACTTCTAATTCAACTTTCAGAGGAAGAAACTGAGGCATGGGGAAAAGGGTTCTTTAAACCTGTTTTTTTTTTTTTTTTTTTCCTTTTAAGAAACGGATTCAGAGATCTCACTCATATTGAGGGAAAGTAGTTTTGGGCTAATGCACACTGGCCTAATTATCCCATTCAGTTAGATATTAGTGTTCCAAGTACAGGCACAATCTTTTGGCCTCTGTCACTGACGAGCACCAACCTAAGATTTCTAAGGTCAAAAACTAGTTTTTACATATTCATGAGAATTATCTTTTTACCTTTTATTTTTAGCCTTTATGTCTACACTTATTAGAGTTCCTCATTTTCATTACCTTCCATCCTAGCCTCTATTTTTCACGATCACCTCTCTTCTGTCTACCTGTGTTTTGGTGGTTTGGTCTGTATCCACGTAGAGGTATCCATTTCCTGAAATGTTTATCCATAAGTAGTTATGACTGTACAAAATCCTTCCAATTTATGTGAAAGATCAACAGAGAATGTGGCCTCAGGAAAGTCTTACCCTTTTGTTTTGTGTATCTATGTATGGGAAGCAGCCTGGCACAGTGTTGGTCCTGTGAGAAGTTACAATGGTTGGTCTCTTCACCCAGTTTTAGTTCCTTGTAAAACTACAAATTTGGTCCGCCAAAATGACTTTTTAATCATTATATTGAGAAATGCCTTGTCTTTAAGTTACAGCATAGTATAGTGGTTAAGAGCTTAGATCTTGGAGTCAGACAACCTGGTTTTGGATTCCAGTTCTGCCGCTCAGTGTGTGATCTTCAGTGACTCTTATTTGCCTCTCTGAACCTCAGTGTCCTAATTGCTAAATAAAGTTGATAGAAATATTGACTACTTCTTATGGTTGTTTCTAAGAGTGCATGGCAAATACTATGTTGTTAGGGATTGTTATTTATGTTATGTTCTAACTTCAGCATTTAATGCTTTTTAAGTTTTCCTTCTCTCTTTTGCTTCCCTATTTCCCCAAAGCACTCATATAATCAAATAGCTATTTATTTGATAGTTCACCATTGAGCATTTTATGTTACTATATCAGAATGACCTTTTTTTTCCCAGTGAATTTTGTATTTTATTGCTTTGAAATAGTTCAAATTACTCTTGTGGATGCAGTATGAGAAATATCTCTAATTCATTTAATTAGAAAGTGAAATGTAAGTGGGAAAGCTGGAAAAACTTTCTTGGAACTCTACAGCACAGGAATCTGGTTGATACACATTTTTCTTTTTTTTTTTTTTTTTTTTTTTTGTCTTTTTTGTGACCGGCACTCAGCCAGTGAGTGCACTGGCCATTTCTATATAGGATCCGAACCCGCAGCGGGAGCGTCGCCGCGCTCCCAGCGCCGCACTCTCCCGAGTGCGCCACGGGCTCGGCCCGATACACATTTTTCTAGTAGCTCCCACTGTACTGGTTACATTTCATTCTTGTTTCTCTTGGTACAAACACACAGATGTACATTTCCTTCTTGGAAAACAAATATTATAACCCTTTCAAAACATTATCTTCTGCTGAGAATGATGGTCAGTTAAAGGAACCAACTCTTTAGAATCTCAACTGATACTTTTTGATTGTTTTCTGGATCTAATGATTCCTCTTATAATTAGAGTTCACAGAAGAACCTGTAAAAGTAATGGCATGAATTTTCAGATAAATATAGACATCTCGGAATGTTTTTCCTTATGTTTTACTTCCCCACAAGTTATCATTATTACTTATTTGTATAATCAAAAATACAATTGAAGGGCGTATTATTTTAAAAAAGGAGTCTAGAGACAAAAAGTGAAAAAAAATCATTACATCATAATTAAATTTAGTCTTCAAAGAAAGATTTTTAACTGAACAGTCTATTCTTCTTAAATTTTTATTAAAAAAAAAAAAAAAAAAACCAAACAGAGAACACTAGCCGATGTTGGGTTTCTAAGACTACCCCTATGTTCGGTGATCTGCTGGGATGACTCACAGGACTCAGTATACAGTTGTATGCATGGCTATGATTTATTGTAGTGAAAGGATACAAAGCAAAATCAGCAAAGGGCAAAGATGAAAAAAACAGAGTTTGGAAGAAATCAGGCTAAAGCTTTCAGAGGTCCTCTCCCAGTGGAGTCAAACAGAACACATTTAATTCCTCTAACAACAAATTGTGGTGACTTGTGAAATGTTGTCTACCAGGGAAGCTTGGCTGAGCTTAGAAGTCCAAAGTTTTTATAGAAAGCAGGCCATGTAATCACCCTCTGCCTGGAACATACGAAAATCTGAAAGGAAAGCAGGTATGTAGCATATACTATTTTGTTTGCACAAACATTTAGGCACTGTGAACTACTCTTATCAACTAGGGAAAATTTTTTATCCTTGCAGCGAACTATTTTTCATTTAAGTTCCCAAGTTCCAGCCAAGGGCCAACCTTGCAAACAGGCTTTTCTAAGAGTCTTGGTCAGCTATTTTAACTCTTTTCTAGACAGGAGCTAAAAATAGCATATTTCTAAATGCATATAATCTTTTAAAATTGTGTTTTAATGACAGCTGTGATGCAACAGGAGTAGGTCTGAGAAAAACTGGGAAGAGCAGTGTAGGATTTATATTACAAGTGTTTCATAAAAATTAATCTATTCAGTGCCCCTTTGGAAAAAATAGTGTCATGATTTTCTGCCTTTAATATTTTATGAAAGGAGTTGTTCTTTTCACTAGTTCTTCTCAGAGATTGTACAAAAAAATAAGTAAAATAAAGTGTATGTCATGGACATAAAAAGGCAACTAAGGGACATGTGGGGTGCAGGAGAGAGGATTTGATGTTTCCTTCTCATTATTAGGAGAGCAGACAACAGAGCTCTGCCAGAAGTGACACTGAATGAGGATACAGACGACAGGTTGTAGGGATGATATTGGAGTTCAGAAATGAGGAGTTGGGTGCTGGGGATACGATGGCCAATGTCACAAAGTCCAACAATTTAATAAACAAAACCAAACTAAAAAAACCCCAAAACCAATCTTCTAGAAAGATAGAACCATGGAGTTATGGGTTGTCAAATAGAATTTTAATATTTTGGAAGCCAGTTTAAGAGCTTATATTATTTCTGTTTCTTTGGGTGAACCAGGCACACATCCAGACCATGCACAGAGCCGATTACAGTAGGCAGGATTTTAAAGAAATTAAATGAGACACTGGGTAGTGGAGGTCAAAGAATACACTTTTGCCTGAAAATATTCACAAATGGCAGTGACAATAGATGAGAAAGAAAAACAATACATGTGCACCCCTGCTTTAAAAAAATCTAGCTTCTTTTATCTCAACTAGCTTTAGTTTAGTTAATTCATCAGTGTCATGATAAAGGTCCACTTTTGGGCCAGTTCAATGCAATCGTTACTTAATGCCTATTATTTTTTCATGTGTGATCTGGTTAATTCTAGTTAGTGATCAAGTGCACGGATTTTAGAATTAGAGACACCTGAGTAGAAAGGTTAAAATTAATTTCATTAATTAATTCACCACGCAAGCTTTGTGACTATTGATGGGCAGCATAACTTCTCTATAACTCAATTGATCATCTATAAAATGGAGATTATGATGAAAATTAAATGAGATATTTGTGCAAGGTGCTTTTCTATGTGCCTGGCACAAAGTTTTTATTCAATAAATGTTCGTGTTGTTGCTGTTACTACTAAGTAGTAGGTGCTATAGCTACAGTCTCTACTCTTAAGGACTATATACTTGTATGGTGAGAGAGACTTGTGAATAAATTCTCAAAATGTACAATGTGTGTGATGACAAATATTGGTATGATGTGCAGAATTGAACAGAGGGGGGAGTTATTCACTTTGCCTGGGAGAAGGAGAAAGGCTTTGGGGAAGAAGTGAACTCACTGTAGTTTCAAAAATTCTAAGTGAGAGTTCTGTAGGTGGAGAAGGAGGCAAATTATATTCTGCACAGTCAGAATTCATGTCAAAACGTGAGTTTTGGGAATTACAAGTAGTTGATATTGGTGGATTGTAAAATATGAGAGTCAGAGGTAGGAAAAGAGACTCAAAGCCAGAACCAAACCAAAATGAATTCATAATCATCCTGCCTGAAAAGAAGCATATACAAAATGAATGCAACATGTTTAAATTTTTTTAAAAAATCAGGTGTATCTAAATTAAATGCAGAGATCTTAAGTGTTACAAGTTGATGTGTTTTGAAAAATATACACACTCCTGTAACTCACTCCTAACAATTATAATGTTTCCAACACACCGTTAAGTTCGCTGTGCCCCCTTGCCATCAAACCTTATATGCCATACCTGCTCAGGCAACCACTGCTCAGATTTCTTTTACCATAGCTCTCTCAAAGCTCAGAGAGAAAGAAGGAAGGAAAGAAAGACCACAGCAGTGCGTTGGACTTGCAGAGGGAGAGAACATTCCTTGCACTACAAAGTGGAGTGAAGGGGAGGGAGGGAGGTTGGGGATACACCATTCTTGAATTTTTTTCCATATCTAAACACCACCTGTATTATTTGTTTGACTAGTATTTTTCTTTAAACAAACTTTGTCAGTTAACATTATTTTAAAAACTGAGCTCATTTTAAGTAATGATAGTATATAATTCTAAACATAAGTTAACTGCAAGGTATAGTTATAAATATTAGTTTTAAATATTGTTACTAATTTCTGTTTTCCATATATTTTTATGGGTGTTTTAGTGAAAACTTGGAGGAGACTGAGTAATATGTGCTAGCTAAATAAGTTTTGGTACTTCCAAGCTTTCATTCTTCATTGACTTTTATGTAATTCTTTTTTTAATCCATGGAGACATAAGCAATTTTTGAAAGTTCCCACCTGCAAGTGGATAGTTTATCTCTGCTGAACTTACTACAAAACGTATCAGGAAGAAAGTGGGGAGAGTGTACAGTAACAATGGTCTATTTGTGGTAAGAGGCCAATCTATCTACATATCTAAAGAAATCAATAATAATTTACAAGGGCTCTAGTACCTGGTTTATTGACATTATAAGATAGAAGAGGGTGTTAAATGAAGTAATAAATATGCATTTATTATGAAATTTTACTTGTTCGAATAATTATTTTGTTAATTTTCAGCTTAACTCAGTTTTTAAACTGAAGAAAACATCAACCCAAGGACAACTCTGTCTCTCTCTCCAAACTGAGCTGAAATGAATAACCTGAGGCCTAGGGCAAGGACAGTTATAGACAGTTTAGAGAGAGTAAGGCCCATTCTTGGTTGGTTTTTCTTCTTAAAAAAAATCTTTTTAAAAAAATTTATTGAAACATATTGATTGCACTTATTTATGGGGTACAGAGTTATATTTCAATACATGTACACGATGTGTGATGATCTATTCCAGGGTAATCAGCATATTTGTCATTGCAAAGCAATCATTTCTTTGAGAGGGGCACATTTGATATCCTCTCTTTTAATCATTTGCTAACATGCAATAAATCACTGTTAATGATAGATTTCAGAGTCTATTGTACAACAATAGGACTGGTTTTTCCGATCCAGCTGTAAATTTGTGTCCATCAATCAGACTTTCACTATCACCCCCTCCCCTTTCCCACCTCTACTCACCACAGTCCTTCTCTCTCCTTTTAACAGTTCAACTTATTGTTAGTTATTTTTATTTGTTTTATTTTGTTCTCTTTTTTAGCTCTCACATATGAGAGAGGACATGCAGCATTTCTCTTTCTCTGCCTGGCTTATTTCACGTAACATAATTTTTCTCCCAGCTCATCCATGTTGCTGCAAATGGCAGAATATCATTCTTCTTAAAATCTAGAAATAAACCCACATCCTTACAGCCAACTGATCTTTGACAAAGGCATGAAAAATATACATTAGAGAAAGAACATCCTGTTCAATAAATGGTGCTGGAAAAACAGGATATCCCTGTGTAGAAGAATGAAACTAAACCCCTATCTCTTACCATGTACAAAAATCAACTCAAACTGGATTAAAGACTTGAATGAAGACCTAAAACTGTAAAACTCCAGAAGAAAACACGGGGGAAACACTCCGTGACATAGGACCAGGCAAATGTTTTATGAATAAAACCTCAAAAGCACAAGCAACAAAAGAAAAAAATAAACAAATGGGGTTTTAAACAAAAGACCTCCTGCACACTAAAAGAGGTAATCATCAGAACAAAGAGACAACCTACAGAATGGGAGAAAATATTTGCAAAGTATGCATCTGACAAGGGGATAATATCTAGAAGACACAAAGACCTGAAACAACTAAATAGTAAAAAATCCCAAATAACCCAATTAAAAAATGGACAAGGGAACCGAATAGACATTTCTCAAAAGAAGACATATGAATGGCCAACAAGTACATGAAAAAATGCTCAACATCGTAATCATAAGGGAAATGCAAGTCAAACCACATTGAAATATCATCTCACCCCAGTTAGGGTGGTTATTGTCAAAAGACAGAAAATAAATGCTGGAGAGGATGCAGAGAAAGGGGAACTCTTCCCATTCCTGGTGGGACTGTAAATTAGTATAGCCACTTTGGAAAACAGTATGGAAGTTTCTCAAACAACTGCAGGTAGATTACCATATGACCCAGCAATTTCACAACTGGCTGTGTTCCCAAAGGAATGGAAAGTATCTTGTCAAAAAAAAAAAAAAAAAAAAAAATCTTAAAAAAAAAATTTATTTATCAGTGTACAATGTAGTTGATTTTCGTGTCCCTTTACCAATTTTGGAGGGGGGGAAATATCTTTTAAAATCAGCAAAATCACACACACAGCTAATGACAGTGTCAATATGTGTTACTGGCTTTATACCAAACTCAAGGTCACAATAGCACTGTGGTCTCCCACCTTTACCTAGTGGAAAGTAGTTATTAATGAGAGACAGATAAAGGGAATTTGAATGGTTCTGGCTTAAACTGCTAGAAAGCACTTAAAAGGTTTCCTTTATTTTGCCATTTATTCATGCACAATGGCTTTAGTATTTAAATGTGTTCTTTTTTATTGCTGAATCCATTGTGGCAATGAACTGTATCTTTGTGGGGCTGCTAGTGTGGTAGAAATACAGGATTGCCATCCTGGGAATCATAATTTAACTACCACATAAGCATCATCTAGCTGAAGGTATTCTGCCATCATACAAATTTTGGGTGATATTATTTATTTATTTATTTATTTATTTATTTATTTATTTAATTTTGTCAATATACATTGTGGCTGATTATTGCTCCCCATCACCAAAACCTCCCTCCCTTCTCCCTCCCCCCCTCCCCCCCAACAATGTCCTTTCTGTTTGCTTGTCGTATCAACTTCAAATAATTGTGGTTGTTCTATCTTCTTCCCCCCCCCAGTTTTTGTGTGTGTGTGTGTGGTGTGTGTGTGTGTGTGTGTGTGTGTGTGTGTGTGAATGTATATATTAATTTTTAGCTCCCACCAATAAGTGAGAACATGTGGTATTTCTCTTTCTGTGCCTGACTTGTTTCACTTAATATAATTCTCTCAA
Source organism: Cynocephalus volans (assembly GCF_027409185.1). Taxonomy (NCBI): domain Eukaryota; kingdom Metazoa; phylum Chordata; class Mammalia; order Dermoptera; family Cynocephalidae; genus Cynocephalus; species Cynocephalus volans. The sequence continues at coordinate 101,985,451 of NC_084466.1, forward strand.
GGTCCATCCATGTTGTTGCAAATGGCAGTATTTCATTCGTTTTTATAGCTGAGTAGTATTCCATTGTGTAGATGTACCACATTTTCCGTATCCACTCATCCGATGATGGGCATTTGGGCTGGTTCCAACTCTTGGCTATTGTAAAGAGTGCTGCAATAAACATTGGGAAACAGGTATACCTTCGACTTGATGATTTCCATTCCTCTGGGTATATTCCCAACAGTGGGATAGCTGGGTCCTATGGTAGATCTATCTGCAATTGTTTGAGGAACCTCCATACCATTTTCCTTAGAGGCTGCACCATTTTGCAGTCCCACCAACAATGTATGAGAGTTCCTTTTTCTCCGCAGCCTCGCCAGCATTTATCGTTCATAGTCTTTTGGATTTTAGCCATCCTAACTGGGGTTAGATGGTATCTCAATGTGGTTTTGATTTGCATTTCCCGGATGCTGAGTGATGTTGAGCATTTTTTCATATGTCTGTTGGCCATTTGGATGTCTTCCTTAGAGAAATGCCTACTTAGCTCTTTTGCCCATTTTTTAATTGGGTTGCTTGTTTTCTTCTTGTAAAGTTGTATGAGTTCCTTATATATTCTGGATATTAATCTTTTGTCAGATGTATATTTTGCAAATATTTTCTCCCACTCTGTTGGTTGTCTTTTAACTCTGTTAATTGTTTCTTTTGCTGTGCAGAAGCTTTTTAGTTTGATATAATCCCATTTGTTTATTTTTCCTTTGGTTGCCCGTGCTTTTGGGGTCGTATTCATGAAGTCTGTGCCCAGTCCTATTTCCTGAAGTGTTTCTCCTATGTTTTCTTTAAGAAGTTTTATTGTTTCAGGGTGTATATTTAAATCCTTAACCCATTTTGAGTTGATTTTAGTATACGGTGAGAGGTATGGATCTAGTTTCATTCTCCTGCATATGGATATCCAGTTCTCCCAGCACCATTTGCTGAAGAGGCAGTCCCTTCCCCAGTGAATAGGCTTGGTGCCTTTGTCAAAGATCAGATGGCAGTAAGTGTGTGGGTTGATTTCTGGTTTCTCTATTCTATTCCATTGGTCAGTGTGTCTGTTTTTATGCCAGTACCATACTGTTTTGGTTATTATAGCTTTGTAGTATAGCTTAAAGTCAGGTAGTGTTATGCCTCCAGCTTTATTTTTTTTGCTCAGCATTGCTTTGGCTATGTGTGGTCTTTTATTGTTCCATATAAATGTCTGAATAGTTTTTTCCATTTCTGAGAAAAATGTCTTTGGAATTTTGATGGGGATTGCATTGAATTTGTATATCACTTTGGGTAGTATGGACATTTTCACTATGTTGATTCTTCCAATCCAAGAGCATGGGATATCTTTCTATCTTCTTGTATCCTCTCTAATTTCTCTCAGCAGTGTTTTGTAGTTCTCATTATAGAGATTTTTCACCTCCTTGGTTAACTCAATTCCTAAGTATTTTATTTTTTTGGTGGCTATTGTAAATGGGCAGGCTTTCTTGATTTCTCTTTCTGCATGTTCACTATTGGAGAAAAGAAATGCTACTGATTTTTTTGTGTTGATTTTGTATCCTGCTACGGTGCTGAAATCATTTATCAATTCCAAGAGTTTTTTTGTAGAAGTTTTAGGCTGTTCGATATATAAGATCATGTCATATGCAAACAGGGACAGTTTGACTTCATCTTTTCCAATCTGGATGCCCTTTATTTCCTTCTCTTCTCTGATTGCTCTGGCTAGTACTTCCAACACTATGTTGAATAGGAGTGGTGAGAGTGGGCATCCTTGTCTAGTTCCTGTTCTTAAAGGAAAAGCTTTCAGCTTTTCCCCATTCAGGATGATATTGGCAGTGGGTTTGGCATATATGGCTTTAATTATGTTGAGATACTTTCCCTGTATACCTAACTTGTAGAGGGTCTTTGACATGAATGAGTGCTGAACTTTATCAAATGCTTTTTCAGCATCTATAGATATGATCATATGGTCCTTGTGTTTGAGTTTATTAATATGGTGTATCACATTTATTGATTTGCGTATGTTGAACCAACCTTGCATCCCTGGGATGAATCCCACTTGATCGTGATGAATAATTTTTCGTATGTGTTGCTGTATTCTGTTTGCTAGTATTTTAGTGAGGATTTTTGCTTCTATATTCATAAAGGATATTGGCCTGTAGTTTTCTTTTTTGGTTATATCTTTACCTGGTTTTGGTATCAGGATGATGTTTGCTTCACAGAATGAGTTTGGGAGATTTGCGTCCGTTTCAATCTTTTGGAATAGTTTGTAAAGAATCGGTGTCAATTCCTCTTTGAATGTTTGGTAAAATTCTGCTGTGAATCCATCTGGTCCTGGGCTTTTCTTTGTTGGGAGCCTTCTGATAACAGCTTCAATCTCCTTTATTGTTATTGGTCTGTTCAAATTTTCTACGTCTTCATGGTTCAGTTTTGGGAGCTTGTGTGTGTCCAGAAATTTATCCATTTCCTCCAGATTTTCAAATTTGTTGGCGTATAGTTGTTTATAGTAGTCTCGAATGATTCCTTGTATTTCAGATGAATCAGTTGTAATATCGCCTTTTTCATTTCTAATTTTTGTTATTTGAGTCTTCTCTCTTCTTCTTTTTTTTAGCCATGCTAATGGTTAGTCAATTTTATTTATCTTTTCAAAAAACCAACTTTTTGATTCATTGATCTTTTGAATTATTTTTTGGTTTTCAATTTCATTCAGTTCTGCTCTGATCTTAATGATTTCTTTCCGTCTGCTAACTTTAGGTTTGGATTGTTCTTGTTTTTCTAGTTCTTTAAGGTGAAATGTTAGGTTGTTCACTTGCCATCTTTCTATTCTTCTGAAGTGAGCGTTCAATGCAATAAATTTTCCCCTCAATACTGCTTTTGCAGTATCCCACAGGTTTTGGTATGATATATCATTGTTTTCATTAGTTTCAATAAATTTTTTGATTTACTGCTTGATTTCTTCTTGGACCCATTTGTCATTAAGTAGAATGCTGTTTAATTTCCATGTGTTTGTAATAGTTTCCAGAGTTTTGTTTGTTATTAATTTCTAGTTTTAATCCATTGTGGTCTGAGAAGATACATGGGATAATTCCAATTTTTTTGAATTTATTGAGACTTGATTTGTGAACTAATATGTGATCTATCCTGGAGAATGATCCATGTGCTGATGAGAAGAATGAATATTCTGAGGTTGTTGGGTGGAATGTTCTGTGGATATCTGCCAATTCCAATTGGTCTAGAGTCTTGTTTAGATCTTGTGTTTCTCTACTGATTCTTTGCCTAGATGATCTGTCTAATATTGACAGTGGGGTGTTCAGGTCCCCTGCTATTATGGTATTAGTGTCTATTTCCTTCTTTAGGTCTAATAGAGTTTGTTTTATAAATCTGGCTGCTCCAACATTGGGTGCGTACATATTTATGATTGTTATGTCTTCTCAATGGATCAGTCCTTTTATCATTCAGTAGTGTCCCTCATTGTCTCTTTTTATGGTTTTCAGTTTAAAGTCTATTTTGTCAGATATAAGAATAGCTACTCCAGCTCGTTTTTCTTTTCTGTTTGCATGGTAAATCTTTTTCCATCCTTTCACTCTTAGTCTGTGTGAATCTTTATGGGTGAGGTGGGTCTCTTGTAGGCAGCATATAGTTGGGTCCTGCTTTTTGATCCAGTCAGCCAGTCTGTGTCTTTTAATTGGGGAATTTAAGCCTTTTACATTAAGAGTTGTTATTGAAAGGTGTTGATTTATTCCTAGCATTTTATTGGTTGTTTGGTTGTCTTAGGTGTCTTTTGTTCCTTGCTTTCTGATTTACTGTTTGGTTTCTGTGTTTGTTGGTTCCTTAAGTTGTAGACAGTGTTTTTGTTAGCTTGTATTCTCTTCATGAATGCCATTTTTATTATACTAGCGAGTTTAGATTTTTCTTGGGTTTTTATGGCAGTGGTAGTTATTTTTCAGGAACCAAACCCAGTACTCCCTTGAGGATTTCTTGTAAGGGTGGTCGTGTGGTAGTGAACTCCCGCAGTTTTTGTTTGTCTGAGAAATATACTATTTGCCCCTCATTTCGGAAGGATAGCCTTGCAGGGTAGAGTATTCTTGGCTGGCAATCTTTGTCTTTTAGTATTTTGAAAATATCATCCCATTCCTTTCTAGCTTTTAGGGTTTGTGATGAAAAGTCTGATGTTAACCTGATTGGGGCTCCCTTATAGTTGATTTGACGCTTCTCTCTTGCAGTTTTTAAGATTCTCTCTTTGTCTCTCAGTTTTGCCAATTTGACTATGACATGTCTTGGAGAAGGTCTTTTTGGGTTGAATACATTTGGAGATCGTTGAGCTTCCTGGATCTGAAGATCTGTGATTTTTCCTATACCTGGGAAGTTTTCTGCCACTATTTTGTTGAATATGTTTTCAATGGAATCTCCATTTTCCTCCCCTTCTGGAATACCCATGACTCGGATATTTGATCGCTTAAGGTTGTCTGATATCTCTCTCAAATTTTCTGTAATGTCCTTGATTCTTTTTTCTTTCTTTTTGTCTGCTTGTGTTATTTCAAACAGCCCATCTTCAAGGTCAGAGGTTCTCTCTTCAACTTCGACAAGCCTGCTGGTTAAACTCTCCATTGTGTTTTTTATTTCGGTGAATAACTTCTTCAGTTCAGCAAGTTCTGCTACATTTTTTTTCAGGACATTGATTTCCTTGTACATTTCCTCTTTCAGATCCTGTATACTTTTCCTCATTTCATCATGATGTCTAGCTGAGTTTTCTTGTATCTCATTCAGTTTTAGAATTATCACTCGAAATTCCTTATCAGTTATTTCAAGGGCTTCTTGTTCTATAGGATCTAGAGTTTGAGATTTATTAACTTTTGGTGGTGTACTTTCTTGATTTTTTGTATTTCTGGTATCTTTTTTTTTTGGTGTTTATTCATTGTGGCAGGGGGTTTCACAGTCCACCGGTTTGAGACTAATGACTAACTAGGATGTTGCTGTGGTTGCCAATTTCGTATGGCTCCCTCCGTGACTGCTCAGTTGGCCTCTAGTGCCTTGTGTGTGTGGTTGCCTCGGGTCTTGGGCTTCTCCGGGGAGCCACCTTTCTGGTCAGCTTGGACTCTGCTGGGCTGGTGGATCACGTACCCCAGGGTGTGTGATCTCTGTTGAGCTTTCACTTCCTGTGCAGGACTTCTCCCTGTTCCGTGTGCTCTGGCCCAGGCTGTTAGATCGTGCAGTGGCGACCCCACCGGGTGTGTGGTTTCTGTCGAGTCTCCGCCTCCCTGGCCGCACGTCTCCCCACTCTGTGCGCACTGTGCTGGCCTGGGGCGTGTCTTCTGCACCACCTCGTCTATCAGCTGGGCCTTCAAGACCCTGCTCGGCACCGCCTAGCCCAGGAAGTCTACCAGGTTTCTGCTAGGCACAGACGACTGGTCTCTCTGGGTGCCTTTGTAGCACTATGTAGATCTTTCTCGAGTCTTGTTCACCTTTGTATCCCCCCGGTATAAACCGAGTCTAGCGCCCGCCTGCAGCCTGGTCTCCGGCAGGTTCATGCGGGCCTGGGAACTCTCCTACCACACTATTCCCAACCAGAAATTCGTTAGGCTTTTTTCCGAACTGGTGGCTGCAGAGATGGTATCTGCCTCCCAGTAACAGGAAGTTTACCTGGGGCCAGAGTCCAGGGTGTGGTGGAGTGACAGTCGGCCCGCCCGTACTTCCTTGCCCTCCCGACACTGGCCGGGGATGCCCCCCGCCACCAGCCCCGCCAGAGAACCGCAGAGGGAGTGGGAGGGGAGGCCGGTCCGCAAGCTCCAGAAAGCCCCGTGCCAGGCCAAGCAAATGGGAAGGCTCAGTGATGGCCGAGCTGGGCGGGGCTGCCCGCACCTGGGAAAATGGAGGCAGCACCGGGGCGGTGAGTGGCCTGGTAATGCAGGCGGGAGCCGGGTGGGCATCCACCCCCCGAACAGAGCTGTGCCAGGGGTCACTCACAGTGCTGTGCCAGGTTGGGCGCTCACTCTGTCTCTGGTTTGCCACCTTCCCAGTTCTCGGCCGCTGCCGCCTCGGGCTGTTCAGTCACGGCGCGGCTCGGGCGCTCCCAGGAATCTTCTTTAATGCTGGCCTGAAACCTCGAATCCTGAATAGGGCAGCTGGCCGCCTTCAGTGCGGCCCCGGCCTCCGGGATCCTGTCTGCATCCACAGCAGCCCTGGCACCGTGTTCCCTGTTTAGAGACTCGCTTTTGCAGCTAAGAAACAGTTCCTTTCCTGCTCTACACTTCAAAGCTGTTGCCTGTAAATGAGGCAGCCTTTCCTGCCGGGAGTAAAGTGGCGATCACCCCCACGACCGGCCTGTAGCAGCGGTCCTCCCTTAAGAGATGGCAAGAGGAAGGTCCACAAATTTCCCGGCTGCCTGAGGCCCAGTGGCCACCTTTTCCACCTCAGCTACTCCGCGCCAGCTGCCGCAGCCGCCGCCATCTTGAAAACCCCTGGGTGATATTATTTAAATGATTTTCCAGCTACAAGAAATATGTCCCCTTTGCAGGAGAATGTTGGTTGGGTCTGAGGAACTGGCCAGAGAACTCTACAGAGAGTAAAGAAAAAAAACAATGACTTGAGGCACTTTGGTGATCTACAGATTGACTTCTTGCCTTTGCTTTTCAGTAGGAAAGAAAAAAATTTATAAGCTCTTCCCTGATTCCAGTTGTTTTCTTCTTGAACTTTTGTCAACAGGCTCTAAACCTAGAGAGATTATTCATGTGTTTCAAGGCTGGAAGTACAAAATAAAAGTTAGCGATGCAGGATAATAAAAACAATAATCATGAAAAACCTACACAGCTTATAATGTGTGGACTAGGTTAAAATACTGACACTGTGCTGGAGAGTGGCACTAGATCATCCTGCTGAGATCAATTTCACTTTGGTACAAGTCTCGGAAGTTTGTGCTTTTGGATACAGCTGAAGTTTATTTCATTAACTCACTGTTTGTTAACATTTACTTGATCTCTCAGACTTCTATCTTTTAGATTTGCGTTAATACTTGATTTTTATCCATGGCATTTTCCCATGCCATTGATGGATGTTGTTTAATGTCTGTAAATTAATGCATTTGATTGCATTTTTGTGGGGTCTTCTCTACATTTTTGTTCTCTCATTGTGTTACCTCTGTGCCCTTCTAAACCATGGCCGAGTTCTGGCTTTAACCAGGTTTTTCAAGATCTATTTTTGGCCAGGTAATTTTATTTTAAATGCTTAGTATTAAAATGTACTAGCCTGAAATTAAATGGAAGCCTCAACAGAAGGTGAGTGGGATAGTTTGATCTCTAGTGAGTCAAAATTCCAGATTTGCTGATGTATTACTGTATTTGTGACTAATATCTCATGAGAGAACCAAGCTTGATATAACTCCAGTAGGGGGAAGGATCAGGAATATGACACCAATACAGGGAATAAATAGAAGTGCTCTTTATGTAGTTGTAGAAATATTACTCTGTGGACAGATCAACAGAGCAGATATTATGAGCCTATTTAGTAGGCATCTAAATAGGCTCAAGTTCAAAGGAAGTTCCAATAAAAAGTTTAAAAAATACCTAAAAACATTTAAGATATATAGTGTATAGTAGAGTGTGAAGAATATGGACTCTATCACTCATGAAAAAATTTTAATGTATCTTCTATTTTCTATGAAATATAAATAATAATCTACCTTAAAGTGGCTACTACACTAGATAAAATACATGTACAGGAAATAGCACAGTTCTTGCTGTATAATAGATACTGGACAATTAGGTAATTTTTATTTAGCTGAGTTTATTTTAAGCTAAAAGTTACTGTAAGCTAGTTTCATGGTAGGAATTTCAGGATATAAAAATACTGTACCTGGGGATTACTGTTTGAAGTCCAACACTGATAGATTATAAACCTAATTCTCATATCAACTCTATAATTAGCCAGCTGTTTAATTTAGGTGACCTAGTTCCACACTTATAAAAAGAAGTGATTTCTGTTCATATTTACTAAGATTATTTTGTCTCCCATATCCTGCTGGGCAATGAAAAGCTATAGTTGAAAACCCTACATTACTTCTGTAAACTTCTAGAAATGATAATTACCTAAATAGAATGGCTTTTATATAAACTCTTGCTCAGACTTAGTTAACTAGGCAATCTTTAAAAGTTTGTTCTGGAATACTATAGTTACTCCTGGTAGTATCTTCCATGATTTTGCTTAATATTACAGCTACTACCCCAGCATAGATTTTGATATTTTAAAAACAGAGAGGTTGTATAGGTTGCCAGATGGTAATTGACTTTTGATTTTTGGCATTCATAACATTAAGTGTATTGTGTGTATTTGTGTGCCAGAATTCAAGACCAAAAGAAAAAGAACAGAAAATGTGGGGTATCTAAACACTGTGGAATTTAGATTGGAGTATTTCTTGTATTCCGTATCCTTGCTACTCAACGTGTGGTCCATTGCCATGCTGTATCAGCATCACCTGGGAGCTTGTTAGTATTGTAGAATAGAATTTCAGGCCCCACTTAGACCTAAAGAATCAAATCTGCCTTTTAATAAGCTCTTCCAGGAGATTCTTAAGCACATTGAAGTTTGAGAAATATTGCTCTTAAAAATTAAAATTATGTTTTATCTGAATTATCATTACTGGGTCACAAACTGAAAATAAGGGAATATGAGGAATATTAATAGACATCATGATAAGAGTTGTTCTTATAAACAATTGTCGATTCCAAGTGCCTTTTTAAAACTCAAGACCAGACCGAATGTAGATTACCCATTTTCAGAGAAAAATACTTCCTTTCTAAGGTAAATGATAAAGGGAGTTATAATTTTTTAGAAAATAAGGTATTTTGAACCAGCATATGGCATATTAAAGCTATACACACAACTGATGAAATAAATTTTAGAGGTAAATGTATCATCACAACTTATAATTTATGAGTATTATGTTACCAGTCCTTTAAAATTATTTTACAAAATTGTCCTACTGAAGTATTGTTATTCTCTCATATGGTGTGCTAGCTTCCCAATGAAAGCTTATATATTTTTCAGTTGTACAAGTTAAACATGTAGCAGATTCTAGTGGATGAGTGTAATATGTGGTCCACACCAACAGAAATAAGCTTTGGGAAGATAGTATTTTTTCACAGACTACTGCTTATAAGAAAACCCGATTGTAAGGTGGTCCATTGACTCCAAGTATTCTTATAAAAATACCTAGCATCCTTATAAAACTAAGTAACTAATACAATAACCTATTCAGTATGTAATTATTGAGACTTATAAGTGTCAGCCACATGCTAGGTACTGGGGCGGGAGGGGAGAAGTGAACAAAAGCAGACTCAGTCCTCTGCCCTCCTAGAATTTTTAGTCTAATTGGGGGTGATATACATCAATCACAAAGTGAATTTATCATTACAAGCTATAATAAGCATTTGTAAGTGCTGTGAGTTTGGGAAGGCTTCCTGGCAGAAGTGATATTGGAATTCAATTAGAAGGATGAGTAGGAAATAACGAGGATGAGGATATCAGAGGTAAAGAGTGAGAAGACAATTCCAAGTCGAGGGATCAGCATGAACAGAATCCCGTGGAGAGGGAGGAAATGGTATGTTTAAGTTTATGGAAAGCTATAATGATTGGAACACAAAGAGTAAAGAGAAGAGGTGGCTTGAGGTGGAGCTGGAGAGGTGGTTAGGCAGAGGTCAAATCAAGCAGGAGCTTTAGGGTGTGCTAAGGATTTAGGTCCTTGTTTAAAATCCTTCGAAAAGAAACCATTGATATAGAGTTTTAAATATACATTTTACTATGCTTTAGTTATGGCATACCACAAAAATGTAATTACTAGTAATTAAAAAGGGCCATCAAGAGTATTCAGTAAAATAATGTCTGTAGAGTACTTAGTCCAGGGCTTGGCACATTATAAGTAAACTGTTAACATTTGATGTTATTGTTGTCTATATTATTGGCTTTATTTAGCATTTGCTTCTTTCCCATCTACTCTGCAAAATGTTGGCCACGGCTTTACTTATTAATTCAGAAATAATATTTTTGTTAGCTCTCTTTAACTTGAGTATTTTCAGCCCCATAGGGCCTTAGGGATGGGGATAGAGAATGTTTTTTTTGGTAGAGACACGTCCTACTTGAGGCAAAATATTTATAAAGAGTCCTCAGTTATGTCTTGCAATTGCTCTGTATCAATTTTAGTATCTTTTCTCTTCACCTCTTCAGCAGCAATTGCTCAGTGAGAGTGCTGCCCAGCTAATGTTCAGCATCCTGTTCCTACCTGAACACCGATTACTTAAATATGTAGACACTTTCCTACTGATAGGTGAATAGATCCTACCCTACTGCCCCTGGTCCCCAAGTGCCTGCTGCCCCTGCTGGAGGGGGGCTGGTGCTCAGGTACCTCTGCTTGCCAAACGTTTTGCATATCACTGCTATCCACACCCCACATTACAGTTTAATTGCGTCATGCACTATATTAGCCAATACTCACATGGAAAATAGTCCTCTTAATTATAGTACGAAGAACTAGCAAGAATCGGTATGTTCTATTCTTCCACAAGTCATTATATAAAAAAGCAAGATCTTGGTTAAATAGAGTGTATGTTTACATTGATTTAGCAGGAGTAATAGTGAATTCATAAGTTAAGTAAATGTTCATGAATTTAGATGCCACTAGTCTATAATGTCGGCTTCAGTTTCTTTTTGTAAGAACAAAGGTTTAGTAAGCATACAAATACAGCAAAAATTGTTTTCTTTATAAACTGGTAGAAAAATATTTTTATGCACTTGTAATTACTAGTAACAAGTTAACACACTTGTTATTTGAAAATGATCCAACTAAATAAAAATATGCTTATCACACGCAATTCTTACCTGTTTAATAAGGTGCCTAAAAACATCCTTCAAGTCATAGCTCAGCTTTAATATTACCTATCTGCAATTACTCTGGATCCCCAAATGTCTTGTCTTTAAAATGTTTATGTAGTCTAGATTCATGCTAAATTGACCGATAGCCCTTACAACCAGATGCAAGAAAGTCAAGTTTTGTTTTGTTTTTATTTTTATAAATAGGTGAGTATGAAAGAGTGTCTCATGTAAATTATTTGAGCCTGTTCCTTCAGAGCTTTCTAGTGTGGTTCTTCGAGTGCAGTACTTGTGTTTCTTTTTATATTTTTTAACCTGTAGTGTTCTTACTGCATAATGTTAAATCTGTATTTTACGCCCCATGATTTCTAGCTAGTTCATTAAGCTCTGCTTCCCTGAGGTTGATGGAAGGAGGAGTTAATATCCTCAGCTTTCTAACAGCAGACATTGAACAGGATCACGCCTCTCTCTAACATTACTGGCTCTCTAAGCCACACTGCAAGAAATATTACAGGCAACGGAGAGTTTCATTTTCAATTTAGACAGCCATTATTTGATGTTTACAGGGCATTCCTAATTCTGAGTCCAGAATTTATGGTTTGTTCTGGCGATTATCATCACAGCAATCTCCTGCAACTGGGCTGTGCTTCATTGGGAGCTTTGTGCTGCTTTATCAGTTCTCTCTGACGTCTGGAACTGATATATTACACCACGTCCAAATCACCCCGGCGCTGGGAGGCTTGGTTTATGACTCCCCAGATGTCCATCTTTTCTGGTGGGTAGACCAGTTTGCACCATCTCAGTGAGGGGGAAATTGACCCTTCTGAAAGAGGGTGATGGTCGTTAAACAAATAAAAGTCTAACACTTAACGATTCTGAACTTCTCTGAATCAAACTAGATGAAATCACTCATTAAGTTAAATTTCCTGAGTTTTGTTCAGTGGTGAATAATAATGAAACAGATTTCTAGTTTGCCTTGCAAACTTAAGATCAAGAGTAACATAGACTGTAAATCTCTTGAAGATACAGAAAAGTAGTGTTGGTAACTGTTTCAGATTCATAAGCACATTTCAAAAGGTTATTTTATAGTTTTTCTTTTGAATAGACAGTATTCAGTTCTGCCTCTCAGATACCTGGGTGTTCTCTAGGCTCTGTTCAATAACATTAATTAGAGCGTACCAAGGGACTTTAGAAATTTCTGCAGATTGATTATTTGTAGGAGAATCACTCACTAAATCTGCATTTTTGAAAGGATGTGGTGGCATATGCATCTGTTACACATGCCGTAGCCAAAATGATATTTCATTTTAATTCTTGGTGATTAGACTGAGAATGAGAGTTTCTTGTGCCACCAGTGCCTCAGTGCCTACCTGCTTTTGGGCTTTTGTTGTGGCATGACACTTGCCCCCCCCCCCCCATCCAGATGAACTAGAGCTAACAAAACTAGGCAAGAGAATTGGGCTTGACCATAAAAGGGCGTCCTACTCCTTCCCTAAATTACAGATAGTTTAGCACTTCCCTGAGAACTCACCTTTGCCATGGAGAGAGAGAAAAAGAGCAAAACACACTGGAGATAGGGCTGTGAATGAGTGTTCCTCAACTTCTGTCCAACCTCACTTGCCAGGTAAGTTATCCCACCCTGAGAGACCAGTGGACCCTCCAATACTGAAGTATCCCTCCAATTGTATTTTCTTTTAGGAAGTGAAATAAAAATGCTCTTCCCTATAGTGAAATACCAGCAGGAGGCAATAAGCCCTGCCAATAGTAACATTTGGTATGTAGTGATGAGATATGGATGGGACCCTAGAGGTCTGCTCCTATACCCCATTTTGCAGAAGACCAAGCTGAGACCCACAGAGACTATGTGATTTGTCTAAGTTCACACATGTAGAAAGTGGAAAAGTTGGGACTTAAACCCTCTCTGTTGACTCACTGAGATTCCCCGCCCCCCCACATCAGTATTTTGAAGAAACTTAAAAAGATGTACTTGGAATTAGTCTTAGAACTATCACTTTGAATAGAGAAGGATTTTCTTTGAAGTTGCAGTGTGAATTTTAAATTTGCATTAATCTATTATCAGGGCTCTGTGTGAGTCTGGACTACACTGCAGAGCTGGACTCAGCGCCCTTAGGTCTTCTTACTTTTGATGCCCTTCTTTCCACCTGACTAACTTGAATACCATTCTCAGGCCTGCCCTCTGAGAATAGTCAATATTATACATATTTCTTAATAAAACCCCTTCATCCTACAGTTCTTTTCTCATAACACATATCCAACATGTGGGATGCTTCCAAGGCAGCTGTTGTAATTTAAAACTAAAATAACTAGGATGTTAAAAAAAAAAAAAAACAGGTAAAATAAAGCAATTTTATTTTTATATCTTATGACCCCTTTAATTTTTTACAAAGGGGTAAATTCTTCTCCTAACTCTGGTTGAAAAATAAGTAATGCCAAAACTTTTCTAGTTATCTTAGGTCTTTGTGTTACTCCCTCTTTTCTAACCAGCAGTTAGAATGTAATTGTCAAAACTTCTGTCTTGATTTAAACTGGGGAGATTTCCCACAGTTCAGACCTACGGCACACAGAAAACCAGCAATTGAGAGAGAACTTCACTGGCTTTTTCCTTCTTTTTCTCCCATTATCTGGGGTGGGATCGAGGGAAGAAGGAGAGGTAAGAGAAACAGGAAAGTCATTGCTGGCTCTCTGGGTGCCAAAGCTGACTTTCCCTCTGAACTTGCTCTATCAGTTAGGGGCCCAGTAAGAGAAAACATGGTACACCAAGCTGGTAATTTGAAGAGAATGTATTAAAGGGCTTAAGTACGGGTGTGGACAAGGTTTGGGGAGACCAAAAGAGATAGAGCAAGACCCTAGGCCAGCAGCTGCAGGAAGCCCTGCTCACCCCCAGGCCTGAAGGAACAAGGGAGTGGGTCCTGGAACCTGAGAGGGCAGCTGTTTGAAGAGAGCTGCCTGACAGGAGCTGTGGTCTTCGGTAGAGGGACACAGTCAACTTACAGCAACACCATTGAATAGCAACTGGAAAATAAATACTCTAACCTTATTCTCCTATCACCCTCCTGTGCCTTGCTTTGGCCAAACCCCCCTGAAAGCAGGAACAGTCTTATGATATCTGGGGAGTGGGGACAGAGGGTGTGGTGAAAAGGATGTTGAGTGGGTTTAGAGGTGCAAATGAAAAAAAATCGGGCACAGGTGAAGTACTAGTCACTAGACACATGAGGGCATTTATTGTGGAAATCGGCTCACACAGTTATGCAGTTCAGGAAGTACCACTATGTGCCATCTGCAAGCTGGAAAACCAGGAAAGCTGCTGCTAGTGTGATTCAATCTGTATCCCAAGGCCTGAGAACCAGGGATGCCAATGATATAACCCTCAGTCTGAGGCCAAAACCTTGAGATCTAGTGGGGGCACTGGTGTAAGCCCTGAGCTCTAAATGCCCGAAAACCAGGAGAGCTCTGATGTCTGAGGGCAGGAGAAGATGAATCTTCCAGTTAGAGAAGAGAGAGCAAATTTGTCCCTCCCTGGCCTTTTTGTTCTCTTCAGGCCCTCAATGGATGGGATGATGCCCTCCCCAGATCTTCTTCACTTAGTCTATAGATTCAAATGCTAATCTCTTCCACCATAGGTGGAAACACTCTCACAGACATACCCAGGAATAATTTTTTACCTGTTATATGCATATCCCAAACAAGTTGACACATAAAATTAACGATTACAGGTAATTTTGAGGGTTCTTTGGAGGTCCCCATCTCACCTGCGATTCACTTAATGTGAGTGATATATTCTCCAGCAGCTGATAGCTTATTCACAAAATCTAGCAGTTTCTATAACTCCTCTTAGCTTTTCACTATTTACCGATCTAGGCAATAGTCTCAAACAAACAAACAAAAAAAACCCATCATGACCCCAGACCAGCTCTCTTTTGAAGAGACCTCATATCTGGACCTTGAAAAATACACAAACATTGAAATTTAGTTACCTCTTTTCCTGCTTATTTATCAGCAACTACCCAGCCACCTCTCACTGGTTAGATTTCTCTGGTGAGAGCTTACAATTGCCCACTCAATCTTAGGAGCCTGGGCTCATGGCATGCTTTCTAAATGGTCTCTCTGATCAGACTAGTGGGGGTGAGGAAGTAGGGAGGAGGATGGCAATCTCAGATTAGCTTTCTCCATATAATCCTCTCCAAAAAATCTTCCCCGGTCTCCATAAGTTTTGACCTTTATACCTTTATTATAGATATGAGGGTTCATTCAAAGTCATGTAACTGGTTTTTATTATTTATTTTGAAAATCATTATCTTGGTCTGGCACATCAGAGTGAAATGCACTATGTGTATCTTGGTTCTTCAGTTAAAGCTAAAAATTTTAAATGAAGTAAAAAAAATGTAAAATTTCAAATTTTGGGAGTGGGGGAAAAAGAGAATATTTTCAGCCAGGAGCCATTGGTGCCTCTTAAGTTACCTAACATAGATCAGTATTTATTCTGACTGCACATAAGTTAGATCCTGTTTATGAGATTTTTTTTTTCTGTTAAAAATGCATGTGCAAACCAAGATTTATAACAAATAATATTTTCCACAGGCTAAGGGGACTTGCTATAAAAGAATATCTTTATGCATCCTATTGTAAAGAAAATTACTACCTACTGATTTATCTGGGAAAAATTTTCATGTGCTGAATTTCTATAAAGTGAGTGTTATCTTTATTAAACTTTTCTGCATTGTGTAGAATCTGAAATTCTTCAAATTTATGAACCTTGGAAATGCTAATTGAGGATAGCAATGGTAGAAAACATTTATGTTAGTAAAGAATAAATCTATTGTACTCTTGTGTTAAAAATAAACATGTCTTTAAGACAGATTATGATTAGTGTTGAAAGTGAAAACAATAAACAGAGTGGTGGAAATCTGTCTGTTCTAGATTTCATATGTATGAGAGATGGAAATAAAGATAGTCCTTGACTTACACTGGTTCAACAATGATTTTTCAACTTTATGATGGTGTGAATGTGAAATGCATCTACTAGAAACTGTCCTTTAGGTACCCTGTTTTTCACTTTCAGAAAGCTATTTAATAAATTACATCAGTTATTCCATACTTTATTATGAAATAAGCTTTGTGTTAGATGATTTTGCCCAACTGTAGGCTATCTAAGTGTTCTGAGCACATTTAAGTTAGGCTAGGCTAAGCTATAATGTTGGCTAGGTTAGGTGTATTAAATGCATTTTCAAGTTATGATCTTTTCAACTTACAATGGGTTTATTGGGGTGTAAACCCATCATATGTCAAAGAGCATATGTACTTTGTTAGACAGTTTATAATTCAAACTCCATAAAAACACACTGGACTAAAGTTTGACCTACCTGAGTATTACTAAACTATAAAAACCTGGCTTAGGAAACAGAGTGGGAATTAGACTTTAAGAAACTGGGCGAATAGCAGAAGATGAAATTTTAACAAGATCAATGATGTCCTAATTCCTTACCTCCCAAAGCATTATTGAGAGAGAAAAATTGCTAGAAAACACTGGTTCTATATAAAGGATGGGAAATAATTTATTTGGTTTATGTGTATAATGCTGTATCATTGCTTATTAGACTCTGATAAGTGCTTTTGGATATCATAGAAAAAGGCTTTGCCATAAGAGCTCACAGTGTACTTGATAACATAGAATATTGCATTCTTTCATTTTCTTACAGACTGTCTTATGTTAGCATCACAGCTGTTTTCTTCAGGGGTAGGCACTCTCCTGAAGCTGACTCCTGGGTCAGATATTACAAAATTCAAAAGGATTATTAAAATGAGTCAGATCTCCTTCTGAAATATGCTAAGATCATCTGATGATGACTCAGTAAAGGAATTTTGGAAATTGAAATGTCAGTAAAGACATGATGTGCAATTTAACCATTAATTGATATTAGAGAATTTGTGAACTTTGTCCTAGACGTGTATATTTTATCTACATTGACTGTCTTGAGGATTACACTATATTCAAGCCTTTAATAACTTGTGTAACAAGATCTCTACAGTCTTTCAGAAGACCATAAGCAAACCTTCCTCAGATAGATCTGTATCATGTTTCATATGTTCATTCCCTCATTTATATCTTCAAATATTCTTTAAAATTTTATTTAAAGCAATAAATACTGAGCACCTATAAATAGCTAAGCATTGCTTGGGATATAGCATGGAACGAAACAAGTTATGTTCTCTACCCTCAATGATTTTTCAATTACTATTATTGCTAATAATAAATATAATTTATTAAATGTCAGTTATAAGACAGTTACCACTCTGCATGTTTAATGGACATTATCTCCCGTAATTCTCATAGTAACCTCATAAAGCAGGTATTGTCACCCTCATCCCATAGATTAGAAAGACTAAAGCTTAGCTTACGTAACTGGCATGTGATAATCTTATCAATAAGTCTTGGAACTAAGATTTGGAGCATATATTTTTTATTCCACTATTACACCAACTTTTAATAGCAGTTTAAGATAAATATTATTTTATTTTTTTATTTTAAATTTTATTATTAACATTCATTTTTACAGATTGTGAATTTCTTTATGCCCTTTGTCCTACCTATCACTTCCCAAACCCCTTCCCTCCTTCACCCCACATCTCTAGTATCCTTAGGTTTGTTTTCTACTTCTGAAAGTTCAACGTATTGTTGTGGTCTTTTCTTTCTTTCTTTCTTTCCTTCATTTCTTCCTTCTTCCCTCCTTTCCTCTCCATTCCTTCCTAGCAGCCAGTTGCGAGAGAGAACAAGTAGTATTTCTGTTTCTTGGTCTGACTTATTTCACTAACATAATTTTCTCCAGACCCATCCATGTTGAGGCAAATGGCAGAATTTTATTCTTTTTTATGGCCGAGTAGTATTCTATTGAGTATATACACCACATTTTCTTTTTCCATTCATCGCTGATGGACACTTAGGTTGATTCCGTATTTTGACTATGGTAAATAGAGCTGCAATGAACTTGGGAGTGCAGGTATCCCTTCGACATGATGATTTCCATTCCTTTGTATGTATACCCAGTAGTGGGATTCCTGGATCGTATGATAGCTCTATCTGTAGTTGTTTGAGAAACCTGCATACTGTTTTCCATAATGGCTGTGCTAATTTATAGTCCCATGAGCAGTGTAGAAGAGACCCCCTTTCCCCACATCCTTGCCAGCATTTGTTATTCTTGGTCTTTTTAATAATGGTCAGTCTACCTGGGGTGAGATAATATCTCACTGTGGGTTTGATTTTCATTTCTCTGATGACTAGTGACACTGAACATTTTTTCATGTACCCGTTGGCTATTTGTATGTCTTCCTATGAAAAATGTCTATTCATCTTCTCCACCCATTTTAAAAAATTGGATTATTTGGTTTTTTTCCTGTATAGTTGTTTGAGTTCTTTGCATATTCTGGATATTAATCCCTTGTTGGATGTATAGTTTGCAAATATTTTCTCCATTCCATAAGTTGTCTTTCCACTCTGTTGACTGTTTCCTTTGCTGTGCAGAAGTATTTTAGTTTGATATAATCCCATTTATTTTTTCTTTTGTTGCTTGTGCTTTTGGGGTCTTACTCATAAAGTCTTTGCCCAGTCCTACTACCCGAAGTGTTTCCTCTATATATTCGTTTAGTAATTTTGTAGTTTCAGGTCTTATATTTAAATTTTTAATCCACTTTGAGTTGATTTTGGTAGATGGTGAGAGGTACAGGTTCAATTTCATTTTTCTGCATATGGATGTCCAATTTTCCCAACACCATTTATTGAAGAGGCTGTCTTTTTCTCAATCTTTGTCAAAGATCAGTTGACCATAAATATGTGGGTTGATTTCCATGTTTTCTACTCTGTCCCATTGATCCAAGTGTCTATTTTTATGCCAGTACCATGCTGTTTTAGTTACAATAGCATTGTAATATATTTGAAGTCAGGTAGTGTTATGCCTCCCACTTTGTTTGTTTTACTTAAGATTGCTTTGGCTATTTTGGGTCTTTTGTTGTTCCATATGAATGTTTGGATTGGTTTTTCTAGTTCTGTGAAGAATGTCATTGATATTTTGATGGGGATTTCATTTAATCTGTAGATTGCTTTGGGTAGAATGGACATTTTCATGATATTGATTCTTCCCATCTAAGAGCATGGTATGTTCTTCTGCCTTTTTGTGTCCTGTTTAATTTTTTCAGTAGTTTTTCATAGTTTTTGTTGTAGAGATCTTTCACCTCCCTGTTTAAATTGATACCTAGGTATTTTATTTTTTTGGTGACTATTGTAAATGGGCTTGCTTTCTTGATTTCTTTTTCTGCTAGTTTGTTATTGGAGTTCATTTTGTATCCTGCAACATTAGTGAAATTGTTAATCAGCTGTAAGAGTTTTTTGGTAGAGTTTATAGGTTTTTCTATATATAAGATCATGTTGTCAGCAAACAAAGACTGTTTGACCTCCTACTCTCCAATCTTGATGCCCTTTAATTCTTTCTCTTGCCTGATTACTCTGGCTATTGACTAGTTCTTCCAATACTGTGTTAAATAGGAGTGGCGAGAGTGGGCATCCTTGTCTTCTTCCTGTTCTTCATGGAAAAGCTTTCAGCTTTTCCCCATTCAGTATGATATTGAGGGTTGGTTTGTAATAAATGACTTTTATTGTATTGAGAGAGTTTCCCTCTATACTTAATTTGCTGAGTCTTAATCATAAAGGGATGTTGAATTTTGTTGAATGCCTGTTCTACATCAATAGAAATAATCACATGGTCTTTCTTCTTGGTTTTGTTGATGTGGTGTATCACATTTATTGACTTGCATATGTTGAACCAACCTTGCATCTCTTGGATGAATCCCACTTGATTGTGCTGTATAATCTTTATGATGTGTTGCTGTAATCTGACTGCTAGTATTTTGTTGAGGACTTTTACATCTATGTTCATCAAGGATATTGGCCTGTAGTTTTTTTTTTTTTTTTTGTCATATCTTTATCTGTTTTTATTTTATTTTATTTATTTTATTGGTTATGGGTATTCATGGGATACAAAGCTGATTGTCACTACTAATGCCCAGTTTATGTAGTTTTGGTATCAGGGTGATTCTGGCTCCATAGAGTGAGTTTGAGAGAATGGCTTCTGTTTAATTTTTCTGGAAAAGTTTGAATAGAAGTGGTATTAATTCTTCTTTAAAGGTTTGATAGATTTCAGCTGTAAAGCCATCTGGTCCTGGACTTTTCTTTTTTGGAAGATTTCTGTTACTGCTTCAATCTTATTTCTTGTTACTGGTCTGTCAGATTCTTTATTTTTCTTGGTTCAGTTTGTAGGTACCCAGAAATTTATCCATTTTCTTCAGATTTTCATATTTGTTGGTGTACAGTTGTTTGTAATAATCTCTAATGATTCTCTGTATTTCTGTGGTGTCAGTTGTAATGTCTCCCTTTCCATTTATGATTTATGCTATTTGGATCTTCTCTCTTCGTTTCTAAAATTTTTTGTTAACCTAGCTAATGGTTTGTCTATTTTAATCTTCTCAGAAAATGAGCTTTTTGTTTCATTTTTGGGTCTCTATTTCATTTAGTTCTGCCCTGATCTGGATTATTTCTTTCTGTCTACTACTTTTGGGATTGGATTGTTGTTGTTTTTCTAGTTCTTTGAGTGTTGTGTTAGTTCATTTATTTGAAATCTTTCCATTCTTTTGATGTAAGCATTTATTGCAATAAAGTTACCTCTTAGTACTGGTTTTGCAGTGTCCCAAAGGTTTTGATATGAAGTATCTTTATTTTCATTAGTTTCAAGAAAATTTTTGATTTCCTGTTTAATTTCTTCTTGGACCCATAGGTTGTTCAGGAGTCTGTTGTTCAGTTTCCTTGCACTTGAGTAGTTTCCAGAATTTTGCTTATTATTGATTTCCAGTTTTAATCCATTGTGGTCTGAAAAGTTATTTAGGATTATTTCAGTTTTTTAAAATTTGCTAAGACTTGATTTCTGACCTAGTTTGTGATCTATCTTGGAGAATGTTCCATGTGCTGATGAGAAAAATGTATATTCTCTACTTGTTGGATCAAATGTTTTGTAGATGTCTGCCAGGTCCAATTGGTCTAGGTGTAGTTTAAATCCTGTATTTCTTTGTTGATTTGTTCTCTAAAAGATCTGTCTAATGCTGAGAGAGAGGTGTTTGGTTACCCAGTATTATTGTATTTGAGTCTATCTCTTTTTTTAGGTCTAAGAGTGCTTGCTTTACCTATCTAGGTGCTCCACTGTTGGGTGCATACATTTTTATGATTGTTATGTCCTTGAACTGGATAGATCCCTTTATCATTATATAATGGCCTTCTTTGTCCCTTTTTATGGTTTTTCATTTGAAGTCTGTTTTATCCTATAGAAGAATAGCTACCCCTGCTCATTTTTTATTTCCCTTTGCATGGTATACCTTTTGCCATCCCTTCACTTTTAGTCTGTGTTTTTCTTTATAGGTGAGGTGGGTCTCTTGAAGACAGCAAAATTTTGGGTCTAGCTTTTTAATCCAATCTGTCAATCTGTGTCTTTTGAATGGGGAGTTTAATCCATTTACATTTAGGGTTGTTATTGATAAGTACTACTTTACTCCTGTCATTTTATTGCTTTTTGTTTAGATGTTTTAAACATCATTTGTCCCTTTCTTCCTGTTTTATTTTTTATCTTCAATGTTAGTTGGATTTTGAGGTGACATGATTTAGCTTCTTTCTCTTTCTCATTTGCATTTTGGTTTTAATGATAGGTTTTGCTCTTTTTTGTGAATCTGTGATACTGATTATCATTTTTCAGATTCCAGACTCCTTTGAGTATTTCTTGCAGGGCAGTTCATGTGGTAGTGAACTCCCACAATTTTTATTTGTCAGGGAAATACACTATTTCTCCCTCATTTCTGAAAGATAACCATACTAAGTATAGGATTCTTGGCTGGCATTTTTTTTCTTTTAGTATTTTGAATATATCATCCACTTTCTCCTGGCCTGTAAAGTTTCAGTTGAGAAGTCTGCTGTTAGTCTGGTGGGTCTCCCTTACTTTGAGCTTTTCTCTTGCTACTTTTAGAATTTTCTCTTTGTCTTTGAGTTTTGCCAGTTTTGTTATCACGTATCTTAGAGAGGATCTTTTGGATTGAATCTGTTTGGGGATCTTTGGGCTTCTGGATCTGAATGTCCACATCCCTCCCTATACCTGGGAAGTTTTCTGTTATTACTTCCTTGAGTAAGGTTTCAAGGCCTTTTCCTTTTTTGTACCCTTCTGGAATACCCATAATTTGGATGTTTGTGTGCTTAATGTTGCCTACTAGCTCTCTTAAATTTTCTTCATTTTTTAAATCCTTTTTTCCTTTTTCTTATCTGCCTGGATTATTTCAAAAATACCATCTTCAAATTCTGAGATTCTTTCTTCTGCTTCCTCTAGCCTGCTCCTCAAGTTTTCTGTTCTGTTTTTTATTTCATTGAGAGAATCCTTCATTTCTAGGAGTTCTGTTACATTCTTTTTTAAGTTATTAATCTCTTTGTAAATTTTCTCCTTCATATCCTGGATATTTTTTCTTGCTTCATTGTGTTCTCTAGTTGATTATTCTCTTATTTCTTGGAGTTGTCTTAAAATCAGTGCTTGGAATTCCTTTTCAGACATCTCAAGTGTTTCCTGCTCTATGGGGTTTGGTACTTGAGAATTACCATGTTCCTTTGGTGGTGTCATATCTTCATGTTTGTTTGTAGTTCTAGTATTTTTATATTGATGTTTGGTCATCTGGTAGAACACTTAATTCTTCTATCACTCTGGAGTGGCTTATGAGGGGGAAGACTTTCTCCTGTATTTGTAGGATTCTTCTTTTATCAATGCAATTGAATGTGCAGTGGGCTGCCTTGGCTCTTGTTTGGTCAGTGCATGGGTCCTGTGCACTCACCTGGGCAGCCCATGTTATGGTTCATTGGGGCCTTGGAGCCTAAATATTATATTAAAGGCGATGCAATTGATATAAAATAGCCTGAATAACTTGAGAAAATAAGTTCAGTTTCAAAACACAGAAATGATTTTACGCTCTGTTTACATACCAGCACCACAACTGGCTGATTTAATCAATTTTGATTGCAAGATTAGGCAGATTTCTTCTTTCTTGTTTTAAGCCATTGATTATCCAAGCTATATATTTATTCAAATGTCATAGAAACAACAAAAGGAGAACACACACACACATGTACACACACACGCACACACATACACATAACCTGTGAGACTCACAGTTTTTCTGTTATTTTGCTGTGTCAAATAAAGTATAAATTACCACTAAATAAAGCCATCATTCTATAAAAGAAATGGCAAAAACTTTACATAAAAAATGGAAATACTCTCAGAAAAAGGCAGCTCTTATTGCTAAATAACTTGATTATGTCTATTTTTGTATTTTCCCTGCGTGAATCCTGTGACAAGTACTGAGGAACCATTAATTTACATAATATCTTTGGATCCTGCCCTGAAACTACACAAAACCTTAAATTTTGAAAATATTATCTTGATTAATAGTAAGCATACTTGTAAAATGATGTATAGGAACAGTCACTGACCTAGGAGCTGGCAAGATCTGAAATTCACTAGAGTGGGGGGTCACAGCAAGTTTAGTTTAATGCTGAATCACTGAAATTAATAAACTCTGTCTCTTAAAGGTCTCCTGATTGAGGACAGTGGGTCCCATGGTTTCCTAGGCTTGAGTGGAGGATGAGAAACTGTAGGAGGCAGAGAGGAAAAATGAGAGACAGGGATTGAGGGCAATTATCACAGAATATCCTAAAGTGAAAACAGTGAAAGAGCCAGTGATTTTAGGAAATGAAGTGTCAAATTACTTCTTACACTTCCAGTCTCTTTCTAAGTTACCCATTGGTCACTGGACTGGGTCTTTTTATCTGTACTTGTAAGTATGCATGACTGATTCTTCATGGAAACTTCTTTAAAAGAGAAGGCTATGGTTTATATCCATCTCTAGGATTCAAATGAGACAAGTAGCATCTCTAGTAAAACGATTTGATCTTTCTGCAATGCAGACCTGTAAATATAAATATTTCTTTCATGTTTGGTGCATATTAGTTGAAATCCTGCTGTGTGGTTTAAGCAACAAGCAACAGGCTGGAGTGTCATGTTCTTAGTACTTGACCACTGGCTTACTGAACAGAGAACTCTAGCACGACACATTATAGAGCTAGGCGGGTGCCCTAGAAATCATTTAGTGCAATGGCCTCTTTTTACAAATGCTATGGACATTTGAGACTATGGATAAGAGAAATGACTCAACTTAATTAAGGTCACCCAAGGAGCATATTTCAGAACTCTCATTTTCTGGCCCATAGATTAGATTTCATTCTCATACCAAGTTCATACTGTACCTTCTTGTAGGGAATAAGGATAATAGTCTTTGAATAAAAACACTAATTGAATGGAAGTTTGACAGCTAAAAGGTTGGATGTTAGTTACTTTTGTTAAGAATATAAACACTGATTTTATTAATAAAAATAGCTTGAATACTATTTGTTATTAATAAAAGTAAGATTAACCATTCTTTCATTTATTTATTTTATCCACAGCCATTAACTGTGTGCCAGATACTATAGTAGATACTAAGATTATAGATTTAAGAGTTGCCAATTTAAAAGATGAGACAGAGTGTAAATAAAATATAAAAGAATTCATAGGCATTGTAATTGAAATATGTAAAGAGGTTAATGGAAATACAAATGAAAGGATTTGTAATTTGAATTTTTTATTGGGAGATTAAAGAGAGTCAGAAAAGGTGATACAGAAAATGAGGCAATTGAGCTAAGCCTGAAATTGTGAATTGGGGATTGTCCCGTTGAATGAGAAGAGATGAGGACCTTCCAGGATAAGGGGTTTGTGTTTGGAAAAACACAGGAAGATCAAGCAGCTGGGGTAGTTCAGGAAATGCAAGTGTTATTAACAGTGGTAACACTAATGATAAGTAGAGTATTAACTGCTAACATTTCTTGAGCCCTTCCTATTTGCCAGAACTTGTATAGCTTTTATCTCTTTATTTCTTACAATAACTGTAATATAGTTACTATATTCATATTTGTATTAGTCCATTTTGTGTTGCTTATAACAAAATACTTGGAACTGGGTGATTAATAAAGAAAATGACATTTTTTGCTTACAGTTTCTGAGGCTGGGAAGTCCAAAGTCCATCAGGTGGTGGTGACAGAGACCCAGGGGTCTCACATTGAAAGATGGTGGAAGCAGAGAGAGCAAGAGACTCTCCTCTTCTTTTAAAGCCCTCAGAACCACGCCCCTGACCATCGTTTCTAATCCAGTCACGACTGCACGGTCCTACAATCCAATCACCTCTTAAGGCTCTACCTTTCAATTACCATAATAGGATTTTCCACCCTCTTAACAGTCACAGTTGGGGCCAACTTTCTAATACATAAAACTTGGGAGACACAATTCAAGCTTCAATGAGTTTT
Organism: Cynocephalus volans; assembly: GCF_027409185.1. NCBI lineage: Eukaryota > Metazoa > Chordata > Mammalia > Dermoptera > Cynocephalidae > Cynocephalus > Cynocephalus volans. Next base: position 102,010,790 of record NC_084466.1, read on the forward strand.
GGGGGACATAATTGAATCCACTATAATATATTCATTTTATAGACAAAGAAGCTATGACTTTGACAGACTAAATAACTTGTCCAAGGACACATAGGCAAGTGATGGAGCTCAAATTCCAACACAACTTTAACTGGCTTCACAAAGTTATATTCTTCTCGTTATATTTTAAGAATACATTTCTGTAATTTATATTATACAAATATTAATTTGGGTTTAAGTTGCAGCATATTCAAGTTGTTACAGTGTGGTTGAGCAAGTCTGAGATGGGACTCAGCTCAACCTGATCTTACCATTTACTGTGCGTCCTCCTGGGGCAAGACATTTAAACGGACTGAACTTCAGCATCTTCATCCACAAATGTGTGAAGAGTTACTATGAATGGCACTTGAGACAACACATGTAAAGTACTTACACGTAGGAGACATTTGAAAAACATGTTAGTTCCCCCTCACCGACTCCCAGTCCCACCCCAGCAGGCAGCAGCATGGGCACAACATCTTATTTTTCCAAACAACACAAAAGTTCAAGACACTTGTAGTCTTCAACCTACTTATCTTGATAGGGAAGTCATTCTACTTTTATACAGTTAGGTTTTAAAAACCTCGTTTCAAGTTTGAGTTAATTTTTGTTTTAGTTTTATTTTCATATCACAGACATTGCTTCAGAAAGATTATTTAGCATGCTCTGTCAGGGTGTTTTCCTACATGCCATTCAGTACAGTGGTCTTCTGGAAGAAGAGACTTCATATTTTATGCTTGTCTATTTGTATGTTTTTCATGCCTGAAAAATGTGGACTAGAATCTGTGCATCTGGTATGTGCTTAAATATTTTTAAAGTTATTTCTGCCGAACAAAGTTTAAGGGCATCATGTTTCATTTTTCTCATGAATGAAGATTTCCCTTTAAAGGGAAATATATCATTTTAAAAGGATGAATAAGATGGCACACATTTAAAAAACAAAAACAAAAAATTTTTTCTGCTTGTTTAAATCCTGCACAGGGCTCCTCTGCACTGATAACATTTTCATTTGATTATAAATTAAATATATTTTTATTTGCTTTAAACTCATTTCTTAGTATTTGAGGTTTTATACTTTTCGGAGGTAAATATCCTGGCCCTTCTGTTTTCAGCATCTTCTTTCATTTTGTACCATTTGAGGTTTATTTTATACATATATGTTTGGACACATTTTTAGTGGCTATTTATGCAAGAAAATGTACAATAAAAGTAACATATTATTCTATAATTCCTCTTTTTAGAGAACATGGCCCTTTCATAGAATTTTTAAAGTTAAAAAGGAATATAGGAACCATCTGGAGAAAACCTCTATTTTATGGGTTTAGAAATAACAGAAATGTTAAGGGATTAGCCAAAGTCTTATCCAGTCTTTCACTTCTCTATTTATTCAACAAATAACTTTGGTGCTCCAGCTATGTGTAAAGCACAGTCTAGATGCTGTGAGGGACCAAATATGTGTAACAGGCTTCTCTCTCTCAAGGATCATACAATCTAGGGAGAAAGATGCATCCAGGCAAGCAATTAATCATGGGACAAATACTAATGAAGTGAGCTCTTTACAGGCTCTTCAACAATTCCAAAACTGAAATCATCATCATTGTGCTGACCTGGTTTTACTCTTGAAATGACCGTTTCAGTTCACAGCACCATCACCCAGCCAGCCATTGCTGCTTGAAACCTGAACACCAGCCTAGATTGTTCTCTTTCCTTCCCTTGCCAGCATCTGCTGCAGACATCATCTTACCCAGTTTACTCACAGAGTCCTTAAGTCTGTCATTTTTTCTTATCCTGACTCTCATTGCATTAGTTTCAACACTTTTCATTTTTCTTGTGGACTATGGCTGGGACCATCTAACTCTTCTGCCTGTTGTCTGTTTTTAATCATCGCATACCTATTGTGCAGACTCTAGCCAGGCTGAAAAAATGATCTGAGTGTATCACTCATTTGCTTAACTTCTGTGACTCCCAGCTGTCTATAGGATCAACTTCATTTCTTAGTGTGGCAAAGACCTCCGGGATCAGGCCTCCCCTCACACTTTTTATACTGGTTACCAAATACTCCTTGAGGACCTTTGCCTTTGCTTAGGCTGTCCTTGTCTCCCAAAATGTCCTTTACTTCCATCTTTGCCTGGCTGATTCCTACATATCCTTCAATACTCAATTGTTACCTGCTCAGGAATCCTTTCCTCATACTTAATAAGATTGCTGCTCTCATCAATCCGTGTATTACCCCAGGTATCTGTAATAAATACTGTGTTTGTGTCTATTTCTACCACTAGATGTAGGCTCCTCAAAGGCAGATAGTAGGTCTAATGTATCATTGCTACTTAGGATGGTGTCTGGCATATGGAAGATAAATATTTAAGAGTATATTGAACAGTTCATTCAACCAAGTGCTATAAAAAAAAAGTACAAAAAGTAGGAGAAAGTGTCATGAAAGAGAGTGATTAATTTCAACTGAGATGATCAACAAAGGCTCTATGTAAAATTTAGTTTTTAGTTGCGTCTTGAAATATGTCCATAATCAGAAATAGAAAGAAGTAAAAAATGGAGGTTTTTATAGAAGCAGAGTTCCTGAATTGTGATTGTATTGCATACAACATAAAGGACGCATTGTCATTTCATTAATGATTGATAAGTAAATATGGGAGTAGATCATAGGAGGCCTTGAACATCATGATCAAGAGTTTGTTCTTAATTTTATCAGCAATGGGGATAGAGTGAAGGGTTTCAGAGCAAAGGAAGGGCATGATTAGACCTGCTTGTGAGTTTAGGGTTGGGATTTTTTGTTTGTTTCTTGTTCACTAATTTATTCTCATCTAATTGAAAGGTAACTTTCATAAAAGTAGGAACTCATTATATATTTGAATAAACAAATAAATGTATGTTTTAGAACACTGTCCAATAGATCTTTCTGCTATAATGAAAATGTTCTATATCTGTGGTGTAGCCACTTGACACCTGTGGCTATTAAGCACTTTAAATTGAAGAACTGAGGAACTGAATTTTTATTGTTATTTAATTTTAACTAATTTATATTTAAATTTAAATAGTCACATGTGACTAGTGGCTACCATATTGAACAACACAGTGTTAGAAAGTTCTTCCCAGCAGGGTCCCAACAGAAAACAGATGGAACACTCAGATCAGCATAATTCAAGGAGAGATTATTTAAAGACAGAGACTTTTTCCAAATGTGTGAGCAGCTTTAAGAGAACCACAAGAAAAACTGCAGTTAACTGTGTTTCATTGCATAGGAGCAATGGTGAAACAAAATTAGTGGAAAGACTCATAGTTAAGGTTATACAGGTATAAGCCTGGATCACATTAGGACAATATTTATAATATGCAATAATAATGTTAATGAAATTTAATTGAATGAAGTTTATGCTCAGAACTGTTGTTTTCAATAAAGTCTCTCCTGGCAATTTATTTACTGAGGCAGAATGTGACTGCTTTCCCTATACAGTGCTGATCGTGCCATGTCTCCGCAGTGTCTTTCTTCCTGACACTCCACTGTAAGTGGTCCCTTTTCCATTAGCAGGGCTGTGCTGACTTAATGATGGCTCTTGTCAAGGATGCCTATAAGGAGTGTCCTCTCCTTTGAGCACTTGGGATATAGGCTGGTTCTGATTGTTATCTGTGGTATGTTTTAATATCCTGCCCTTTCCATCCCTTACCTCAGCACACAGAATTCACCTTTAGCCCTGGCTCATTGCTTGATGATTTGTTAAGGCTTTGAGGACAGAAGGAATGAGGGCTTTTAAGCAAGACGGGGCTATTTCTCCTTGCTTTATTTATTTTTATGCCATGCAAAAGGAATAAAGAGGCATAAAATGGCTTGGCTGAAGCCAAATAAATCTGGATAAATATAGCAAGGATCCAATAAAAAGCTAGAGGTGAAAAAGAAAAAAGGTGGTTGTATTTGGAGGTGGGGAATGGGGGAGAGAAAAGGAAGGAAGAAGGGAGACCTTTATATTTCCTGTAATGATAAGGACTGTTTATTATTACCTAGAGAACAAAATGTCTTTGACCCTTACACTAAGGTTAAGCTCTGGGTAGAAATGAGAAAACGATCTTATAGTCCTTATTGAATCTCTTCATGCTGTCACCTCCTGTCATCCTTTATTAAAGTTCTGTATGCCTCTGCTGCTAGCTCTGAGAAGGCTGACATCTTTTAGTTGTTCTGATGAATCAAACCACAGAAGGAAGCTAGTGAGGTTTTACAGCCAACACAACAGGAGTCTCCCATATTATTTCTGATTGCGTGTGTGTGTGTGTGTGTGTGTGTGTGTGTGTGTGTGTGTGTGTGTATGGGTGGGGGGTCTCTTTGTCCCATTCCTGACCCTATAGACTATCTCTGCTTTCACGAAGTGGAAAGAGATACAACCAAGAGCTAACAGTGCATGAAACTGAAGAATAAGGGCTTGGTTCCTCAGGTAAAATTAGAAACTGTCTTAGATCATTGTGTATCTGTTTATGCCATTGCCTAACATAGCCCTGAATTAACTCTCACAGATCTTTATTGCTAGCATGGAGAATGTTGTGTAGAAGCTGTGAGGTTATCCACAACTTTCATCTGTGTAATTGCCACCTTTGCTCTGATATCCAGACTTTTATCGGTGCTCATTGAAATGACCTAAACTCAGTCTCTCCTATCTCTGCTTTTCTTTTCCTCCACCTTCCTTTACTATACATAGTTTCCATCATGTACACATTTCACACTCTCTTTCAAAAATAAAACGTGTCTTCCTATAGAAGGCAGCTAGAAATGTGTGGTGCCAATTTTTGGCTGCCACAGTATGGGAGCTGATATTGGAATTTAGTAGATATGGGTCCATGGGTGTCAAAAATCTTGTAGTGTATAGGATGGTCTCAAGTGGTGGTCATTTTTCATGCCTTAAAAATCAGTAGCACTGCTGCTGAGAAAGTCTAAGTCTAAATGAGGTTTAGGTGGGCACAAGCGATTTCACCTAATAGAAGGCTATAGCTGTGCCTTGAGGGATAAATGCTAAAATCTCTCTCAGAGTCTAGTATGACATCTTCCTGGTATACAGTAGGCCCCTAATAAAAATATGTCATGTTTTGAATCAAGATGTTCTTTTATTAACTAGTCAACTCCATTTAATAAGTCCTATGTAAGTCACTATCAGGGATTAAAAAAGTTAAAATATACCTTCCCGTTTCAAGATTCTGACAGTATTGTAAGGGTGATGAATATGCACAGATATACTGAGTAATATTAAAAATTCCATTGGAATGAGAAGATGTGCGAGTTTACTTTTGAGCAGGGCTGTTGGGGTAATTCTTTGTGGAAACCATTGAGGAATAGGTAGGATTTTAACAGAGGTTGTTTTGGGAGATACTTTCTGAAGTCAAAGGTGCATTATATGTAAGAACTTGGAGGAAGAGATAGAAAAGTATAGGAATATTGCTACTGTACTTGAGATAAGACTAAAAAGGTAGGTTAGGATAGTATAGATGGTCTTGAATTTCTTGTTAAGGAGTCTTTCCACTTGAAGGTATGGATTTATGTATGAGTTTAGTTAGTGAGGATAGTGTCTTACATGATGCTTATTCATGTATACTTTGCCTCAGTTTCCTTTTTCATGGAATCCATGCTGTAAAATCCGTCAGTTATCAGCTGCTGAAACTTGCCTTTTTTATTTTCAAGGTCTCCTCTCAAGAGCCCTTTTCAGTTTATTAAATTAAATAGCAGCAATTTTCCTAGAGGTGAACCACGTAATTTTTTCCAATCTCTTTTATGTAAGATATCACTGAAAAAGTATGATTAGATTCAATCCAGTTGTCTCCCACAAAAATAATACACAGAAAATAGCAACCAAGGTGACTCTCTACGTGTTTAATAGCCTAAAGATTTAGGTTAAGGGAGAACTTGTTCTGCTTAAAGGGTGAAAAGGTATTGTACAAATTATCTTAAAGAGCCAAAAACAGCGTCCAGTTCTTACTTAAAACAATTTGTTCTTGGAATATTGTCAGCTAAAATTGTGGTCAAGTTTTGCAAATTGTATGAATTTGCACTGCATATTTTATTTAGTGTTTAGCAAAACTCCAATATGGCTCTGCATAACTTATACAATACAACATGAAAATGACTTCAGAAACTCCCACAGAAGTTGACAAATTGGGCATTTGATGCTTTTAAGATAATTGCATGCTTAACAGCTAAAGAGTTGACTTGTTAAGAAGGAAGATCAGAGTTTCATGGAGATAATGCTCTGCCTGCTGCCATACTGAATACAACCCAACCCTGTATCAGAAATATTGCAAAAGCCTAAAGAAGAAAATAATGAGAGCTTTAATCACTGTTCTACTCAGTCTTAAGTTAAATGCTCATGAATCATATGCAATATCATAGCAGTTTTGAAACCTATTCTTGAATTTTCAAGCTGTTATTTTAAGGAAATTTGGAAAACAAATTGCTAAGTGATAAAGACTAACTTGATACCATTGCTATGCTATTTTTTTTTCTTCCTTGCAGACTGGAAAAAAAGAAAGGAGTAATACCCTGAATATTGCTATAGACAACATGTGCAAGAAGACAAGAGACCTTCGCAGACAGGTGAGGGAAGAGAGAGACAAACACACATACAAACTGAAACTTTTATTTATTGCTGGAATATTTATTTCTTGTTTTTTAAAAAAAATTAATTTAGAACAGGAAAAAAGAACAGTAAATATATACTTTCTATATTTATGTACTCCAGGCATTTTTGTGGCAAACATAAAGTAGAAGAAAGAATGTGTGCCTTAATGTCGGGCAGAATTGTATTCAAATCCCGGCTCTGTGCTCATCAATTATGAGATCTTGGGCACAGATTTCATCTCTCTGAGCTCCTCCGAACCTATAAAATGGAATTAATAACACACAAAATGGCTGTGAGGATTAAATAAAAATGTGTATCAGTGCCCAGTCCATAGTAAGTTTTGAGGGAATGTTGGTAAATTACATTATAAACTGAGTTTGTTATCCAAATGCTTAAAGGAAACAGCTAGTAATTCAGAGATCTTACCAATTTCCTCTCCCAATTCTTATAAGGATGCTTCAAAAATTAATTTCTGTTTAATTAAGGCTACTTTAAAAATGTTAAATCATCAGAGGCATAGGATTAGAAAGGATTTTAATAAATAATTTAGAAGACCAGTATTATGCCACAAGTTCAATTTTTTTCAGAAATATGAAGACTTAGCTATTTTCCAAGACCTTTGCTTTCCATTCCTGTCCACTATTTAATAATCAGAGTTTTTTTCTCATGCACTTTAACTTAGTCACCATTAACTCATAAAAGATGGGCAAAAAGCTTTTCATCCATAAGCTTTTAATGCAATATATTATTGTAGTTTAATGCGTAGATTTAGTAAAATGGCTGAGCAATCTTTTAATTCAGAAGCAGATTTAGAAATGGAATAAATACAGATCCCAAGCCAGTTAACTTTAGCTTGTAAAAACACAATTTTAAGTCTGTGAAAAACCCAATTTCTCAACTTTATGGTTTTAATGTGAATTCTGTGTCTACCATCAGCACTTAGAATCATGGAATGTAATAGATGGAAGGAGCTTAGCACTACATGTGTTATAATGCAGATGAGAAAGCAGGCCAGTGTGCTGAGGTGACCTGTCTAAGGAGTAAGGGGCATTGAGTCAGAACCTACACCAGGGCTCAGAAACTCTTACCCTCGGAACCACCCTGCCTCCTTTTTGCATGATTTCTATTCTATATCTTCTTTAGGATTTCTACCCTTACTGCTCTTTCTAAGATTTGGAAAAGTTGTTTCTATGAGCTATCAATTGTGTCTCTCATCCTCTCTCTTTCCTCTATATTGCCGTCAACAAAGTAATGTATAAAAAGATAATCTACATTTATACTTCCAAAGTTTTTGGAATCATTATTTTTCTAAGAAAAAGTCAAGAAAGTAAAATTCTTTGTGTGTGAAATTACCAGATTTAGCAAATAAAAGCACAGGATGTATAGTGAAATTTGAATTTCAGATTGGAAACAAACATTATTTAGTATAATTTTGCCTCAAATATTGCATGGGACTACTTATATTAAAAAAAAATAATGATTGTGTTTATCTGAGTTTGAAATTTAATTGGGCATCCTGTATTCTCTTTTGCAATCTTACTGTGTAAGGAGAAATTTCTAGCTTGCAGAGAGCTATTGTGTTCTAAAGGTATCAGAATTCCTTATGTTTTCACAGGCCAATATCTCCATTGTTTCAACACTCTGTTAATGTTTAACAAACAACCACAAACAACAAAAACAACCATGATTCCATCTCATGATTCCTGGGTTGGCTGAAGGTCAGCAGGGCCGTTTCTACACTATTTTCACTTGTGATTTCCCATGTAGCAGCAGTCAAATGGCAACTGTGGCTGGGTTCTGGGCTGGATGTTTGGGGCCTCAACTCTTCTTCCTGTTCCTTCTCTTCATGTGGTGTCTAATCTTCTAGGGCCCCTGCATGTGGCTTCCCTCTCCAGCAGGGTAGCCTGGATTTCTTACATGATTGTTCAAGTTGCCAAGAAAGGAGAGCTAGAAGCCGGCGTTCCTTCTTGATGCCTGAGCCCCAAAGTTACAGAATGTGGTTTCCTCTGTATTCCATAGGTCAAAACAGTCACAAATTTCACCCTAGGTCAACAGAAGCAGGCAGAAACCCTCTCTCTTGTAGAAGAAGTGGCAAACATGGACAGGAGGGGATGGCATTGTTAGGAGCCATCTTTAGAGACATCCATGATCTTCAGTGTTGGTGAGGGTAATTGCCATGATTCTTTCTCGTGATCCTCACCTGCCCTTCCCACCCCACCCAGTACTTCATCCTCCATTCATAAAGATGTTCATACTTTTAAGTGGTAATAAAAATTAGTTAAAACAGCAACATGAGTGCTCTCCACCTCTTCTTATCCTTGCAAAATGTATCCAACAGTTTGTTTTAAGCATCTTGCATATAGTATTTTTCACAGGAAGAAAACGCTGTCCTTAAAACATTTTTTCTTTGGAGTCTTTAATGTTCACCTCTTGCTCTAGATGTCTTATTTGTCCATTTTTAGTAAAAAAATATAAGGAGAGCCCATCTTCCTTCCCTTTTATTCTTACCCTTTGCTTTTCCATCAGTAAAACAGAAACATGTTAGCATTGGTTCAGAGAATGATTGAATTTCTTTTATGAGGAATGACATAGATTGCTTAAAAACATCTGAGGAGAAGCAAATTATACATTTTGGGACATCGAGATGAAATGTTCTAGGAAGTGACATTGTATTTGCTTGTTTCAACTTCCTTGCTCTATGATCTTCTTGCCTGTTTTAACAAAGACCGTTGTTCTTGGTGCGCTGTTCTAGGTTCTCCGCGATTTGGCCCTGTGTTTCTTCTCCTTCACCTCTTCTTGTTTTTCCTCCGCATCACACCAACAACTTAGCCCATCCTTTGACTGAAGAGTCTACTTACTATTCACCAGTGTCCCCATCACCTCCTTCCCGAAGATGCTTACGCCTGTGCGTAAATGGCTTGTTCATCTTGGAACCCTCTCCACCCACTCTTCTTACTCCCCCCACCCAACCCGTAATCCCAACCCACTGAGTAAGTTCAAGAAGAGTGTGAACACTGCTGCTTCCACGAAATCTTCGCTATTTTCACTAGCTTAAATTAGTCTTTTTCTTTCCAAAGTACACATAGCATGTGTACTTTTATTATAGCAGTGATCCTATTCTGTTTGTATTTTGTTTTTTTCTTTTTTAATGGTTTTTCTTCCCACTGGATTTTGAGTCCTTATAATGATAGTTATGACAACATCACTCATTTAGTAGAAGCTTTCCAAAGCTCTCTACCAAATGGATTTCTTACATTATTGATTTTTATCCCTGGAATAAGAAATAGTGCCATGGTATTATTATCTCAATTTCTAAAGAGAGTCAACTTACCAAACATCACCCAGCTTACTGGTAGAGATATGGTCCGAGCCCATGTCCACCCATCCAACCCTAGCCTGTGTTTGTAACCACCAGACCAGGGCCCAGGAACAATGGTCAATTCACCTTCAGAACCCCTAGTGCCTAGTACACTAATTTTACCATCATAAATGCTTTTCTTCCTTATTTCTTATTTTACAGGCTTTTTTGAATTTAAATTTTTTTCTTCCTTTAGCCTTCTTTTCCATCATTCATTTAAGAACTGCATACCTATTGGAACTTTCAACAAAGAAGAAAGATTTTTAAACATCCTTTACTCCATTAAAAAAATTAAAACTATCAAATATATTCCATTTTTTATTGTATTATGTAGAGCAAAACATACATTTGATTTTACTAAAGGCAGGTTAAAATTTTATTTGTGTATATTAAGAAAAAAATTGTCTTATATTTCATAAATGCCAAAGTAAGGATGAGGTATGCCAAGTAAAATAGGATTCTGCTGAAAATAAACAAACAAATAAAACAAAAGCTTGATTGATTCTTTAGTTGCTGAGTTGCTGAATTGCTAGATCCATCTCTTTTTCATGTTGTAGTACCAGTGCAATACTCAGAAAATAATATGTAGGCTCTTAAACCTCCTAGTCATCATTTTTGTCATCAAATAATGTTAAGTATACACAAGATACAAGTTCCACTAACTTGACACAGTAGGAATACACTGAATTAATTATTAGTTGATTTTGTTCCTATTAATAAATTAAGCTTTGAAAATCATATTTTGATATTTGATTTAAAATTAAAATGGCATTAATATATTTCATATACATTTTTCTAGTTTCCTAAGGATGATTCTTTTCTGAAACACTTTCTCTTTTTTTCATTTCTCTTCCTCTCACAATTTTATTCTTTCTATTCCTTTATTTGTTGGTGGGGTTTTTTTTCTTATAGTTTTCACATAGGGCTTTCCCTTTTGGGTTTCAATTATAGAGAAATATATAATTTGAGATCCCAAACCACTTACATCAGTGGGAAATAAAAAAAATTGATGTCTCAAAGCCTTTTATTAAACTGTAATGAGAAAGGATGAAAAGCACCTTGGTTTGGTTTTGTTCTGACTTCTTTTATGCCTGGCCACAAATAGGTGTTTATTGAAAATATATACCTCTAACTCCTATTGGCATCCCACTAACTTCAGATTTTAGTGCTGTGGCTTCAGTTTCTACACTGGCATATTGGTTTCTTCTTTAAACCTTTTTTGTATGTCACCCAAGAGAAAGGAATGCAGTATGCCTTTGGGCAGGAAAATAATATGGAAATAGGTAAGATACAGACGTCTTAAGTAGTATCCATAGGTATAGATGACTGTGCAATTTCATGAAAAAAAAATCCCATATATGTATGTCAGAACCTATAAAGAAAATTACTTAGCATAACATTCTACTTTATTAATATCTTATCCCCATCTGCATTTCGACTTCTATCTCATAATAAGTCCTCTTTCACAGGCGGCATAATAGAAGCCATGGCAGCACCAACCCAGCGGTGTGCAAAGCAGAAGGGGCAGAGTATGATCATCCATGAGTAGTAGTGTATGTAGGACACTGGAGTCTGTCACTTGGTGCATGACCAGACAACGTAAATGACAAAGAAAGGTGCCTGTCTTAGACTGGATTGCCTTGAACGCAGAGCCTCCGACCCAGACCAAACTGCAGATATTTGATTTGGGAGGAGATTCCCAGATGCAAGTGTAAGAGAACACGAGAAGTGGGGTAGGGGATGAAGAAAGGATATGCTATTGAAGTTGCTGCTATAGGCAACAGGAGCTTAAGGACCTCTGAGAAACAACAGCATGTTTCCAAGGATTATCTGACCAGTGTATGGAGGCTAGGAATTTTATCCAGTAGTTCCTGTTCCCACTGGGTGGGGATCGTCCCCAGTGGTATGGATTCTGCAGAACTTCAAGGTTGTGTTTGTGCTTGGGCTTAAAATCTCACAGAGACTTGGAACAGGCCCCAAGACAATAACAAAGAGAAGCATGGAATGTACACAGGAAGCATGGGATATCTTCACAGGACGTGGAACTGTTTCTCACAGCAACAGGTGAAATCAAAGATAGGTGCAGAGGATGAGATGTAAGGCACCTGAATCCTCTAACGTAGTCCATAAGCATAGTTCAGACTGTGAAGGTAAAGGATCAGGAATCCGCGAGTCAGACAGGGACTGGTGAGAACATTGTGGGTTGGTGGAATTCATTAGTGCTGTTCATCGTTTACATGGGTAAAGGTGCTTTCAGTGGGAGGGATACCTCCTTGCCTGCTGACTGTGTGCCATCTCTTCAAGGTTTCACTCATGCCTAACACAAGTAACTTCTGGCCATTTCGTTCCATCATGAGGCAAAGATTACAAAGGTTGGCACAGTGTGAGACAACAGTTGTTCTCCATCTCTCTAGATTCTTGCTTTGGTCATAAACCAGTATACGTTTCTTGAAAAGCACAAGAGGGTAATCTGACTTTTTGGGTATAGTTACAAATGGGAAATTCTATCAAAGTCTTTTATATAAAAGAAAATCCTTCTTTAAATATGTGTCTCACTATAGCTAATACCAGGTCTTGTTTCTTGATGTCACAATCAAATTGCTAGAAACAGGAGTTTGTACTCACTGTCTCTACCTCTTTGTGTTCTGTTTACTCTCAAACCATAGCAATAAGACTTCTTTTTCCACTTTTCTACTTAAACTGCTCTTGCTAAGTTTATCAATAACCTCTTAGTAGTCAAACCCTATAGAAAATCTTGTGTTTTTTTTAAAAAATTGATTTATCTAAGCCTATTCTCTTCTTGAATTTTTTTTTTTCTGCCAGTCTCCTGGTTTCCTTTACTGTAATATGTAATGACTCAATCCTCCACTAGATTATAAGACCCTATTCATTTTCATCTTGACATTTCTCACAATACTCTGCTCTTGGTAGAAAGGTGAATTTTCAAACATATTTGCTGAATTAGATAAAATCATATACACAGAAAAGAAGACTCAACAAGTCCATGATGTAAATATTATAATTATGTTTGGTAGTATAAGTACATTTGGAGAGCATTGACAAATCTATTTGAAAGTTTGTCTTTTGGCTGTTGGTAATTTGATCTCTTTCTTTCTTTCTTTTTTTTTTTTTTGCCATTATCTCAGTCTTGTTTTAGGTCCCGCTCTTCCATCTGCATGACTCTCATAAATGTTAGTGTTTTCTAAAATTTTACTATTGGACCTCTCCTCACTGTGTGTTTCCCTCTATGTGTTTCCATCCACATCCTCGGCTTGAGTTACCTCTCGTATGCTGGCTCTCAATGGAATATCTCTAGAGTAGATCTTCTCTCAGCCCTCCTTCTATATGTCTCAGCTACAAATGAAAGAAGAGGATAGACGCAAGGGATGGTCATTGAAAACTGTTTCCCCTCTGAGAGATTTCTTCCACTTTTCTCTTAGTATCTGAAACTTACACAACCACTGCTCCACTCCCTATGGATTACAAACACATTATTCATTCACTTAAGATCTTCCTCTTCTAACCCCTTAGCACTCTACACTCTGTTCTAATAAGTGCAGTAAATATTAATTAGTTGCCATTAGTGGTTTGCTTTTCTGCATGCTAAGCAGAATCCTTCCTTGGGGATCTTTCTGCAGCCTTGTGAAATTCTTGGTAGCTGGAAAATTTCACAACTCTTCTGAGCAAGCTCTACCATCTTGGGCAGAGGTTTTTTATTTTCTCACAGAAATCTATTTATGGATTTATTATCCTATAATTATTATAGAAAGACAATGCTTTTGAAAAAATGCAGCTCTATCATTCAGCTCCTTGAAAATGTATTACTACTAATTCTCACTTAATGTAAAACTAGGCTAAGTGTCTATTGGCTTAAAACATACCTTAAAATAGACTTCTCACAGAAAGTAGATTATAACTTTCCTGTTTGATAGCTGTTTACCTCTTTGTTTTATTGTATAGAGGCCATGAAACTAAAAGAGGGAGTTGATCCAAAAGCCTCTTGGCCCATTCATAGTTATTACATTGTTAATAAAACATTTCAGGATATTGTGATCCTTAAAACCACAATATTATATAAATACAGTGAATTAATTTTCCATTGAAGTTTTAAATCTCAGAAAATATTTGCTGAGTAGAATAATTGCCTGATTGTCATTTATAAGCTTACATGTAATCTAATTTAAAAGAACTAATTGTAGCAGAATGTTATAGTTGTTTAATAATTTAAGGTGTGAGGGCAAGAACAATTAATGCAAATAGGGAAAATTGGGCATCAAACTCATTTATTATTCTTCTTGCTCTATTAATCTGCTATCAACTGGCATAATCAGTGATTTAACTTGGTTTAATTACCATGAAGTCTACAATTTAGCTAATCAAAATTTATCATCAGTTCCTCCAACAAGGTAGAAAACATTTTGTAATTTTGTAATTATGAGAATACAAGATGTACAATGTTGTTTGTACACATGCATAAACATTCTAGTGCAATTTCTCTGAGAAGAAATAGAGAAGTATTACCATGTAATATTACTTCTGGGTTAAGTGCAAATTCAGAAAAATTAGTGACTTTTGAGAGCAAGAAACCTGTTGCTAGATAATTTTTTTCCTGGATATTTTGTTTGCTTTAGTTTTGTAAGGACCATTCATACACAGTCTTAAATATTATGATTTTGGGGATTGTGCAAAAAATGTAAGGATAGGAAATAACATGAACTATTTCCTGAAAAAAAAAAAAAAAGAAAGCCTAAATTTTTAATTTCTCCTCAGCTCCGCAAGGCTATTATAGATCATGTGTCAGACTCCTTCTTGGATACGACAGTCCCACTTTTGGTTCTCATTGAAGCTGCTAAGAATGGTCGGGAAAAGGAAATAAAAGAATATGCTGCGATATTTCATGAACACACCAGCAGGCTTGTAGAGGTAAGTAAGCATGCTAGAACTGTAACTACTTTAAATCTAGGACAATGAGGCTCCTGTTTCCCATTTACAATTGAATTATACTCAAATAAGAACTTGTGACAACATATTGAAAATGTAGCAGAGTTGGGCCAAGGTAATAGAAGGTGTATATGTCACACAGTATAAACCATCCCCTATTGGCTCAAAAAAGGAATAATGTATTTAGAAAGTACTATGAAACTATGTTCAGTAGTGCTTTATTTTTAAAAATGAATATTTTATCAGATTTACACAAAAGAACTGGCTAAATGTGGATATTTCTTTTTATCCTTGCAAATATATATTTTTTCCCATTCTAACTTAAAAGTATCAAATACTCTGTCTCGTGCTATTTTATTTTTTCTCTTCCATCTTTTCATGGCTTTATTACTCCTTCAGCCTTTCAAATCATATTCAACTATGTAGCATGACTGTAGAACAAAGGTGTAGATATGTAAAGGTAGAGAGATCCATGAATAATTAAGTGGGAGTGGTGGATTGACCCATGTCCCAATAGGGGCAAAAGGAGATGATAAAACTATAGAGCCCTCTGCTTGGAAACTGGAGATATGGGAATT